>NC_056740.1:111172617-111232617 GCF_019279795.1 Protopterus annectens | reverse complement strand
AAAGGAGACAGCTTTGTTATCAGACAGGACATGACACTGGGGGGGGGGGGGTATTCTCCCATATTTAGGTGTACTGAGTCCTGTATGTTAGAACCTGTAGTGGTTGTATGCACTGTCTGGTTAAGGGTGCTTGTCTTTACAAAGTCCATGAATCTCTGTGCTTGCAACTTTGAGACTGTTTGTTTGTTATGTAGATTTTTATTTATGTATTTATTTAACATTTATTTACTGGGAGAGTCCAACTTGGAACAAACCAATTTTCAGCAGAGGCCCAGGTCCAAATGCTCCAAACACATGTCTTTGTAACATGGGAGGAAACCAGAGCACCCAGAGGAAACCCACATAAATGCAGGGTGGACATGCAGACTCCATATAGAAGGCACTCCAGCCAAGAACCTCTTGCTGTGAGGTGAAAATGGTACTGCTGCATCACTGCGCTGTCCAGATTGAGACTAATTCACCTGTACTCCATGTCTGTGTAGCTGATGGTCGAAATGTATGGAAGACACTGAAACCTTACACTGTCAGGATACTTTCTGCAGCCTTGAACCATGTATCAGTAACTGAACGATATCTACATTTTCCAGGGTGAGGAGGCTTGAAACCATTGCTAGAATACCCCATTCTTTTCAGTTAGAGAACACTGAGGTTTCTCTTTCCCTAAAAACATATTGTGAGTTGTTACAGATGGATTTTCCAGAACATACACCCATTTCTCCTCTGCCTGGACGATAGGGTCTTAATTCCTTTTATAAACCTGTTCTGTGGGGACATGCAGCAGGTACTAATGGAGGTGAGAACGCCTGCTACTAGAAAATCATATATTAGCAAATGAAAAAGGTTTTCTAGTTGGTGCCAACAGCATAGAAAGCACCCATTCAGGGTTAATTGTTCTCTGGTTTTATAATATTTGTGTAAGTTGTCCCGGTCCCCTTCAATAACACACATCACACCAAATGACATTTGACGACCTTTATTAAATTTCCATAACATAGCCTTGATCTCCAACTTTATTAATTACAATTATTCATAATATAATTGATTCTAAATACAGCATAACATCCTTGTAATGTTAATCAGGGCAGCGTACCTACTCACCCTTCCCAGTAAGCAGCATCCATACCTCTACTCTCCTACTTTACTTATGAAGCAGCGTCCCATCTCACTTCATACACCATTCATTGTAATGTTAATCAGGGCAGCGTACCTACTCACCCTGCCCAACAAGCAGGGTCCATACCTCTACTCTCTTACTTTACTTATGAAGCAGCATCCCATCTCACTTCATACACCATTCATTGTAATGTTAATCGGGGCAGCGTACCTACTCACCCTGCCCAACAAGCAGGGTCCATACCTCTGCTTGCTTACTTTACTTATGAAGCAGCATCCCAACTCACTTCATACACCCTCCATAGAATTACCTTCCACCAAATAAGCACCATCCTTACCTCAGCTTGCTTATCTATTCAGCAAGCTTCCTCCAACTACTCATTTCCTTTCCCCAGATCCTTGAAATGAACATCCAGACATCAGAGGGGGAACAGAAGAGGGCAAGCCTAACCCTCTTCTCCACCAACCAGCCTGACCAGGCTGATCCCCCTCCCTTCTACCCAAAACTGTTCAATCCACTTCCCATAAAGGGAATGGTCAAGCCAAACATCTTTTGGTGTACCCATCATCAGTAAAGCACCTTAGAATCCCATCATAAACCCCTTTGCCATGCCATCACTGAAACACACCTTAATGAAACTAAATAAAGTAGGATTACCGTGACCCCGTTGTAACACTGGAACATCCACACCAAGAGAACACATACCCTTTTAGCCCGTTGCCTTCAAAGCTGAAATCATGGCTCAACCTGACTGTATTGATAGCCTGTAACCCCAACAAAACCACCAACTATAACCTCTGGAACTCAAGACGGCCCCAGTCAAACAACTAGTAGCAAGTCCCACACCCAAGACCTTGCTAACCGTAGCACATCGCCTTAGCCCCCCACTACCCAGTTCTATTTGTGCAACAACTCCATTACCGTAGGGAATAGTCTAACTCCCAAACTTTAATGTCCTAACCTTAGATGGCAGAAATCCAGCACCCCTTGACCTAGTTCCTGAAAACTCACCTATGCTCAGTAATGAAATACTCTACATGTCAAGCCATAAACACCCCCAATTCACTCATTACCAAACCATTCTTAACCCCTGTTTGTCCCTAGCCTTTCCCCTAAGAAGCTCTTTCCTTATGTTACCTATACCACTAGCATCCTACAGCTGCCTTATCCTGCAACCAGGCTTCCTTATACATTCTAACTCCCCTGTAACAACACACCCAGTTTCTAACTACCCCAACACAGCCACTTACTTACCATGCTTTTTAACACCTTATCTACAAAATTCACCCAAACCCCAAGTGAAATGATCCTTGAGCTATACTGTAAAACCTTAACCTCGTATGTAACCTTAACACTACCTACTCAAGACAAATTTATCACCACAAGATGCCACCCATTAGGAATAAACTCCAGCATCATGTCAAACACCTCCTTGGCCCTTCCCCCACATACGGTTCGAACAACTGGATGAGTGAATATGACCCCCAAGTTTCCAAGAAAGCAAGGATTGAACTTCACTGGCTTGCAGGAGCCATAGAGCTGTAGCCTAATAAGTTCCTGTGCTCCTATGAGCATAGTGACCCTACGCATCCCTTGGGATCCCCCCACTCCCCATAAACCATCCCCGTCAGCAATCTGCAAAGAAAGAAACAATGATAAATTCTATGTGCCCACATACCATGATTACTTAACATGGAGGCACTGACCAGTACCCCTGCCATCCCATCAAATCCTTACCTATGGCCAATAGCTGTGCTCCCTTTTACTATTGAACTCAAATGCCCAAAAGCAGGAACAACTTTCAACGGTAATCTAACATTCTAATGATTAATAGAACACATTGTACGACCCATTAACCCTGATATATAAACTCAAAATGCCTGTCCTTCTCTGACTAGCAGTGTAAACTCCTCTACCAAAACTCAACAACTTTAAATCCACTTACTTCCATCAGTAACTGTTGCCCCCCTGTGTAACCTCCTCACTCACCACTGCTTCCATCATCTGCAAATTCACTGTATTGCCGCAACTGGTCCTCGGCACACCACCATCCCTCCATCAACTAACACATTGCTCAGCCTTCACTCTCACCTGTTGAGTCCACGTTTCTTCAGCCCATCAAGAAAAGCTCCACTCTGCACATCCCCATCTGCCACCTCAGTGTTGTCTTTAATAGCTTCCTCCAGGCGCGTAAATGTTGCTTACTTTGCACTCCCCCACTTGGACACCTATATGCACCATTCTGATGATGGAAACAGCCACCGGTACCTGAACCTTTGAAGCCACTTCCTTCCGATCACTGACTGATGTCCACTCTGGTGTTCCCTACCTGCAAAAGAAAAGACAATTGTAAGTTCTCAGCACACACATCCACAAGCTCCTGAAGCCAACCTTAAGTGGCACTGGGGAACCCTGTTCAACTATGCCACCACTACAATTCCCCTATCTTCAACAGAATGCCATCTTATCTGCTTCATCCCAAGGCTACTTATACTGCAGTCATCTGGAATGTAACACTGTTATATTAAACCTATAACCTTAGCATCCAGCAGTGACTTAGTCAGATCTACCAAAGATGTTACAGGCATTCATCTGCCTGGACACGAATAACCAAAACAGACCATCAAAAGTCAATGAATCAAATTAGCCAGGATAGCCAGTAGTAAATAAGAAACTTGGCAGTAACAAAATAGGGCCAAGACTTAAATATTGGTCTTACAAACTTAGAAAGTGCATAGAAAAGGTTGTACATTAGCATGAATTTCCTGCTGGGTATAAAGCCTAAACTCAACTGTCTGTCATTCCCAAGCTCAATCTTTAATAATCTGCCAGTAATTTTCCCAAAAATTGAGATTTATTTATTTATTTATTTATTTATTTTTTGAAAAACAGACCAAAATATGAGGCAGAACTCAAGACATTCTGCGTAAATCTGTACAGTTAAGTATGAGAAAGATATAGCCCTTGATAATATATATAATGTAATATATACCCTGAAATAATCCTGTGTCCGAACCATATGCTTGGGACCCAGCAGCAAACTCTGGAAACCAAGTGCTGAACAATTAAAGACTGATGCACCACTATCACTCAAAATGGTATATCATGTACTAACAATGCCGATCCCTTACCTCAAGAAAGCCCACGAAAATACCCAGTCTCCGTGACAATCTCCTACCACCACCATCGAAAGATATACACCAGAGACCCTTTTACCTTAATATCCTGGACACAGTTAACTGACGTGCATGCTTTCACTAAATAGTCAAAGGGCCAATGAGCTGCAATGTAAGGGAAATTTCTCTAACCTAGCGCTCACTTTCAATTTTTTTTTTTTTTTTATAACGCTACAATATCCAGCCCTTACACACCTCACTTAAGGCCCCATCCCCAAAACTCTGACCCCAATTGCCTACCCGCTAAATGGGGAACTATAGCAAATAGGCACTACTTGACTACATACCTCTCAACCTCAAAGACCAAGAAATCTGACCATGACACAACTATGAGGTCAATATGGAGTCAATCTTTAAATACAGTCTTACATACTGAGAGAGCTAACTGCGTAACAAGTTAAGCATTAGCATACCCTTTAAAAGCCTGAATCTCTGAAATTTGTCATATCCTGACTTTATGGACCAAGTAAACAAATGGTGCAGTGCGTAAAAAAAAAAAAAAAAAAAAAACAAACAGGAACCAAACTGTATAAACACACTGAAAAAGGGTCTCGATGGTTAAACTCAGTTTATTCCAGGAGAACATCTAAGTATTGAACATTTTCATCCCCATAACACAATGGGAATTTATCAGAATACAATCACATGTGCTCAAGCACCCTACTTAATCTGCCTTTGCCACAACCAAGGCCCGATTAGTACTTGCCCAGGGAAGGGGGGGAAACAAAAAATTCCCTCTTGTATAACAAGAAATTACCATCCTCCCCCTGCAAGGTGGTATGTTTTCCTGTACGTATATACGTATATATATATATATATATATATATATATATATATATATCGTGGGCTTTGTGTTGGGTACCACTGATGGCAGGGTTAACACAGACCCCCATCTATGAGTTGGCAATAATGTCCAAAATTAGGGACAAAGTTTAAGTACGGCTATTACACCTTAGAAGTTTATAAAACAGGTTTGTATTAGCGTAAATTTCCTGAAGGGTATGAAGTTTGAAACTGAACAGTCTGCCATTCTTGTCTAACTTGCATCTTCCAAAGTTTGCCACTAATTCGCCAGAAGACACAACCTCAAGAAACAAACTTAAACATTTAAGGAATACACCTTGAGGCAAAGGCCTGGATCTTCAGAAACAATCTGTACCATGAGGGTGTATGCTGAAACGCCACCCGCTTCGCAACAGCACTAACCAAATGACAATAACTGCACATCCACAGCAATGAAAGCCCATCGTTCCAGCCCGCGAACAGCCTCCATACCACTGTAGGAAAACTGAACCATAAATTCCAATCAAACCAAAACCAAGCACGATGAGCATCACCACCCGAATGGCAGCACCATCTGATATGGGATAACAATACCTAATCATAGGCAAAGGTAGTCTGAAGAAAATTCTACAATATCTTCCACACGTGCTTTCATTGTTCTTTTTAATTTACTGCTTGTCAGATGTAACGCATTTAAAATAAAATTCTTGCAAGAATGACAGGTATTGATAATTTTGGTCTGCCTTTGATCTGAATGCAAAACAAAACTTTAACTTTTAACAGAAAGGGGGCACTAGCCATACCGCATGACTCCACAAACCCAAAACACACCCCACCCCCTAATCAACCAGAAACAAACCTAATTAAACCCTACACCGTCTCCTCGCACCCACGGAACTGGTTCACTAGTAAAGTGCATCACAACAGAAATTCAGGCCTACTCCGGAATTCTCGATCGATGAAAGGTATCTGGCTGACATTAAATGCATGTGCGGAAGCCCTGCAACCCGCGGAATTACCCAACACACACTAGGAAGGCACACTGACCATACTTCTCAACCCTCACGAATGCAACGCCTTAACTAAACTGACATGGCCAAAACTGGAAAACATGACAATTGCCCCCACAGACCTAAAGCATTAATAACATACCAAGTTTTGCCCTACCCTTAATGACTTGCTACTAGTTAGACAGCAAAACCATCTCATCTTTCACTGACTTCAGCAAATGGAAGAAATAAATAAATAAATAAATAAATAACCTCTCCCTGACTGTAATGATCCTGAAACTATCATACATGATGAAACTGAACCTGTAAGGTCTGCTTTTTTTTTTTTTTTTAAATTGCAGATCTAACCCGACTGAACAGCAAAGCCACAGTGCTTCCCGTAATAGGGAAGCATGATTCTATTCCCTCTCTGAGCTGTAAAGCCACCACCACAGTGAAATAACTCCACAACCCCACCAACGACCTTGCTGCCCCTTTGGTATTCACCACTAAAATCCACCTTCAGGCCTGCACCTGCATGCCATGTTCACCACGTGCGTCCATTTATGAGCCCCACTAACTAGCCACCATAACCACCAGACAGCACTCCAAACCCTGTCCCTGACCCCAAATTAAATAAGTCTGTAAGTATTAAAAGAAATCCACATTCTCACTCCCTCCTAAAGGATTAACAAAAGGGGCATAACATAAACAAACAATCTGACAAATATATATCCCTAACCTTGGAAAACAGAGAGAAGTAGTAGAAAAAACTGTAACATACTTTACTATATCTTACCACTATTAACTCAAGGCCTACCCATACCCTTAAGTACCTACAGGTCGTCAAGGACGTAGTACTTGCTGCAGCAAGTTCACACCAAAATGTGATTGCTTAAGCCAACTACACTAAAGTAAACCTCTTAAGCCCCTCCCCATCATTATCTCATTTCCTTCCAACCATCCCTGCCTCCACTTAACCCTTTCACCTCCCCAAACCACTTAAATCCCCTTAATATTACCTAACCCCCCATGAAGATGTCCCGGGACAACTTAGTTTGTTGCCAAACTTCAATTTCTGTCTTGTGGCATTTCTTACCCCTCAGTCAAGGTTGATTTATTGGCCATTTCAGCATATCTGCCCATGGTTCCTTCTCTTTCAAGGCAGTCACATGTCAAAATGTTCTCAAAAGGGGTTTTACAGAGGAGGCCTCCAAGTAAACCGGAGGACCCACCTTGGGATCTTATTTTTATGTTAGAGAAACTAACACCTGCTTCATTTGAACCAGGTAATCTGGCAGGCTTTATGTTCTTAACATGAAAACCTCTTTTATTGATTTCTCTAACTTCTGCAAGAAGGGTATCTGAGTTTCAAGCTCTTATGGTGAGTCAACCCTACCTCATTTTCCAAAAAGACAGGGTTTCTTTGAGAATTAATCCTTCTTTTATGGCTAAAGTGGTAACTGAGTTTTAACTTTAAGTCAAACTGTCCATCTCCCCATTTTTTTTCTTGAACCTAAAAATGTGAGAGAAAGGATACTCCATACCTTTCATGCCCACAGTCAACTCAGGTACTGTTTTGACAGAAATAAATCTTTCAGAATATCAGATCAATTTTTCATTTCATGTAAAAGTAAGAAGGGGCAACCAGGTTAAAAACAGACTATTCCCAAGTGGTTGTCTAAGGCCACTATATTTTGTTATACTAATCATGACAAAATCTATTCCAGGCAGGGTCAAGGCCCTCTCTACAAGGAGCTTGGCATCTTCTATGACTTTTTGAAAAGGGTTGGGTTCTAAAAACTACTACTTGGTCCTCTGTACATACTTTTGCAAAGCACTATAAGTTGGATTCCTTCACTAAGTCTAGATCATGCTTTGCTAGAATTGTTGTCCAGGTTGTCCTGGACCCTTCTCCTTCCACGTCCCAAATATAAATAACAAAAAACGAATCTGGAATAGTCCAAAGAGCAATCCAAAACACTTTATTCACCGCAGCACAAGAAAAAACTGTTGGTTAAGTGCTTTTCATCACAAAGTGACATCATCAGAACCAAGAACAGTAAACAGGATATCCTTTTATGTATAAAAAGGTGCTAAAGAAATAAACCCCTCCTCAAATTAAAGAGAAAGCATCCACAAAACTACTGATGCAACATTATAAGATAATGCAGTAAGAAAAATGCAAAAGGCCAAATAATAGCTAGACAGAAAAAAAATGAAGAAAGCTTCGTGGGCTGAGACTAAGCTAATAGTATCAAATTGTACAACGTCCGAAGAGGCTTTGCATCAGGAAGAAACAGCAGGTCACTTGGCATCTAGAAGTCAGCCAAGAAAGTTTCATTTTGTTTTCAGATTTGCAGTATTCATATTAGATGTTTATAGCGGTAGCGTTGTTGCCTCAAAGCAAGAGGTTCTCCTGTTCGATTCTCGGCTGGAGTGCCTTCTGTGTGGAGTCTGCATGTCCTCCCCGCAGTCGAGTGGCCTCTGAAAGACATGCGTGAATGGGCGTGCCTTCGCTGAAGGTTGGGCATCGGGCTGGCAACTCGGCACCATAAAAATCAACTGCCAATCATTAGCTGACCGGAGTTCCGCTGTGGCGACCCCTAACCGGGAAAAGCCAAAAAGACAAACAACATATTAGATGTTTATTTCCTGTATGTGAGTCACTTTATTAATTCAGTACTCCATTATTGACTGGAGAGTTTTAAGATGGAAACAACTACTTGAAACTAACAGTTACCTTACTCTGTGCTTTTGATTAAGTCCCTGGTCAAGCTTGCAGTGAAAAGAAGCTTCAGTTTAAAAAAATGCTGAAGCAAGCAAGAGTGAACACAGTTCTTCCAACTAGTATTAACATTTTAAAAAAAAATGGCTTCTTCTAAGGATGTTTCCTATTCAATATACAATAATTTTGGCAAAATGGACTGTCATTCTGAAGTTAGAAATGTGCCTGCATAGTTGGTATCTATAGTTTTTAATTTATTAATTGATATATATTTACAATTTGTTTAACTGGTAAGTGAGATGATTTGCTGACAATTTTCAGTCACAACCCAGACACAAACAGCTGTGGTAGTAATCTGGAATATGAAGAACAAAGCATTGGATTATCTAAAAGAGCACTTCCTGAAAACCAGCATGTTGCTACTGTTTTGTTCTCGGATAGTTTACATAAGAAAGTTAAATGGACAGTATACAAGGCATTGTGAAACAAAGCAGCAAAGCTGGATCAGTTACGACCGATTATAAATAAAATGTCTAAGATTTCTAACTGTCCAAAAATCTGAGGAGTGCTGTCACGAAGCAGATTGCTGTTATTGACATTTCATTACCGAGAAAGTCCGATTGGATAGGAGCCCTATTTACATAGTGACCTTAATGAAGTAAATGAACAATAAAACACTGTGCAGTTTTAGAAATAATTAGAGCATGGTACACCACAATAAAACATTAGATATGTGTAACAGATTCAAACAAAGTTGCATTGTTTTATTGTATTTAGTTAGTTATTGGCATGATTGGAGTAACTGACCCATTCATTTCTCCACAAGTGAGAGTCCTTCCATGGTGGAACTGAGAGGCAGGTGTTGCGGAACAAACCAGATTTCAGTTCCTGTTCACAACCATCCGATCACTCAGAAGCAGCTTGCTCGCTATAGCTGGCTGTATATGATATATTTTCTAACAACAGGCGTACAAGATTAAGTCTATGAGCTGAAAACAGGCTACTTCATTTTATATAGGGTATGATTCACTCAACCCGCATTTGCTTAACTGTGTGACTCTGAGCTAGTCACTTAACTAGATAGTGCTTTCAAGCAAAGTTTGAAAAAGGTCCAAGTTGGGGACGGGGAGGTTAGTGATTTACCCTAATTAGGAAATATAGATAAAATGAGTACCAGAGTTGTGCAGCTTCATGGCTAAGTGGTACACCACATTGCAGCATGGACACACTGGGCTCCTTGCTGTGGGTGATATACCTCTACTTCTGCAGTGGTGCCAAAGTGGTACACCACATTGCAGCATTGACACACTGGGCTCCTTGCTGTGGGTGATATACCTCTACTTCTACAGTGGTGCCAAAGTGGTACACCACATTGCAGCATCGACACACTGGGCTCCTTGCTGTGGGTGATATATCTCTACTTCTGCAGTGGTGCCAAAGTGGTACACCACATCGCAGCATGGACACACTGTGCTCCTTGCTGTGGGTGATATACCTCTACTTCTGCAGTGGTGCCAAAGTGGTACACCACATTGCAGCATCGACACACTGGGCTCCTTGCTGTGGGTGATATACCTCTACTTCTACAGTGGTGCCAAAGTGGTACACCACATTGCAGCATCGACACACTGGGCTCCTTGCTGTGGGTGATATATCTCTACTTCTGCAGTGGTGCCAAAGTGGTACACCACATCGCAGCATGGACACACTGTGCTCCTTGCTGTGGGTGATATACCTCTACTTCTGCAGTGGTGCCAAAGTGGTACACCACATTGCAGCATCGACACACTGGGCTCCTTGCTGTGGGTGATATACCTCTACTTCTACAGTGGTGCCAAAGTGGTACACCACATTGCAGCATGGACACACTGGGCTCCTTGCTGTGGGTGATATACCTCTACTTCTACAGTGGTGCCAAAGTGGTACACCACATTGCAGCATCGACACACTGGGCTCCTTGCTGTGGGTGATATACCTCTACTTCTACAGTGGTGCCAAAGTGGTACACCACATTGCAGCATGGACACACTGGGCTCCTTGCTGTGGGTGATATACCTCTACTTCTGCAGTGGTGCCAAAGTGGTACACCACATTGCAGCATCGACACACTGGGCTCCTTGCTATGGGTGATATACCTCTACTTCTACAGTGGTGCCAAAGTGGTACACCACATTGCAGCATCGACACACTGGGCTCCTTGCTGTGGGTGATATACCTCTACTTCTACAGTGGTGCCAAAGTGGTACACCACATTGCAGCATCGACACACTGGGCTCCTTGCTGTGGGTGATATACCTCTACTTCTACAGTGGTGCCAAAGTGGTACACCACATTGCAGCATGGACACACTAGGCTCCTTGCTGTGGGTGACAGACCTCTACTTCTGCAGTGGTGCCAAAGTGGTACACCACATTGCAGCATCGACACACTGGGCTCCTTGCTGTGGGTGATAGACCTCTACTTCTGCAGTGGTGCCAAAGTGGTGCACCACATTGCAGCATGGACACACTAGGCTCCTTGCTGTGGGTGATAGACCTCTACTTCTGCAGTGGTGCCAAAGTGGTACACCACATTGCAGCCTGGACACACTAGGCTCCTTGCTGTGGGTGATATACCTCTACTTCTGCAGTGGTGCTAGACAAAGCCAAGCTGCCTCCCTTCACCCAGAATGGGTTAACTAGTGTATGTCATGCTCTCCCTGCCCAGTCCTGCCAGCACCCATGCTACTAAATCAACACTGGTTGTCTGATGTGGAGTCAGGGCATTTGTTCCCTCTGTACCAAGGAGTTGTGCCAGAGGTTTCATGATTTTGATCTTTGTTCCCAATATCAACTATATGACTGATGGGTGTTTTAGAAATCTGGGATTCTAATCCTGGGATAGAAAACATTAATACAAAGGAGTTTATGCAGCCTTTTTTGATGTTACAGAAACTGACTTTGCTACACAGCTAAAATGTAATCATCTTAGAATAGCCAGGCAGTCTTAATCTGACTAGAAACCATGAACTGTTCTTGTAAAATCCTTACTATGTTAAGATAGAGAACAGGGTTTATTTGCTTTGCTAAAATGAAAAAGAGTTCAAATTAGTGATGCTACTTTTTCTGTATTGGGTGATTTTCTTGTATATTTTCTAAAGAAAAGACATGGTTTTGTGCCAATTAGAATTTTATTATGGGATAAGTGTTTTTAGCATTACAGCAGAATGAAAAATAATTTGAAGAAATATACCTATATTTTCCTCACACCAGAGGATACCACAATAAAATGATTGCCTTAAGAATAATAACATCTGACTAATGGTTTTGACTAGGTTGAAACAGTGTCTAGGGTTGTCTAAATTTTTTAGTTTAGTTGCCACTTACCATACAGTTCAGGGGCCACTTATGATACTTAGTAAGGTTCATTGAAACCTGTTTGTTATAGGACATGCCAAGAGCCAGAGAAAAATACTTTAGTGAGCTAGATTGTGGCCTTATGGCCACCTCTTGGACACCCCTAATAGTATGTTATAATTAGGATATAACAATTTATAATTAAAATGTTACAAATGTGATGTTAATTCTGGTAATATCAGCTCTTTTTTTTTTAATCTTTTCAGTAGGAGAACATTTTAGTTTACCAACTGTAACATTAATGTGATGTTTACAGAAGTGAAATTAGGATAGGTACAGGTTCTTTGCTCATAATAATAGTTTCTGTTTTTAAGCAAAACAAAATACCGAGACAAAGAAGTTGTTTCCTTTTTGTTTGCATGAAACTCATTTACTGACATAACAAATTATGTAGATGTTGAAGCATCATAAATGGTTAAACTATATGATTTTTATAGGTTAATAGGTGTTTACTAGGCTAACGACCACAGGGGCCTTTTTAAACATGGCCATGCATCCCAAATCTTTGACAAGTTCTGATACCCTTGATAAGTGTAAGCAGGGGCTTGGGAGATGAAACATTTACAAGCTAGGGCCTGGGAGATGAACTATTTACAGGTTGCCTGTGTCCTTTAGAAACATAGGTGCCAAACCAGGGATTAATTTCCTGTTCCCCACCCAATAGTCCAAGTCACACTTGAATTAGGTTAGGGAGGAACTCTGCTTCACATGGATGGGGAGCATGTTCCAGAGATGGGGCAGTCTCTGGGATGCATACCTGTTTCTCCAGCAGGCCCTATTTATATCACAGGCAAAGTTTACATCTTTAGATTGGATAATTCTGGTGCTGATTGTTTTGTGGATATGCAGGAGATCCATCAAAGTGGGGTCTGACAATGCCATGTATGTCAGGCATAGATCTCCCCCCAAAAGCCTGCAGGAGACAGAATATAGTGATAGGGCCTTGAGGCAGTCTGCATAAGACATTTTACTTGTGCCCTGTATTCTTTTAGTGAGGAATTTCTGTGGACGTTCCAGTTGTTGGATATGCCTGGTTAGGTACATACCAAAGGATGCATTGTACTCAATGATAGGTCTGATGAATGCCAAATACAGTGGAACAATGACTTCCTTGGACTTAGATCCCATTTGTTTATAAGTTACACAACATAGAATGATTTCCGCACTACTGTAGACATATGATGGTCAAAGGCTAGATTACTATCTATGTGTGTCCCTAAGTCCCTGACTACTGGGTCATCTCTAAGGGGTGTGTTGTCAATAAGATAGTTACCAGGGATGGATGACTTCCCAAAGGATACTATTATGCATTTCTTGGCCTTTAGTTTTAGTCCATGGCTCTGACACTGGTTATTTGTCTTTGTCAGCCCCTCCTGGAGAACATTTGTGTCAGTGTGAGATTCAATGACAACTCCTAATTTGCAATCATCTGAAAACTTCATTAGCCAGAGACCACTGACATCGGCCTTGACTTGAGAGAAGTAAATGCCAAAAAGGAGTGGTCCAAGGACTGCCACTTGTGACTGGTCTCTTTGTAGAGGTGGACTCTTCAATTGTAACTTCCTGGTTCCTGTTTGTGAACCAGTTAACTATCCACCGGGTGACATACAGGTTTGTTCATAGGTTCATAGGTTCATAGGTAGGTACTAGGCTATCGGCCTTAGGCCTATACAAGCATAGACAAAAAAGTACCCTGGTTTTTGCCACCCAAGAAAATAATTTTCCTGTGCCCCTGTCGAGCAGTGCTGCAGAGATGATCCCCAGGGTGAATCATCCAGATTTTTCTTGAAGAGTGCTAATGAGGAGCTTTGTTTGATATAGCTAGGTAGTTTGTTCCAGAATATGGGAAGTCTCTGGGACAGGAATCTATCCCTCCATCTTGTTCTGTTTATTGTGATGACAAGGTTTAGGTCCCTAGAGTGTGAAGCTCGGAGGGATTGGGATTTCTTTAAGTGGAGCATGTCAAACAACTCTGGGTTTGACATAGCTTTGTATTCTAGGCAGAGATCACCTCTGAGTAAGTGAGATATGACGGAGTAAAGCTGGAGTTTTTTGAGATGGTCTGTGTAGGGCATCTGTTTGAGTCCAGTAATCCTCTTTGTGAGGTATTTCTGCAGCCTTTCCAGTTGTTGTAGATCTTGTGAGGTACATACCAAAAGGGGCGGTGTACTCTATAATGGGTCTAATGAGTGACGAGTAGAGGGGAGCAATGACCTCTTATTTCCTGGATGAAAAACCTTTTGTGATGTGGTGTGCCACATAGAAGGATTTCCTGACTACTGTGGTGATGTGATTATCAAAGGAGAGACTACTGTACACCTGTGTCCCAAGGTCTCTTATCACACTTTCGGTGTTAAGTAGACTACCACCTATGTGGTAGCTCATGGGTACAGAGTATTTACCAAAGGGGATGACAATGCACTTTTTGGCACTGAGCTTGAGGCCATGGCTTTGATACCAGGCATCTGTCTCAGTGAGGCCCTTTTGTAGGATGTCCACATTGTTAGGAGTTTCAGTTATGGCTCCTAGTGTGCAGTCATCTGCAAACTTCATTAGCCAAAGACCTTCTTTGTTAGCCTGTACTTCAGAAAAGTAGATACCAAACAGGAGAGGACCCAGGACTGAACCCTGTGGTACTCCACTTGTCACTGGTCTGAAGTTGGATTTGGAGTCTGCTACTTTCACAGTGTGGGTTCTGTCAGTGAGCCAGCTGGCAACCCATCTTGTGACATAGGGATTTATACCTAGTTTAGTGACTTTATCTATAATTCTAGAGTGGGGGATGGTGTCAAAAGCCTTGGCTAGATCTAGAGTGGCTGTGTGAACCACCTTACCCTTATTTATGGCTTTAGTGACTGCTTCAAAGAAGTCAATCAGGTTTAGGAGACATGATCTGCCTTTTACAAACCCAAACTGGGTGGAGTCCAGAGTTTGGAGAATACCAATGTCTTTGTTTATAATTTCTATGATGATATGTTCCATGGCCTTGCAGACCAGGCTCGTTAGGCTAATGGGGTGGTAGTTTGCGGGGTGCGTGGTGGCTCTCCCTTTGTGGAGTGGGATAACTGTCACTGTGCGCCATTCAGTGGGCACAAAGCCTGAGGTGAGGCTATGATTGAACATGGTGCTTAAGTGGGGTGCCAGTTCATTCTGTAGTTCATGTAGAACGCAGCCTGGGATGTTGTCAGGTCCCATGGATACTGTATTCTTGGCTTTGGAGAGTGTGGTTTTTACCTGTGCATCCGTGATTACAGGAACTTTGCATTCTTATGGTATAGAGATGGGCTGTTTAGGGGGTGATGGTAGGGTAAAGTTATCAGTGAACCTATCTGCCAGTATGTTGGCAATATCAGTTGGTTCTCTATATTTAGTGCCATTGTGCTGTAACTCAGAGCAGATCTTAGTATTGCCATTGAGATTCTTGACATAGCACAGGGAACTAATCTAAGGGGGCGGTGAAAGCCAGCACATTCTGGCTAGGCTTATAGATGCCCACGGGAAGATAGCCTAGTACTTACCTATGAACCTATGAACCTATAGAATGCTTTGTGGTTGTCTTTAGAATCAGTGGCAATTTTGTTTTCAAACTAGCTTTGGAGGATTCTATGAGGGATCTCAGCTTCTTACTGAGGCTGACCAGGGAGTTATTCCAGTCGTGGGATTTTTCATTTTTTTGCAACAGTTTTTTTCTTCTGTTGTAGAGTTTGTTTATGGCAGGGAACCACCAGATTGGTTTCCTTTTCTTGGAGGATAGCATCTTGGTTCTGTTAAGGATAGCATGATCCATGCACTCATGTAAGTGCTTATAAAGTGCATTTGTGTTGGATTCAGCAGTCGTACCTCTGTTGTGCATCTGCATGGGTGTTGTGAAGTTTGACACTTCTGTCTTAAGAAGTGTGAAGTTGGCTTTGGAGAAATATTTTACGGTGGTTTCCCTAATGGGGGGCGGGATGTGGATGTCTAGGCTGATTAGCTTGTGGTCTGATCTGACCAGTGAGGAATTGACCTCTGGTGTGGAACACCGGTTGCCCATGTTGGTAATGACCAGTTCTAGGATATTGCTGCCCTTGGTGGGGGTGTGGATAAGTTGATCCAAGGCATTGGAATTTATAAATTCCAGAAAACGTTGAGCAAAAGAGTTGGTACATGAGTAGTTTTTTAGTTAAAGGTGGGGTAGTTGAAATCGCCCATTATTAGGGTGTTGTACCTAACCTCTTGAGTTTGTCAACAATGCCCAAGTAGAGTATTGTGTCAAATGCCTTGGACAGGTCAAGGTATGCAATGTGAACAATTTTGCCCACATCCATTGCTTTGGTGACCTTCTCAAAGAAGTCCACCAGGTTGAGTAGGCATGATCTGCCCTTGACAAAACCAAACTAGGTTGGTTCCAGTGTCTGGAGGTTTACTGTATCTCTGTTGCTCATCTCCATGATAATTCTTTCCATGGCTTTACTTATAAGACTAATGAGACTTATGGCTCTGTAGTTTCCAGAGTCTGTAGATGGCCCATCTTTGTGCAGAGGGATGACTGTTGCCTTTCTCCATTCATGAGGTACAAAGCCTGTTTGAAGGCTACATTTAAATAGTAATTCCAAAGGCCCTGATAGGTCATGTTTTATACTATTTAGAAGTCACCCTGGTAAACTGTCTGGGCCCATTGATGCAGTGTTCTTGGTCTCAGAGTGAGCATTAAGGACCTGTTCCCTAGTGATAGTAGGGAGAGTTATATTTGATGATATTTCCTGAGGGAAGGTTGAGGGGGAGTGAGAAGTAAAGTTGGATCTGAATTTATCAGCCAGGAGGTTTGCTATACCTTCTGATTCAGTATAGGTGGCTCTATTTACTGTGAGCACTGCACACAATTGTACATTGCCTTTGAGGTTGCAGACATAGCTAAAGAATGCTTTGTGGTTGTCCTTGGCTTTGAAGACCAAACTTGTCTCAAATTTGGCTTTGGTAGACTTTATTTGTCCTCTCAGTTGTTTGTTTATTTTGATGAGAGTGCTTTTATCCTTCTGGGTGCTGCACCTCCTAATTTTTGCCATGATTTTCTTCCTCCTGTTATACATCTGATTGATTTTGTGATTCCACCACAGTGTCTTGTTTTTTTAGCTATTTCTGTACTTCTTCGCGGTGGGTCCAGCTGTCTCTATGCAGCTATTAACATGCTTGAACAAGGATTCTGTGAACAGTTTTGCATAGGCAGAAGTGTTCTCAGCGTTTATAAGGGTTTGAAATTTTCCCAGATTCTCACTTAATATTAGCCTTAGAGGTTAGCCTTAGAATAATTTCTTAATGTTCCCGGTTGAGCTGGGGGTCCAGGTTTTATTTTTACTTCAAAGGAGGCCATTTTGTTGTCTGACCTTACCAGGGAAGACATTACAGTAGGGGGTGTGCAGCACTCTCCATATTAGTGAGGACCAGATTCAGTATGATTGCACCCCTGGTTGGTGTACTGACTATCTGGTCCAGGGAATTTGTGTTTAGAAAATCCAGGAATCTCTGTGCTTGTACATTTGAATTTGACCTGCACAAACCTGCTCGTCCTCCAGGCAAACACCTACTATCCTTTTCCCTAGCTTGCCTGTGGAACTCCCAGCCACCTCTTATTTGTACTATTACAGACAACCACTCTACCTTTAAAACCCTGCTTCATTCCCATCTCAAAGCCTTCTGGGAATGTTCCTGCTCTCATCCCACATGACTCACCTCTTTTTTCCCCATTTCTCACACTCCTTTATTTCTCTCTTCTCTGACTACTACCATCTTCACTTTTCTCATTCACTCCTACTCTTGCTCTACTTTTTTTTTATTATTGCCCCACCCTTCTTACATTCAACAATTAACACCTCTTATCCCCTGTCCTACTTTAACTCTGCTAAGATTTCATGTTAAACTGTAATGTCAACCCTGTGTTATTTCACATTGTAACAAATCTAACAGGAATATGCACCAATGGATTTTTCTTATTTTAATTGACTTATTTATGTGTGTGCATGTGTGCGCGTGTGCGTGTGCGTGTGCGTGTGTGTGTGTGTGTGTGTGTGTGTGTGTGTGTAATTTTACCTTTTGCTTTTTTGACTGTATTTTCACTGCAATTGTGGATTTTTCATCATGTTGTGTAATACAATAATTCTCCTTATAGTATTACATAAATGTAAATGCATTGTCTTCATATTATATTGATGTTCATGGAGCTTTTTCCCCAGGGACTCCATTGAAAACGGGTTCTTCTTGGCCCAATGGACTATCCCGGTAGACAAACGGTAAAATAAAATAAGTAAAAAATAAAATTTGATGTTGCATAGAATTCCCATTTAATAGTGGGGTAATTAAAGTCACCCATGAATATGGTATTGGGTTGGATGTC
This sequence comes from Protopterus annectens, assembly GCF_019279795.1. NCBI lineage: Eukaryota > Metazoa > Chordata > Ceratodontiformes > Protopteridae > Protopterus > Protopterus annectens. The sequence continues at coordinate 111,214,062 of NC_056740.1, read as the reverse complement.
TAGAGTTTCTAATATGTTTAAATACATGGTATGGGTTTCCTGGGTCATAGAGTGGGATCTATAGCTTGTGAGGAAGTGGTACTGGATTTTACCTATGCCGACTTGAACATGGAGCAGCTCAGGTGCATTGTCCTGTTTGTCCAGCCTTGAAGTATATTTATTTTTTGATGTAAACAGAGACATCTCCACCTTTAGTCCCTGCCTGTGAAGTAGCTGGTCTGAATGTGTGAAAGGCATTATAACCTTGCACTGTTGGTGTACTCTCTGCAGCTTTAAACCACATCTCAGAGACTGGACAGACTTCAGGATTCTCTAGGGTAAAGAGAGCTTCCAGGGGGTGAAGTTTTTTGTTTAGGCTTCTAGCATTGAGCAGTAATACCTTTAGAGTTTTTTGGTTTTGATTTGCTGTGTCGGAAGTACTTTCTGTTTGGCATTGCTTAAAAAAGGCACTATGGGAAAGACAATATTTTAGCTAATATTCGAAAGCCTAGAGGGGAGAGGTGCAGACCATCCCTGGCAAAGCAGCATGGTCTGTTGACCATCTCCTTTAATGCTGACAAATATTGCACCCTCTTAGAATGACACCAGAAACTAAGCCAATTATTAAAGTCAATCACCTTTTGTTCGTATGTGGCATCAACCTTGGAGAAGGTAAAATGCTGCTCAATGCTAGGCTCATACCAGCCTGAGACGCATATTCCGAGAGCTCTGTGATGTCTCTCTTCATATAGTCTAGGGAGGTATGTCTCAGGTCTTTTACTCCCACATGGACTATGACTGAGTCATATTGGCAATTGTGGTCCAATGACTTGAGTGCATGCAGAATGTGGTGGATCCTAGCCCCTGATAAGCGACTGACTGTAACTTTCTACTTACTCAGCCTGGTGAGAGGGACATCAGTGTGTCTCACGATGGAGTCTCCAATGACTAGAATTTTTAATACTAGAACAAGTAAAATTACTGGTGTGAACATAATTTTAAACAGAGTGACTCCACAGGAATTATTGAAAATTATGAGGGGATATTGGGAAGATTCATAAAGGCTACAATAAGATGTGGGTTAGAGGAAAGGACTGTTTTCCACAGGAATTATTGAAAAATATGTTGGGATATTGAGAAGATTCATAAAGACTACAATAAGATGTGGGTTAACGTAAAGGACTGTTTTATCCTTTAGGCCCTGTGTACCAATTATATAAATTTTAGAGGAATTTGGACCCTTTATATGTAACTGCTGCTCTATTATGTACTACAGTATATAATTTATGTTTAGTTAAGACGCATTTGGGTCAGCCCTTCTCTTACTGGGCATGAGTGTTTTGGTAAATTATTTCCTTCTTTTATGCAAAATCAATAGCTGGCTGACATGAATTTTACAGAACTTGGATGTACAAAAATTTGTTTACTTTTGTAAAGTTCGTAAAATACATCAAAGCTGGATTTCCTTTTGTTGTCAAAAGACTTTGTCACAGAATAATATTATACTGAATGGGATCCTATTTCAAATCATACCATAAATTACTATATTTTGGTATGTTGAAAGGGAAAAAGAAATGTAATCAAAATTTTTATCTAATATTATTAGAAAATAGCTTATTTGCTTTTAGACATACATAACTATCTACTGTTAGCAAGAAAATGAATCAAATCCTGTGTTTTTATTTTTATGTGAAACTGAAGCTTTTAAAAATACAATATTTCTGAATATGTCAATTAATTGAATTTGTTTACCAAGGACAAGGTTTCTTACAGAATAATAAAACAGAATACCCTGGCACAAAAGATAGCTTGCATGGATGAAATGTTTGTTGTTGGCATAAAAGGTAAGGGTGCGTTTGGCATAACAGTATAAGGAATTCACTTCACAGATACATAGTACAGGTTTTATTCTGACCTCTGGTTATTGGCTAGGCTTATAATAATCTGCATACTGATAGTGTAGCATGAACATATGAACCTACAAATCATTTTGGTAACCTTTTCACAAAGTAAGACAGATATCAAGACATATGGAAAACTGTGACCTCAGAATGCAAACTTTAGAATTACAGTTATGGAGAAATAGGATGTCCTTCCATATCACTGTTGCAGTATTCTACACCTAAAGGATCTCCTGCCAAGGATAGCCTAATGTCCAGCCAGTATACCAAAGCCTTTACTTCTTATAAGTGCTGTACATCACACATATGCTCCTCGCACAATACATAGGATATAAAGTTGAACTACGGATGCAGACTTTCAGAACTTCTTTGCCGCCAGTCCAAACGTCTTTATTGTCCATCAGTCTGAATGCCCATGCGTTGTGCTGAGTACCAAACCATTTTTTTCAGATAACTCCCTCAATGGAGTTTCTTTTCTTACTTTTTATTCTTGTTTGGTATTTTGTTCATGTCATCCAGAAAGGAAAATATCAGTGTGGGAGGGAGATTCCACACAAAGACCATTATGACCAGTGTCTTTTTTGTTTGGGTGCTTCCCATGATCATACTCAGTGTTCTATCTGCCAGGCACTTGTGCCTAAGACCCTACATAGTCACATGTCCTCTTTGTCCATATACCTTGAGATCCAGTGTCTTAAGTTGTTGGTTCCGGGTGCTATAGCGGAATCCGCCCATCCAGAAGGTTAGCTGTCTGTTAAGAAAAAGAAGGCCACAAAATTCAGGCTTAATCCAGCAGCTTCCCACCCTCCCCTGGATGTCCTGAGGACTGTCTGGTGGTTGCTTAGGATTCCTTTGCCATGACCTCATCTGAGTCTGTCATGGATGTGAATTCTTGCACGTCCTAACAGGTTTTTCAAATGTCTGTACCTGATGTTGAGGGGGGACCTCAGCTGATAATATCCAAGGGACTGAGGGGGATTCCTTAGATTTTAGTGAGGCAGATGATTTCTACACCATTAAAGAGCCATATCAGTGATCTGACCCTCTGAGGATGTTTTGAGAAGATGTCCTGCAGAAAAATAAACAAAGACAAAATAAATTTCTCCTGTTGTGAAGGATCTCCTACATGAATGGCAGGATTTCACTCAGTTTATTTAATGTTTCTATGGCCTTGGAGGTACCTCACAGGATCATTGTTCCTGCTCCTCCATGATTTTCCACACCTGTCAAGAGTCCTATAGATCTAGATTCCTCAGATGAGAATCTGGACTCTGGGGAGCTTATTCTACCCAAATCTCTTTCTTGATTGACTATAGTTCAGAGGAAAAAGGATTCCTTAAGCCCAGACTTTCCTTTGGAAGAAATGTCCTTTAGGGATACCATTTCCTGCATGAATGACTATTTCATGTGGGATTGTTACCAGGTCTGTGATATTCAAAAAAGTACTATGTGTTCCTACCGATGGAGTCTCACAAACCATATGCTGTTCCTCCTGTTCTGGTTGCTGTTTTGGACACCTTTTCTACGGCTGCTGTAGCTCATGACTCACAGCCTTTTGGCCCTAAGAAGTCAAATAGGTTCTACAAGGTGCCTGAGTTCAAATTTCTTTATAGATGCCCTTGTTCTGACCCTTCTGTAGTGTCAGTCTCTTCTGACAAACCATTCTGTTTATTACCCTCTACCACGCTGCTTCCTTCTTGGGCAAGAAGGTTTAAACTGCTGGGCCATTAACTACCAGACCAGTATGACCAGGTATGGTTTGGCCATCATCTTTCAGGTTTCTAAGGTGGTTTCTGACATTCCTGACTCTAAGAGGAAGGCTTCTACCCTTTCCCTGTGGACTCTACTTTGCAAGTTGCTTGCCATTCTATCAAATGCAGCTATGATGCAACTGATGCCTCTCCCAGGGCTGTTTCCTTTGGTTCATTTCCCACTCTGGAGCTTTGCAAAGATGCTTCAGACAGTTGTCTCTTGTGGCCTCCCCCCTAAAGGCACATAGTCTCTGACCTCCTCAGGAGAGGTCAGACCATATCAACATAAAGGAAATTATAGCTCTCCTAATGGCTCTGCAAGCTTTTCATTCCTGCTTTCACCACAGGCCCCACAACATTTACACAAATAGTACCATTGCGATGTGGTATGTCAACAAGCATGGGGGCACAAGGTCCTATGTTCCTTGCAGACTAGCTCTTCAAGTATGGGATCTAGCTATCCATTATCAAGTGACTCTTCAAGTGGTTTACATTCCCTCAAACTGCAATCTTGTTTCAGATTCTTTGAGTAGATCCACAACACAAGTTCAGAAATAAATGCTTCGTAGAGATGTTTCCCTGGACATCATCCATTGGTGGGGTATTCCTCAGCTAGATGTTTTCACCTCCCCACTGAACAGACAACTTTATCTCTTCTGCTCCAGATTCCTAAATCCTCTGGCTTGGGAAATGGATGCCCTGTCTTTTCCTTGGAGAGGAATGTTTCTCCACCCCTCCCCCCATTTCCATGAGTTCTGTACAAAATCAGGCAAGACTCTTCCAGAATCTTACTAGTCGCTCCCTTTTGGCACACACAGCATTGGTCCCCCCTTCTTTCTCACTTGGCCAGGGGCAATCACCACATGTTACCTCGCTAGGTGGATCTTCTTACACAAGACAAGGGGTCTCTTATCCATCCTCACCTGTCCACTCTTTAAATGATGCTGTAGGTGATATGGTTTTGACCCCTTTTAGGCACCTGTATTCTAAGGACATGTTCTGGGTTATGGAGGAGGCCAGGAAACCCACTACCAGAAAATCATATATGTCCAAATGTAAAAGATTTTTTGTCTGATGTCTCTTTTGCCATCAGGATCCCATATAAATTGTGGTTTGTCTGATTGTCTCTTATTTGTGTAATCTGCTCCATACTGGATTGGCATATTTGTTTATTTATTTATTTTATTTTATTTTACATTTGTTGACCGGGAGTGTCCGGCTGAGCTATTGCCCTTTTTCAGCAGAGGCCCGAGGAGAAAAGCTCCAAAGATATACAATGCAATAAAAATAGCAATACGGACACATTTCAATAAAAATAGCAATAGAGAATTTTGGTAGTTAAAATATGTAAGCTACATACATGTATATTGTTGACAGATAAAACAGTACTATAAACAAAAAGGAGAATGTTAAAAATGTAGAATAAGTTGTATATTTTGTTTTAAAAAGAGTTGAGTAAATATAAAATTTTGTATGCAGAGTAGCAGAAACTTAAAAGGTTACATAAGAATTTCAGGGAGCAGAGTATAGAAGAAGCTTTGGAGGTTGCATAGGAAGCATAGGATGAAGTAGTTAATGCTAAGTTTTAGTAAGTTAGTTTGACTGTATTATAAAAGGTAGGTAATAATCATGGAGGGCGAGTACAATGGCAGGACCAGTGTTTTTTAAAGTTGTCTTTTGTTGCTAGCTTAAATTGCTTGGGGTGAGTCAGGGACCTTATTCATAGTGGGAGTTTGTTCCAAGCAATAGAGGTATGGTAGCTATATAAGTTGGACCATGTCTTGGATTTGAGGTTATGGATTTTTAGTAGGTCTTGGGTTGAGCTTTGGAGAAGTCTGGTAGGGGAGTAATGAGAGATGAGAAAAGATAGACTTGGGCAGAAATCAGGCTGATATAGGATGCAGTGTATGATTTGGAGTTGAGATTGTAGGAACAGGTGAGCTAGTTCGGGCCAGTTCAGGTATTTTAGGGAAAGACAGGATTTTCTGCTTGTCTGCCTTTGAATCCTCCTCTGGCCTGTAGCTTTGAGGTCAAACAATTCCTTAAAGGTGCCCTTCATATTATGAAGTCGACTGATAAAAAGAGTGAACGCTCTTTTATCAAACACTAAAATTCAAAAACACAAAAATGCCGACCAGACAGAACCTTGATATTTTTTTGCCAGGGAAAGAAAATCACTGGGCCGTTTTTGGGACTTTGCCATTTCCTCCATTGTGGTGCGGTCTCAGAGTTGGTATATTTAAGTGTGGGGGGGGGTATGTTTGAATTTGTTTTTGTTTGTTTTTTTTTTTTTTTGCTGAGCAGAGATTTTTTTCTCTGGGAAAAAAAATCGCTGTTCTCTGTGTTCGACATTTACTGCTTTCAGTTTTTAGTGTTCGATAAAAGAGCGTTCGGTCTTTTTATCATTCGACATCATGATATAGACCCTCCTTCATATCAGGCCTTCCAGAAAGCCTATTCCACCTTCTTGGAACCTCAATTTTGTAGCCTAAAAATTGACCCAGGCTCCTTTTGAGCCTGCATTTTCAGCTTCCTGACAACATTGTACTTGGAAGACTGTTCTTTTGGCTCTTACTTCTGCCAAGAGAGTATCTGAACTTCAGTCTCATGTGGCTTTTCCTGCTTTTTTAGTTTTTTTTTTCATAGAGACAGGGTATCTTTTTGTATTAATCCTTCTTTCATACCCATGATGATCAAAGAGTTGTCCCTTAAGCAGTTTATTCATCCTTCCTTTTTTCTTTATCCACAATCTACTAGTAAGAAGGTTCTTCACAACTTCAATTTGTATTGACAGCTAATATATTACCTAAACAAAATTAAAGTTATTTGCGAATCTGAGTAGCTTTTTGTTTCTTTTTTATCCCAGGACTTAAAGGCTGGCTATTTCTAAGCAAATCATATCCTCCTGGATTTCTAAAGCAATTTCTTTCTCTCTTTTTTTTTTTTTATGACAATTGTCTCTCCTGATAGGAGTTGCCTCCTCTGGTGCTTTTTTCAAGGGTCCAGATACCTGTTTTCTCCTTGAGGTCGCTACCTGGACCTCTTGTTATACTTTCACTAAACATTACAGGTCAGATGCTATTTACAGTGCCAGACCTATCCTGCATGGCTTTGTAGAGGACCCTTTTTTGCTTTCTTCCTCACAGGCTTCCTCTTGAGCTCTTATACTCTCCCTTAAGGAAAGAACACTGTAACAGTAATATGCAAGGACATAGTACAGTTGTGTAAAATCTACCATAATAGTTGATGTCTTTCTCTTCACTGTTGCAGTATGCACTCCCTCCTTCCTTCTCTGTCCTGACTCTTGCCCTCCTGGAAGAGTGTCTCTTCTTCCTTGTTTTTCTTTCTGGATGCACATGCTCCTCCTTGTTCCTGTGGGGATTCTGTTTCTCCAGTTTTTTTTTCAGTCCTGAGTGTTTGTGTTGTATGTCACCTTTGTGCCCTACATGTTGTTGGGGGAGCATATATGTGATATATGGTGCCTATAAGAGCTGAAGGTTTTGAATACCAGTCCAGTATTGGGCTATGCTTGGCAGGAGATCCCTTAGGTGAAGAATACTTCAATAGTGAAGGGCATTTACTATTATGGTAAGATTTTGCACAACTGAACTTTCAAAGGTGTGCACTAAGCGAGCGATTAGTGTAGCCTTTTTAAGTTTAGTTATGCATCTCAAATCTCTAAGTTCTGGTACCTTTGGTGGTGTAACCATGGTCATGGAAGATGAAATATTTATAAGTAGGGGCCTGAAAAATGAACCATTTATCTAACATCCAAATTTTGGAGTAGTAGATTTTTCTTAGGCAGTAAGATTTGTAACTCAGTGTCTATGCAGTGTGCTGAAGTCAAAATACTCAGAATTATACTTCTCTTTAGCATATTTAAGTCATAAACAAGCAAGAATAATAAGATACTTTTCTACAAAGAAAAGCCTGACACTTGAGCATGTAGAAGGCACATAGAAAGACAGTGAGTACAGACAAAAATAGTTTTCATAGGAGTAAATGGGGAGCTGAAAATTGAGATAGAAGGGAAAGTAGTAGAACAGATTAACAGATTTAGCTATCTGGGAAGGTTGGTTGAGAAGAATGAAAGTCTGAATGAGGAGGTCAAAGCCAGAGTCAGATTGGCTGAGCCAACTGGCACAGAGTGGCAGGCATAGTTTGTGACAAGAGAATGTCAAGAAAGCCAAAATATAAGGTGTACAAAACAGTGGTGCATCCAGGGCTTGAGATTGATGCTAGGATGCACACTGTGGTATGGATGGAGGAATTAAGGCATCAGAGCTAAAGCCAAAATAGCTCCAATTGCAGAAAAGGTCAAAGAGAACAGACTACAACGGTTTAGGCTCATCAGCAGGAAAGAAGAAGAGGATTTGGGAGAGACAGGAAAAATGTTAGAGGAAATGCAGATGTCCAGCAAAGAGACAGATGGATTACGTGAGAGAAGACCTGCAGCAGTCAGACATGATTGTCAAAGAAGGTAGGAGCATGGCACTGAATTGAGTGAGGTGGCAACAGCTGATATGACACCCTGTTCCCTTGTAAAAAATGAGAAAAGGGGATGTTGATGATGATGATTATGATGACTTGGTTTAAGGCTCCAGAGAGCACCCCAGCACTACCAGGCTACAACTCATACCATACATTTCGGCCACAGAACCCGGACCGAAATACAAAAGGTGGGGGAGTATCCATATTCATCAATGATACCCACACATCCAGGTTAGTGGCACATCACGATGCTTCAGAGATTATCCACATGCAACTAACAATGGGCAAAACTGCAATTGAAATTGTAGCTTGCTAAAGATCACCCTCCATGTCCCAGGACCCCCATTCCGCATTTCTGGAAACACTGGATAACATAAAGGTCCTACCAAACACCCTAATATTGGGTGATTTCAACTACCCAAACATTAACTGGGAGAACTACTCAAGTACTAACTCCCTTGTCCAACATTTCCTAGAATTTATAAACTCAAATGCCCTGGAACAACTGGTCAACACTCCCACCAGAGGTGACAACATACTGGACCTGGTCATCACCAACATGGGCGACCTGTGTTCCAAACCAGAGGTCAACCTCTAGCTGGTTAGATCTGACCATAAACAAATCATTTTGGATATCCACATTCCGCCCCCACCCCCGGACAAGGAAACCACCGTGAAAAACTTTTCAAAAGCAAACTTCACATTACTTAAGATGGAGGTGGAAAGTTTCAAAGCTCCCATGCTAAAGGATTATGCTGTCCAAGCTGCAAAATCCTTTAATAATGCATTCTACGGGCACCTACAAGAATGCATGGATTGTGCTATCCCAAGCAAAACCAAGACTCACTGCTCTAAGAAAAGGAAACCAGTCTGGTGGACCCCTGCCATAAACAAGCTATACAATAGAAGGAGGAAACTAGTACAGAAAAGAGTAAAATCCCAAGAAGGGAAGACATCCCTGATCAGTATCAGCAAGAAACTATGATCCCTTATAAAATCATCCAAGGTGAGCTTTGAAAGAAAACTTGCCAAGGACTCCAAAGATAACCACAAGGCATTCTTTAGCTATGTCAAGAATCTAAGTGGCAATGCTCAGATCTGCTTGGAGTTAGTGCAGAGTGGCACAAAATACACTGATTCAACCGATATTGCCAACATCCTGGCAGACACGTTCAGTGCATACTTCACCCCCCTCACCCCCAAAATGGCCCATAACCATACCAGAAGAATGTAGAGCCCCTGAAATCACAGACACTCAGGTTAAAATAGCCCTTTCCAAAGCCAAAAACACAGCATCAATGGGACTGGATGGTGTCCCAGGCTGTTTCCTACATGAGCTCAAAGACGAACTAACCCCTCACCTAAACACACTGTTCAAATTCAGCCTCTCCACAGACTATGTACCCATAGAGTGGTGCCCTAAATATGGAAAACGTAATAAGGGAAGTCTGCTCTTTAAATTTTCCCTTAGAACTAGCTGGTTTTTCAGTAGTAGCACTAAAATCTGACCCCCTGTGACTAGCACTTGCTCTAGAACCTGCTGGAAAGCACTAGGAAGCCTGAAACTGATTCAAGTATTCAGCTCTCCTTGTCAACAAGGAGAAATTAATCATAGGCACTAAGCAGCCTATAATTGCAAAGTACCTTGCAAAGGTAAGGGAAAACAGCTCTTAAACTTTACAAGAAAGCACTAGGAAGCCTGAAACTAATTCAAGCACTCAGCTCTCCTTGTCAGTAAGGAGAAATTAATCATAAGCACTAAACAGCCTATAATTGCAAAGTACCTTGCAAAGGTGAGGGAAAACAGCTCTTAAACTTTACAAAAAAGCACCTAAACAGGCATATCCAAGGGTCAGCTTCCAGTGATTTCTCCTGTCCACCTGATGAATCTGGGCATACTGGGGCAGTGCGGCAACTACCTCATGTACACAGACAATCCTCTCCTCCTACCACCCAACACTACAACCTGCGAGAGATGCACTTACATTGCCAAACTGGAAGCAAAGCTCTCTCCGGCCAAGATTGTGCTAGACAGTCAAGAGGAGAAGGTTAACACCTGCATTACACCTCAAGCAACTCATAGCCCTTCAAAACCCACACCATCAACACCCACACATAGCAACACTAAACCCACATATGCAGAGGCCCTTAACATTAACCTGCCCAAGCAACAAGGACCTCCGAAGCCAAAACACAAACAAACACCAGTCACAACCAAAGTGACACATAGCTCACAACGCCGGTGTGCCACCCAACAACAGCCCCTAAGGCAAGACAATGTACCCAAAACTTTAGTCATAGGTGACTCTATAGTCAGGCACACTGATGTCCCACTCACCAGGCTGAACAAGGAGAAAATTACAGTCAGCTGCCTGTCGGGTGCCGGGATCCGTCACATAACGCATGCAATCAAGTCACTCCACAACAAGTACAAATACGACTCTGTCATTGTCCATGCTGGAGTGAATGACTTGAGACGTACCTCCCTGGACTACATGAAAAGAAACATGGAAGAGCTCTCGGATCATGTGACCCAGGCAGGTATGACCCTAGTCATGAGTAGCATCCTGCCTTCGCCCAGAATGATACCACAGTATAAGGACAAAATGATTGACTTCAGCAATTGGCTAAGCTTCTGGTGTCATTCAAAGGAGATCCAGTATTTGTCTGCCTGGGAAGACATGATCGACAAACCACGAGGCTTTGCCAGAGATGGTCTGCACCTGTCACCCCTGGGATTCAGGTTACTGGCTAAAGCTCTTGCCACCCCTATAGTGCCTTTTTTAGTCAAGGTTCAAAGGATAAAACCACCACCGTAACAGATACAAGCATGTAAAATCTGAAGGTAATGCTACTCAATGCTAGAAGTCTAAACCTCAAAATGCACTCTCTCGAGGCACTCCTAAAAATGGAGAATATTGATATCTGTGCAGTAACTGAGACCTGGTTCAAGGCTCCAGAGAGCACCCCTGCAATACCAGGCTACAATTCTTACCACACTTTTCGGCCACAAAACCAAGACCGAAACACTAAAGGTGGAGGAGTGTCCATATTCACCAAAGATATTCACACCTCCAGGCTAGTTGCCCAACACAATGCATCTGAAATTCTCCAGGTGCAACTAACACTAGGTAAGACTGCAATCCAAATTGTAGCTTGCTACAGATCCCCCACCATGCCCCAAGATTCTCACTACACCTTTCTAAACATACTGGAAAATATTAAGATACAACCAAACACCCTAATACTGGGTGATTTCAACTACCCTGCCATTAATTGGGAAAACTACTTGGGTACCAACTCCTTTTCCCAATGGTTCTTGGAATTCATAAATTCCAACATCCTGGATCAACTAATCCATTGTCCCACCAGGGGCTCAAATATCCTAGGCCTGGTCATTACCAACATGGGAGATAGATGCTCTACACCAGCGGTCACCCCCTCATTGGTCAGGTCTGACCATAAGCAAATCACCTTTGACATCCACACCCCACCCCCACCCCCCAGTAAGGAAACCTCCTTAAAAAACTTCTCCAAAGCCAACTTCATGCTACTGAAGTCAGAAGTGACAAACTTCACAACACCCACGCAGATGGGATCTGGAAGTTCGACTGCAGAATCCTACACTAAGGCAATGTACGAGCACATCCACTTGTGCATGAATCGTTCCATCCCAAATAGAACCAATATGCTCTTCTCCAAAAAAAGGAAACCAATCTGGTGGTCCCCTACTATAAACAAACTATGCAACAGAACTAAGAAACTGTTACAGAAAAGAGGAAAATCCCAGGATGCAAAAAACTCCCTCACCAGCCTCAGTAAGAAGCTGAGATCCCTCATAAAATCCTCAAAAGCTAGTTACGAAAATAAAATTGCCAAAGATTCCAAAGACAACCACAAGGCATTCTATAGTTATGTCAAGAATCTAAATGGCAGTGCTCAGATCTGCTCTGAGCTACAACAGAATGGCATTAAATATACTGATCCCAAGGATATTGCCAATATCCTGGCAGATCGATTTAGTGCCAACTTCACCCCCCTCTCACCCCCTAAAGGGCCCATCTAAATACCAATAGATTGCCAAATTCCGATAATCACGGCCACACAGGTAGAAACCGCACTCTCCAAAGCTAAGAATACAGCATCCATGGGACCAGATGACATCCCAGGCTGTGTACTACATGAACTACAAAATGAACTGGCACCTCACCTAAGTTTCATGTTTAATCATAGCCTCATCTCAGGCTTCGTGCCCACTGAGTGGCGCACAGCTGCAGTTATCCCACTCCACAAGAGAGGATCCACCTTGGATCCCGGGAACTACCGTCTGACAAGCCTGATCTGTAAGGGCATGGAACGCATTATCATGGAACGTATAAACAAAGACATTGGCAACCTTCAAACACTGGACCCTACCCAGTTTGGGTTTGTGAAGGGCTGATCTTGTCTCCTGAATCTGATTGACTTCTTCGAATCAGTCTCCAGAGCTGTGGACGAGGGTAAGGTGGTCCACACAGCCTATCTGGACCTCGCCAAGGCCTTCAACACCATCCCCCACTCTGGAATCATATATAAACCTACTAAGCTGGGCATAAATCCCTACGTCATTCGATGGGTTACCAACTGACTTACTGACAGAACCCAGACTGTAAAAGTAGCCATCTCCAAATCCAGCTCCAGATAAGTGACAAGTGGAGTACCTCAGGATTCAGTCCTGGGACCACTCTTGTTTGGCATTCTCTGAAGTACAGGCCAACACTAAGGGACTCTGGCTAACGAAGTTTGCAGATGACTGCAAACGGGGAGCCATTATTGAATCCCCAAATGATTTGGATATTCTACAAAAGGGCCTTACAGAAACAGATGCCTGGTGCCAGATCCATGGGCTAAAGCTTAATGCCAATAAATGTATAGTTATCCTATTTGGAAAAAAACATGTACCCATGAATTACCACATAGCTGGCAGGACACTAAACATCGAAAGTGTGATGAGAGACTTAGGGACACAGGTGGACAGTGGTCTCACTTTCGATAACCATATCGTCAGAACAGTCAGGAAATCCTTCTATGTGGCACACCTCATCACTAAGGGCTTTTCATCCAGAAAAAAGGAGGTCATTGTTCCACTGTACTCATCCCTCATTAGACCCATTATAGAGTATAATGCCCCGTTTGGTATGTACCTCACAAGACATCTGCAACAGCTGGAAAGGCCACAGAAATACCTCACTAAAAGAATCACAGGCCTAAATCAGATGCCATATGCTGACCATCTAAAAAAAACTCCAGCTATACTCTGTGGCAAAGCGTCTACTCAGAGGCGATCTCTGCTTAACATACAAAGCCATGTCAAACCCTGAGCTGTTGGACATGCTCCACTTAAAGAAATCCCAATCCCTCAGAGCCACTTGCTCCAGGGATCTAATCCTTGTCATCACAATGAACAAAACATGCTGGAGGGATAGGTTCCTGACCCAGAGACTCCCCATACTCTGGAATAGACTGCCCATACATGTCAAGCAGAGCGCCTCATTGGCCCTCTTCAAAAGGAACCTTGATGATTGGATGGGAAATAGGAAATTCACCCTGGGGATCATGTCAGTCACCCTGCTAGATGGGTCCAGAGAAGTAAATATTGTGGGAAGAAATATCCAGGGAATTGTTATGGCTAGGCTTGCATAGGCCCTAGGGCTGATAGCCTAGTACCAACCTATGAACCTATAAACCTATAAGTAGATAGTAATCTCTCCTTTGATAATCACATTGCCAAAGTGTTTAGAAAATCCTTCTATGTGGCCCACCTAATCACAAAAGGGTTTGCATCCAGATCAAAAGAGGTCATTGTGCCCCTCTACACGTCACTCATCAGACCCATCATAGAGAACAATGCCCCATTTGGGATGTAACTTACAAGACAACTGCAACAGCTGGAAAGACCACAGAAGTACCTCACCAAGAGGATCACTGGCCTCAAACAGATGCCCTATGCAGCTCGACTGAAGAAACTCCAGCTGTACTCGGTTGCATACCGCCTGCTCAGAGGTGATCTCTGCCTGACATACAAGGCCATGTCCAACCTGGAATTGATGGACATGCTCCACCTAAAGAAAACCATATCCCCTCAAGCCACATGCTCTAGGGATCTAAACATCACCACAACAATAAATAGGATGTGCTGGAGGGATAGATTCCTGTCCCAGAGACTTCCCATGCTTTGGAACAAGATTCCAAGTTGCATTACGCAGAGTTCCTCGCTAGCACTCTTCAAGAGAAACCTTGACGAGTGGATGGGAAATAGAAAGTTTACCCCAGGGATCACTTCAGTGACACTGCTGGACAGAGGCACAGGGAACTAATCTAAGGGGGTGGTGAAAGCCAACACATTCTGACTAGGCTTATAAATGCCTTTGGGCAGATAGCCTAGTACCTATGATTGTAGCTGTGAGACAGAGATCATACCACTAAAACAGTGAACTGCCTACCAACTTAGACAGTTGGTGTCTGTACTGTATTGTTTTATTAAACTTGATTGCATTTTTGTGGCTGATGTATTAATTAATTATGTATTGCTTTCCTTTTGTGGCTGATGTATTAATTAATTATGTATTGCTTTCCTAAGTTGTTTAGGGTTACTTAGAAGTTGTGCTTACTTGTTTATAAAGTATGTTAATTTAGCTAACTTTGTTTTGATATGGGCTGTTCTCTTTATTAATCAACATTATTCATATTATGTTTCCATTTTGTTGTCATTTTCCATGCTTTCCACATATTTAATTATTATGCATCTGTGTATTTATTATTTATTTATTTATTTGCAGTTGGTTTACCAGGATAGTCCACTGTGCCTAGAAGAACCCATTTTCAATGTGGTCCTGGGGAGAAAAGCTCCAAAAACAAAACAATGATTACAAACAAAACAGTAATTACAAACAAAATTACAATCAAAGCTCTTGTTACAGTATGTACAAAAGTACTAGTAGAAACATTGCATTTAAACATACAGTTTCTAAAGCAAAAATGACAACGAAAGTTTTGGTTATACTAATTACAGATAAAATATTTCATTTAACAGAGACAATTTCTGCGTTTGCTTGTTTATGACTTGCTTATAGTCTTTTGCTACACAGGATATTAATACACAATATGTTTGTACTATGGAACTGATGCAGACCACCAGTTTTTTTTTTTTTGCCTATATTTTATTATTTTTCTTTTTCTAGTTGTGTGATTTTGTCTGTTTATTGTTTTGGGTAGTGTTTGTAAAATGAAACACTTGTAATCTAACAACCATGTGTTTCCCTTTGATTTGCCCCATTACTTTTTCCCCTTACATTTTCAGCTATGGTATGACAATAGCTACTTTTACCATGCTATTTTTAAAAGAATGATACTATTTACTCAGAGTCTTGAAAAAGCAATAGTATTGCACAGAAGAAAATATATGCTTAAAGCATTTTTAGTTTTTTTTCCCACAGATGTCTTTTAACAATCCAAGACACATTAGACATTAAAAGGCTATTTTTTCAGGAAAGGATGGGAAGATCTGAAGTAGTTAAGTGATTTCCTGAGTCATACTGCACAGAAACTGTGATTTTGGGAATCAGATTTGGGTGTAAAGGAAATAGCTAATTTGTAGCTTATTAACTTCCCTGCTAACCTTTATTGGCTGCTTGACCAGAAACAGATGAGTTGGAAGAAAGTGTTAGACAACACAACAATGTACAAAACTAACAATGCAAAAGAAAAAAAAATACGACACAAAACAAAAACATTATCAAAAAACAGGAGGAGGAATATAGTGGATAAATAAGTGTATTAAAATGTTGTTTTATAATGAAACTCGGCAGAATATACTTACTCCAATGACCCTGTTGGAAAGACAGTTTTTTGTGTAGAGTGAAATAAGTAGGAAATGAAGATTTCTAAAGATTATTCCCTGTGGAAAAGAAACAGAAGACATTTTAGATAGTTACAAGGAATACCGACACTGTGGATTTTTCATCAAAACCCTTTCAATGATTTATAGTGTATAATACAAACACTGTGATTTTTTTTTAAAAAATACTTCCTGCTTCATATCGGTAGTTTGTACAGTATGCCTAAGTGTATTAGTGTCCCAGTTATAAGAGGTTTTTAGTTTGGAGTTCTTCCCAGAAGTAAACCACAGCAGTTCATGTATTAGGGCCACTAATTTAAAATAAATGCAAATATCTTTGAATTTATTGCCTTATTTAAATTAATATTATATGCATCTCTTGCTCATAATAGCTTGCTGCAACCTGTTGTTTTTGTATACTATTACACACTGTGTATATTGTGAGCACTTACTAGAGGGCTTTGTAAATATGTTTGACTCATATCTGTTATGTTCTATCTGTGTTATCCGGAGCTTTTCTCCCAAGGCCTCTGCAGAAAATGGACATATATCCAGTCAGACTATCCCGGTCAACAAATGTAAAATAAAAATAAATAAATTAAATAAATAAATGTAGACTACAGTAGTGTGCAGAGCATATCAGTCACTACAAATGTTATTCCATGCCTATTTGAAAAATAAATGCATAAGGTTTGATATACATAAAAATCCCAGACCTTGTTAAAGAGAAATTTTAACAACTTTCATGGGTTTTTAATGTTGGACAAAAAAAAAAAAGAAGTGCCAAAGGTGGCTTGTAGTAGAATCATATATTGTATAGTACTACAGATACAGTGAGAATGCAAGGGAGCATTGAAATATTTAGGTACAGCAATAATAGTAAGTGCATGTTGCCTGTAAAGTTACCCTGCAATTTAAATGTGCATCATGCGTAACTTAATTGTGAAACGTTTCTCCTTGGGCCTCAACAAAAATAAATAAATTAAAATAAATACAAGTGCACAGCTTTGCTTAAAATTGCAATAGTTATAATCTGTGGCACAATTGTAAGTCATAACCCAAGACTTTATTATTCTTAAAATGAAAATTAGATTATCTCCCCAAGTCTTTTTAGTCAAAATGAGTGAACTCAGTTTATTGCCACATTCATTGTTAAGACAGCAGTTACCTACTATTTAACACCCCCCTCAATGAAATACAGTTTTTAAGTTGGTATATTACTTGACAGTGCAAGCAATGTCAGTGTATGTAGTTCTGATTTTTTACAAACAGTGCACTATTTCACACATTAAACTGCTTCACATCTGTACTGTCTACAATACTGTGTCTTTTGTATGACCGCTGCTGTTTTTTTTTTTTTTTTAAGTATCACTTAGTGTGAGCCCTTCTGACACATCAAAGCAATATCCCAAGCTAAATATACGCAAAACAGCAGGATGTTGTCAATAAGGGTAGAACAACAGAATGTAGTCAGGATGCATATAGATGTGTCTTAAAGCAAGTCTGCTGAAGCAGTAATAAAAATGCATTTGCCCTCTAGCAGTTCTATAACTCAGCAGGTATTGATTAGCACTTTTGACACTGCCTTGTTAAGGCCATAAAGATTAGGAAGAAACCCAAACATAAGCTTTGTTCTTTGGAAAGAAACATGTTGAAACAAAGTGGAAAGATGTTTGCATGAAAAGGCCTGGTAAACAGGCAAAAAGCAATAAAGTCTTTCTGAATGAGAATGCTTTGAATGCAGGGACATGTTTACTTAGTAGTAAAGATTCAGTCACTTGAAAGCAAGTTGGGTGCATTTGTTTATGAGTCTCTGCTAAGCCAAGAGTCTGATTTTAGCAGATGAAGAAGTTTAAATAGCCAGTGAGTCATAATGTATATAAGTTTCAAGATATCTGCCTTCAAAACTCAGTTTGGGTGGAGTGTGACAATGCAGGCAAACGCCAGATGGGGAAATAATTTAATAATGGGCCACATGCTCAAAGAAAGCTATCTTAACAAAATGTTGTGATCAGATTGCATTTATTTATTTTATTTTACATTTGTCAGTCTGGTAGATGGGCTGGTCCATGGATTCATTTCAATCTTGAACCAGGTCAAACATGGCAACAGAAGAGTTCACATTAAACACTTAAACTGAAAAAAAAACACAAATATAAACTGAAAGTTATTCTGATTTCCATTCACAGGGAAAGAGCCACATGTTTTTGGAAAGTATGAAAACCTATTATAATTAATTATATCTTATATACTGGGTTGTCTGATTCACATGAGTAATCATGACAGTGTTCTTAAGTAGAGCAACCATTTAAATATGAATCCAATCCATACAATATAGTAGAACAAAATATCCTATGTTTTGAAATTTGGGAGTAGATTCTCAGATCATTATAGGAAAGTAATATAAATCTTAACATGATATACATATCACTGAAGTAATGAATTAGTATGGTAAACATAGCTATACATACTACACGAACATTCTGTTACTACATACTAGAATAAGAACACTTAAATTGAACATAGGTAATTCTGCAACAAATAATGATCTACCTACACATACCACTAAATTAAGAATAGCAAACTTAAATTGAGGATAACTAAATTTTAGTAACAAGTCATTAAATACTTGTAGACATTACACCAACATTCAATGATTACATACTAAACCAAATTAAGTATATTAAATTTAAGTTGCACATAGATAGTAGCAAGTAAATACAATGCTGATAAAAGAAACAGTAGCACGATTTTAAATCTATATACCTGAAAAACTGGTGTAATAAGCTAAACCTTCACTCCTTCTACTGCCATTACATAGACTCTTTTAACTGTACAGTCTTGTGGAGATTAGTACTTAATCAACATAGATGATTATGTCACCAGCTTTATGGCTTGTCTGTATAGCAATTGCATGCATTTTATTTTTATCAAATATTATTTTTTTTCTTTTAGCTCAGCGGTATGTACTTGCGTGCATGTATTTTGAAACACTGCATATATATCACATTTATTTTTAAAGGCTTTACTTACTATTTTTTGTTACATAACCCAGATAAGAGGACTGTTTCAAAGGACTCTTACAAAGTAATTTAATGTTTTACCAAAAATATATGCATTTCATGGGTAAAATCATAGAATGAAATGATAGCTGAAGAATGGAGAATCTAATTGACAAACAATTTCCATTCTAATTGCTTACCTTGAGTGACAGTTATACTACCCTGATCCTCTCAACATTGCTAGGGGTACTGAATGGCTCCCTAAGGGTAGCCTTAGTCAATTTGCACACTGTCACTTGTCTACACTTAAAAAAGAAAAGGGAAAAAGTCCTGGGCATTCAGAAGCCATGCAGCTGAAACACTTGATGTCCTTAAGGGGTCATTTGCATATATCACATGATCCTATATTACAGGAGGTTTAAGGTATCACAAAGTGAAAACTCTAGCTTGGCTAGGTTTTCCTTGCAGTTTTTATTAATTGTTTTGTCTGTGTGACTTTTTTATTTTTTGCCTTATTTGATAAATGGGAAAATTCAATGAGGTCAAGTGCTTTTCAGATGTGGCTGGTGAGCATTGTGTGTTTAAGTGACTTGTTCACACACTGCAGTCAATGTTATCATGTTGAAATTGAGATTTTTGAAAACGATAGGTATGACACAGCTTACACTGTGTGGTTGGCCTTTTTTTTCCAGAGACTGAGTGAATGCCATAAGTACTACTGAACATTTTCAAACTGTATGATGGCTGATTTCGCTTTGAAATAGAACAAAACACTACATTTCATATCAGTGTCAATGTTGTTTTGTGATTATATAGGATCAATGTGTAAACCGATTAATATTGCTAAAATTTGGCTACTTCCATTTTCCGAACAGATGTAGCAACATCAGAGTGTGTTATATTTAACAGTTGTTTTTTTTTTTTTTGTTTTTCAACAACTTTGGTTTGGCAGATTCACATTCATTAACACAGTTTTCCTTGGTCTTAAATGAAATTAGCACTAATAATTGGGAAGAGACTTGCATTAAGTAAAAGCCCAGTGGGTGTTTTCATAGGTTCATAGGTAGGTACTAGACTATTGGCCCTAGGGCCTATATAAGCCTAGCCAACTGGTACCCTGGCTTTTGCCACCCAAGAAAATTATTTTCCTGTGCCTCTGTCGAGTAGAGCCACAGAAGTGATGCCCGGGGTGAATTTCCTATCTCCCATCCAATCATCAAGATTTTTCTTGAAGAGTACTAATGAGGAGCTTTGTTTGTTATAGATAGGTAGTTTGTTCCAAAGTATGGGAAGTCTCTGGGACAGGAATCTATACAGTGAAAGAAAAGTTGTGTTTATTTATTTTTGGCATTAGTTTACTTGGAAAGTCCAGCTGATCAGTGCAGAAGGCTAGGGGAAAAAAGTTCCATTATACAGAAATCATGGATGTCACTTGCCTTATTCATTTACTGTCATTTTTGTTCGTGAGCAACAGTTCCATTATTCAGAATCCTTAACAGCAGTTGTATCATTTGCAAACAGTTTTGATTAAAAATAACAGTTATATGGGTTGCACATGGATATATATTTTTAACAAAGGCTGATGTATGCAGTGCAATATCATCAGTATGCATAGATTGTCAGGTTTTATGTAAGAATATTTGTCACTATAAAGCCAAGTTCCAAACGTACGAAATATGAAGATTTCTGCAAGCAGCTTATTAAAAGCTCAGGGCTGTAATTCTCTGTGCTAACCACCAGACCTCACTTCAAACCAGGATCAGAAAATGGAAAACTGCATCTGATATTTGACAAACTGCTTTTGGCGGCTGGCAATGTGATAAGCTTCAGAGCATCCCAGAAGGTCAACAACATCAACTTACTGAAGAAGTAAATAAAATAAAAGCTTTAAAAAGGATGCATAGCAATTAACTGAACTGTCTAACAAAGTACAAGCTGAAGGTGCCGGAGAATCATACTGCAAGGTTTAGAAATACGGTCTAGGCTCCAGAATGTTTAGCTTGTATGTATTCCTGGAGCATTGCCAGAAAGTGACCTCAGGGGACAAAATAAGAAATGTGCTGGTGATCCATTGATTGTCTTTACAGTGAATCAAAATTATCAAAGTATACAGAGTAGGCAAAACAAGTAATGATCTCATGAAATTCTACATTAACTAATCCTGTCTCATACTTTGAACCAAAAGATATGTTCTATAACCAAACCAGGCACAGCTTATCCATGTGGATGGCATGCAAATAGAAATGGTAAAAGATTTTTGATGGGAGTTGTAGCAAAAATGGGTAGCATACAATCAAATGAGAGCTGATTTTTTTATACCATGTGAGTCGTAACATGTGTGGCCTCCTCCTTTACACTGACAGCAGTATAGAGAGGAGTGAGCAAGGCCCCACTATGCATAAAAGAGCCGGAAAATGCCCTTGCTCAGATCAGAGAAAGGATGGTGCTAGTTAATAGAAACTGTGGTAGATATGAAGATATTCAAGAGTAGCTAGAATAAAGCCAATGAAGGAAAAGCAGAAACTGATCATGAATACAAGCAGCCAACATTGAATAAAGACAGAATGTAAGGTATAAACAGCTTTGATGATTCAGAGAGGTAGTTTGTGCAGTGTGAGGAGCTTTAGACTAGAAGGAGAAGAGAAACCAAAAGGTGGCACCACAACAGTTCCAGAAGGTGGAAAACAGCCTTTCTTGGCGTGAAATATAGTTGGTGGAGTCAGAAGATTTCAATGAACTATCGTCAACCTCATATGGCTCTGTGAAAAGAACGAAGTGCTAAATATTGGTGAGGGTCACTTGAATGAGTGGAAACTTTTGCCTTTCAAAAAGGTACTCTATCTTGTTAGAGGGACACACATTTATGTCTTGCTGTCATTTGTTGGAAAGATTAGTCACAATGATTCCTTCATTGTGCCAGTTTAATACGATAAATGTTTTGACCTGATAGTTCTGTGAACAGTATTCATGTGGTGCAACAGGTAACACACTTGCCTTTGGTAAAGAATGGCTGTAGGTTCTATTATAAAATCAGATAGCTGGACTGCTGACACTGTGGTGTAATGTAAGGGGGGGGGGGGGTGACGCACTCCTGAATACATCATTCTTTGGATGAGTTGTTAAACCTGGGTTCCATGTGCTTGAGTTGGTAGTAGCTCAAATGGGTATAAAAGATTGTATGAGGGTAAAGTCCCCTGATGCCCAGGCCAAAGTTCCCAGAGTTATATAAGAACCACCTTGGGTCTTCCGTAAGAAGCCTCTAGTCTTGTGGGACTAACCTGGTCAACAAAAAGACAAATAAATTAATTAAAAGAAATGCACACAGCATTAGAGAAATGGGGAGACTTTGATTATTTTTCATACTAAGTAGTTTCTTTTTTCAGGAAGGCCATGAAACGTCATAGTTAGTATAGTTAAGTTCTGGAAGGGAGGGTTTGGAGTCCTTAATGGACATTTTTATTTTCAAAGTAAAATTTCTTAGTTGACTTTACATTTTTTGAATGATTTCCTTTCTCAAAATTGGTCATACGTCATTTTCACTGTTGGTATTTTTTTAAATCATAATATAAGTGTATGCCAGTTTGATTAATGGTTTAGGTGGCTGTATGTTTTCCTGGAAATACACATAGTGTTTGCCTCTCAGTACCTTATTTGAAGAAGTGAATACAGCAGGCTTCTTTATATGTTCCAAATTGTTAGAAACTTATACATGGTGGTTATTTACTGATGGGAGTTGCCAACTTTTGAACTTGGTTTTGGGAGTGAGGAAAATTAAGACAGAAAGACATGTCTATATCTGGAAGATGGTTTCTTCTTCCCCTTTTCCAGTCTGTGTAAATATTATGCAGGATCAGTTGCCAGCCCCATGCAATGTACTCATGCTTTATAGCTCTCAACTGTTAGTTCAAAGGTTATATGGATTGTGCTCAAGGAGGTGAGTTGGCTAAGTCAGTCTTTATGTTTGTATTTTGATAACATGTTTCAGAGAATTGTTGTCACAGCAAGGAATAATGGGTTTTCTGATACAATGATGGGAAAAGGATTAACCTCTAAGAACTATGTCAGCAGTAGGGGTGCAAGCAACGAGGTATAGTCAAAGTGTAGCTGGCAGTGTATGCATTTTATTAGTGTGAAAGTGATCTGTGATACAACCAGTACATAATGAGAACAAGGTTCATATTAAGGTATTAGTCCATTGGCTTGAATTTTGGTGTCTACTTATTAATATCTGTCTCAGTGGAGACAAGCTTGTGGATGGACTACCTCATAGTTAGTGTGAGTGGTGAATCATTTTGCATATAGGGGTTACCCCTGTATTTTCTCTCTTCCATTCTGGTTTCATATTGTGTTTATTCCTTTGCTTGCTCCTTTTCTGTTGATGTATGTCTGGTCTAATGTCTCAAGACATCAAATGAAGTGAGAGTGCAGACAAATCCATTAGAGGAAGTTGGTGGCATTCATCCATATGCTTACAGAGAAGCAGAATAACCCCACGTTACCCTTATTAATAAATCCCTACTTTAAATATCTGAGCTGTAGTGGCTCATTTGGTGCCTGACCCACTCCTCCAGTCTGACACCCCTCAACACAAGGTTGAGGAGAAAACAAAAGATCTCTTCTTGACCTGCACTCTGGAGTAGTATGCTTCATGAGCTTGGAGGAGTGCCATCATGCTCTACATGAGAGCAAAAGCAAAACAAAAAAGAAAAAACTGTTCTGATCTGGTACTGCTTCCCTCCTTAGGAGAACTGGTGGCTCTTAAAGCCCTCCATCATTCCTCCTGCCCTCAGTGTGGAACATCCCATTTGCAGAGCCATTTGCTTCTATTTTTTTTCAGTTATGCCTCCTGACACCTTGCAACTGTGGTGGCTGCCCCTTTTTCTCCACACTAGTGATGCTGTTGTTAGAATTGGAGCTGTTGCATTACTGGCTGATACTGGGAGGCATATGAGCTCAGGATGTCCTTAGCAGTCACGGAAACATACCTGGTTAAAGATATACATGCAGTATTGGCCATCTTCTGTATATATGTATCCATTTTAGCATGAAACCTGATAGCACAAGTAAATAAATGCTCTATTATGTATATACTCATGCACATTAATCAGGAATTGCCTAACAGTTTGCAGGGGGTTAGTTTCCCTTACACCCCACTCACACCTACATAAATTATACTCACTCAAAAGCTGTTCCAGCTTGGAGAATGACTAATCATTTGTAAACCAAAGCAATCAAATGTTTAAAATGTATGTTATACTTACATTACCAATTGAGTTGTGTTTATCTAACTGGTGCTTTGCAGCCATTGTCACTGAACCTAATTTCTACATGCAATTGTAACTTCTACTGATTATGACTTGCAACCATGATTTGTATCAGCAATTGTTGTAATGATGCCCAGTATTTGTCATCATAATTCCACTGTGTTTGATAAGGACCGAATGCTTATTTTATTAGCATAACTCTTTACAACTGTTGTTAAGCTAGAAAAGTAATCAAAACTGTAGAGATCTCATAGCAATATCAAGTCCTTTCATTGCCAAAAAGAGTTTGTTGGAATTTAAGTTGTAAGTGCTTGTTAATACTTCTGTTGTACTTAAAGTGCTTGTGAGTTTTGTAGCCTTTTTTGCAAATTTTTACTGCCTCATCCTTAATTTTTTCGTGTTTCTTTCTTGTCCTGGTGCTAAAAAGCTGATTTTTGAAAGATTACTGCCCTTAATTTGCAAGGGTGTTAACAAAATAGTACTGTTTGTTTCTGAGGAAGTGTTGTTTAAGGTGGTAAGCCAAGGGGCCCCATCACAGCAACTATATTACAGAAATGAATTTCTATATTAATAAACCACTTACAATCATTTACTGGTGGCACTGCTTTGTTAAATATAGTTCATCACATAGAAATTTAATTGGATTTCTACTGAACCTTGAATACATCTTTTTTCTCTTTTTTTAACAGGTTCACTAGAAACATCCCTAAAAGCATACACACAGCAGGCTCATCCAATAGGCAGTCTGAGTCCACTGAATCCATCCAATATTTATTTAGGACAAACTGTGTACCACCTCTGCCCTTGTGCTTTAAGTAAGAGTTAGGACCCACCAATCTTCCACGTATATTTTAGCCTGCATAGTGACTAGTGCATAGTGAAGACAAGTGCTTCAGTCCTAGTTTTTAAGCAATAGTCTTATAGTCTGTAAACCCGTCTCCACTGCCATCTTGCTGTCCAACTTTTACTGTCTACTTCCTAACAGACACTGACATTTATTGATACTACCCTTACTAAAACTTTTTCTTCCTCTTATATGTTTTAATGTTTTCTAATCTTGCTACTTCTATTATATACATCCTCCTACCTTTCCTTAGTGGAACTGCATGTCTTCAAGGAAATCAATCTTGGTCCCCCCCCCCTTCCTTTCTTATTTCCCCTTGCCCAAGACAGTTATTAAACCACTTTCATCTCTGAGATAGTATTTTTGCACGGTCAACATTGATTCAGTGCACTCACCTGTCTCTTTTGTGTGTGTTTTATTTTTTTATAGACGTGTCCTTGCAAGCAAATAGATATGTATGTAACAGTGAGATCTGCAGTTTTAACACCAGTCTGTGGGCTTTTTATGTAAATTATAAACATTATGGCAGCCTAAAACAAAGAACTTTGTTCACTATAATAGCTCCATTTGGATTTTGCATTTCAAAGTCCGTAGAAACCTCCTTACATTATATAGTTGTTCAAACAGTTAAGTGCAATTTTTACTGTTATCACCATTAGTCAGGTCAAGGTGATATTGGACTAACCTACTAAAGCTTTGTGCTAGAGCAATAAAATCATCATTTTCATCACCAGGTGTAGAGGCCTTTTAAACTGCATTGTTACTTTTACTTCGTACTCTCAGCAGATTTGTGGCTGTTTAAGTTAAGTAATTGATTGTTTATTTTCTCTGTCTCTTTGCCAAATTTTTAACCTGCTTCATTCTTCCTCCCTAATGCTTGGGCTCACTCTGCTACCTTCCTCTACCCCCCCAATTCCCACCCCCCCTCTCTTACTCTACATTTATACTTCCATAGCACCACCCACATATTCCTCAAACCAATGCCATCATCTCCCTCCAGGAGAAAAAACATCAATACAATTACTCCCAGTAGTAACACCCACTCTAGATTACATCAAAGATTCTCAGTCAAGCTGTGTTAATCCTTGACCCCTATAACTATCAAATTATATCTACAACCAGACTCAGTACCTTTCTAACCTTTTCTAATCCTAATTTACAACAAAGATAAAACCCAAGTGAAATAAAATGACTCTAGCTCAGATTATTTTGCTATTCCTCCTCACTCTACTAGCCTTCATCACCAATTATCAAATCTACTTCCTTCGAATACTTTGGACTTCAACCATTCCTCACAAAGAATATTAACATCTACCCAGTCTGCCTTTCTCCAAAATACCCTAACTCTACAAACAAATCACATATGATTTATTCATCTATAAATATCTGAAAACTAATTATCCATAATTACAATCAAATACCAAACCAAGACCAAAATATAACTGGCCACAATCTTCCCTCTGTAAAATATCAACTCAAAAAATTAGCAGAGATATTCACCCCAATCCATGTCACACTGTCCATAAAGCCATCGCTTCCAACCCCAAATAAACCAGTCACCTAATACATATTAGCAAAAAACAGAACCCAAACTCACCTTATTAAATATGAACCTAAGAAGTAATGTGTAGTAAAATCCATGACATACATTCTTACTTTCCCACGTATAGTTGGTTTAGTCATAGCTAAGGAGATCACCCCCCTCTCCCCCCAGAATACAATATACTTGGCCATGACAGACAAAACAAGCATGCAGGTGGTGTAGCAATCATCGATAAAAAATCCTTACCCATCACCTTGCTTCCAAAGGAAATCCTCATATTTAACAATGCAGAACTTCTTAAAACACTACTAAAAATAAACAGTAGGAAAACTGTATATTTAACAGCAATTTATATAACACCAGGGAGCCTTAGATACAGTCTGGGAACTCATAAATTTCACCACTCCCACTGAATCCATAAATTGTTCAACATCAGATAAGTAATAAGACAGGAGATGCTGAACATTAGACTGGACTTTTACAAACAAACCAGACAAACTGACAAAACTTGGCTGCCTCTCAGATAGCAGAAGTGGCCACATACCAACACATGCTATTAGAACTCACCATAAATTAGATAAACATATTTTTTATACAAAATATAATCAATTTCTGCAAAGATGTTTTCAATGAGACACAAAAAAATATAACTGGAATGCACTTAGAACAATTCCACTAGATACTGCTGTAGAACACTTTAAAAATATATTCTTACAGACCTTAAATGATCTAGCACCAGTACATAATAAAAGAGTAAAGTCTTTTAAAATTAAAAGTAAAGTAAAGTATAAAAGCATACACACAGTAGGCTCATCCAATAGGCAGTCTGAGTCCACTGAATCCATCCACCATTTATTTAGGACAAACTGTGTACCACCTCTGCCCTTGTGCTTTAAGTAAGAGTTAGGACCCACCAATCTTCTACGTATATTTTAGCCTGCATAGTGACTAGTCTGAAGACAAGTGCTTCAGTGCCTAGTTTTTAAGCAATAGTCTTATAGTCTGTAAACCTGTCTCCACTGCCATCTTGCTGTCCAACTTTTACTCTCTACTTCCTAACGGACACTGACATTTATTGATACTACTCTTACTAAAACTTTTTCTTCCTCTTATATTTTTTCACTTTTTCTAATCTTGCTACTTCTAGTATATACATCCTCCTACCTTTTCTTAGTGGAACTGCATGTCTTCAAGGAAATCATTCTTGCCCCCCCCCCCTTCCTTTCTTATTTTCCCTTGCCCGAGACAGTTATTAAACCACTTTCATCTCTGAGATAGTATTTCTGCATTGTCAACATTGATTCAGTGCACTCATCTGTCTCTTTTGTGTGTGTTTTATTTTTCTATAGACATGTCCATGCAAGCAAATAGATATGTATGTAACAGTGAGATCTGCAGTTTTAACACCAGTCTGTGGGCTTTTTATGTAAATTATAAATATTATGGCAGCCTAAAACAAAGAAATTTGTTCACTATAATAGCTCCATTTTTCTTAGATCACCGCAGTGCCCTTGGTACTTAATCCTTGAACTGTGCTAAATTTATTATTTTTAGCAGTGCACTGTCACCCTTCCTTAAGTTTATTTCTCTTCTTGTATAACTACTTACAGTTTTGAGCCAGTATTTTTCCAGAGCTGCACTACTAGTTTTTCTCATTGTTTTGCTGATCGGTGTGGGGGGGGGGGGGGTAGCTTTTGGATTTTGCATTTCAAAGTCCATAGAAACCACCTTACATTACATAGTTGTTCAAACAGTCAAGTGCAATTTTTACTGTTATCACCATTAGTCAGGTCAAGGTGATATTGGACTAACCTACTAAATCTATGTGCTAGAGCAATAAAATCAACACTTTCATCTACAGGTGTAGAGGCCTTTTAAACTACATTGTTACTTTTACTTCGTACTTTCAGCAGATTTGTGGCTGTTTAAGTTAAGTAACTGATTGTTTATTTTCTCTGTCTCTGCCAAACTTTTAACCTGCTTCATTCTTCCTCCCAAATGCTTGTGCTCACTCTGCTCCCTTCCTCTACCCCCCAATTCCCACCCACCCCTCTCTTACTCTACATTTATACTTCCATAGCACCACCCACATATTCCTCAAACCAATGCCATCAGCTCCCTCTAGGAGAAAAACATCAATACAATTACTCCCAGTTTTAACACCCACTCTAGATTACACCCAAGATTCCCAGTCAAGCTGTGTTAATCCTTGACCCCTATAACTATCAAGTTATATCTACAATCAACCCAGTACCTTTCTAACATTTTCTAATCCTAATTTACAACAATGCTATAACCCAAGTTAAATAAGATGACTCTAGCTCAGATTATTTTGCTATTCCTCCTCACTCTACTAGCCTTCATCACCAATTATCAAATCTACTTCCTTCAAATACTTTGGACTTCAACCAGTCCTCACAAAAAATATTAACATCTACCCAGTCTGCTTTCTCCATAATACCCTAACTCTACAAACAAATCACATATGATTTATTCATCTATAAATATCTGAAAACTTTTGTTGTGTCTTTCGGCTTTTCCCGGTTAGGGGTCACCACAGCGGAACTCCGGTCCACTAATGATTGGCAGTAGACTTTTACGTGCCGAGTTGCCAGCACTGACGCACAACCTTCAACGAAGGTATGCCCATTCATGCATGTCTCCACACAGAAGAAGCTCTAGCTGAGAATCGAACAGGACAATGTCTAACTGTGAGGTGACAATGCTACCGCAGCACCACCACCGCGATCTATAAATATCTGAAAACTAATATCCATATTTAAAATCAAATACCAAACCAAGACCAAAATATAACTGGCCACAATCTTCCCTCTGTAAAATATCAACTCAAACAATTAGCAGAGATATTCACCCCAATCCATGTCACACTGTCCATAAAGCCATCACTTCCAATCCCAAATATACCAGTCACCTAATACATATTAGCAAAAAACAGAACCCAAACTCACCTTATTAAATATGAACCTAAGAAGTAATGTGTAGTAAAATCCATGACATACATTCTTACTTTGCCAGGTATAGTTCTGGTTTAGTCATAGCTAAGGAGATCACCCCCCTCTCCCCCCAGGATACAATATACTTGGCCATGACAGACAAAACAAGCATGCAGGTGGTGTAGCAATCATCGATAAACAATCCTTAGCCATCACCTTGCTTCCACAGGAAATCCCCAAATTTAACAATGCAGAACTTCTTAAAGCACTACTAAAAATAAACAATAGGAAAACTATATTTAACAGCAATTTATATAACACCAGGGAGCCTTAGATGTAGTCTGGGAACTCATAAATTTCACCACTCCCACCGAATCCATAAATTGTTCAGCATCAGACAAGTAAATACAGGAGATGCTGAACATTAGACTGGATTTTTACAAACAAACCAGACAAACTGACAAATATTGGCTACCTCTCAGATAGCAGAAGTGACCACATACCAACACATGCTATTAGAACTCACCATAACTTAGATAAACATATTTTTATACAAAATATAATCAATTTCTGCAAAGATCTTTTCAATGAGACACTAAAAATATATAACTGGAATGCACTTAGAACAATTCCACTAGATACTGCTGTAGAACACTTTCAAAACATATTCTTACAGACCTTAAATGATCTAGCACCAGTACATAATAAAAGAGTAAAGTCCAACCCCAGATGTGCCATGGTTGACAAAAAAAAAACTATTATGATAAAAAGTGATAAAACCTGGAAAAATAGAAAGCAAAATGCCTTCCAGCAATTTATAGATCTTAGAAACCTTGCAAAACTCCATGTCAAACAGGATAAGCAAAGATATTAAATCAACATACAAGGCAAAAATAAAACAACCCAAACGTTTTTTTTAATTATCACTAAATAAACTACTCCACCTTGGCGAGATCACCACTCCCTCTCCAAAAACAGACCATACAACAGACTCTATCCCCATACAGTTTAATTCATACTTTATACAATCAATATTATCTCTCTGTTAGACACTAATACATCTGCTCCTTATCTCTAACCATGTCCAGTCAAAACTACCCATAGCTCTTCAGTTTTAGTCCAGTACCTACCTCATTCATAACTTCATAATATAGTTAATCCTTAAACTAAAAATGACTTCCATAGCTGTAGACTGTCTACCATCAGACTACCTAAAATGGCCACAGAAGTCATAGCCTTCCCTGTGTCCATACTAATTAATAGGTCTATAGCAGAAAAGTACATCCCATCACTGTGGAAAAAAATAATACCACTGCACAAAGGCAGCACATCTACAGAGCTTAGTAACTACAGACCAATAGCAATTCTCTCCCCTGTCTCCAAAATATTAGAAAAATGCATCCATCTGCAGTTGATGCAATACCTAACCTCAAATAACCTGCTCTCAGAAACAGAACATGGCTTTAAGACCCAGCACAACACCAGTACGGCTCTACTACACTTTCCCAGTATAATAACCCAACATAGAAACAATGGTCTGCTTGTGTCCACCATGTTCCTAGACTTGTCAAAGGCATTTGGATACTGTCTCGCACCAGCAACTACTCATTTGACTCCCCTCAATAGGACTTTCACAATACTCCTTGTTGTGGTTTCTTAATTACCTATCCGAAAGGCAACAAGCCATTAAATGGCAACAGACCTACTCATCATTTCAACCAGTTACTACAGGTGTCCCTCAGGGCTCTATCCTGGGTCCTGTCCTATTTAGTATATTTATTAATGACTTCCACACTTTGGGTCTATATCACTTCGACGAAACGACAGAAGTTCAAACACCATATGTTCGAACTTCTAACCTTGAAGTGCAAAACCATCAAAGGCTGGGAAAAAAATCGCTATTCCAAGAAACGCACACACAACACAAGTACACCAAAAAAACAGCAATCCACACACATACACTTAAAATCCTACATCTAACCCTGTACTAAACTGTACATACACTACTATCTAACCACTCACCTTAACCCAAACCCTAACCCTAAGGTCCATCACTATTGCACACTCACCTGACCCACGCCCTAACATTAACTCAACTATCCCGCCCTAACCCTAAAGTCTGTCACTATCACACACCCACCTCACCCACGCCCTAACGCTAACTCACCTAACCCATGCCCTAACCCTAATGTCCATGCAATCGTACACTTACCTGAACCCGACCCGTAATTTTCCATCACAGTGCTGAAAATCGCGAAGCCACAGAAACGACCCACCGAATTCTTTCCCTGGGAAAGAATTTGGTGTTCCGCAGCTTCACGATAATCAGTTTTCGAACTTCACAGTTCGAACATATGGTGTTCGAACTGCTGAAGTTTCGATGAGCTGATAGGAACCCCACACCTTCACTCACCATGCTAGTTTAGCTCACTATGCAGATGACTCAATGTTAATGTATACAGCCTCAACAATAAATTAACTCCAAGATGTTACCAGCAAATTTTTCTCCTCTGTAGATACCTGGCTCAAAGAATCAAGCCTCCTACTCAACCCCAAGAAAACTAAGTTAATGCTTTTTACCTCAAAACTTTGCCAAAATGAAAAGTAATCTTAAAAACATAAAGTGAGCAAATAATACTGTCATTGAAATTGTAACTTATAGTAAATTTCTGTGTTATAATAGATGATAGTCTCAAGTATGACCATTATATCCTGCGCATCATTAAATCTACATGCCACTTCCTTTATAGGATCAATGGATTCCTTACATATACTGCAAGAAAAACTTTAGCCACTACCTTCTTATTGCCAACTCTTATATACCAATCCTATCTTAACTAACATAAACAATACTGAAAGAAAGAAACTTGCCTCCTATTCTCTCTCATAGGATCCACCGTTGTCATAGCTTAAAACAAGTAATTTGGCTTGAACTACACAACTACCTAACATATTCACAATTAACTACAGCACGCAAACTAATTCATCATCCAGAAAAATGCCCTGCACTACATAGTATATTACTGCCTTACTATCCAACAACTGAGCTGCATTCTAGTATCAAATTCTTATTACATTGCTAAACTCCTGAATAGTACCCCCACAAAATAAAACTATCTGACAAACAGTACACTAAACACCGAAAGTGCGATAAGAGACTTAGGGACACAGGTGGACAGTGGTCTCACCTTCAATAACCACATTGCCACAACAGTCAGGAAATCCTTCTGTGTGGCACACCTCGTTACTAAGGGCTTTTCATCCAGAAAAAAGGAGTTCATTCTCCCACTGTACTCATCCCTCATTAGACCCATTATAGAATACAACGTCCCATTTGGTATGTACCTCTCAAGACATCTTCAACAACTGGAAAGGATGCAGAAATACCTCACTAAAAGAATCACAGGCCTAAAGCAGATGCCTTATGCTGACCGCCTTAAAAAACTCCAGCTATACTCTGTCGCATATTGTCTACTCTGAGGCAATCTCTGCTTAACATACAAGGCCATGTCATACACAGAGCTGTTGGACATGCTGCACTTAAATAAATCCCAATCCCTCAGAGCTACATGCTCCAGGGATCTAAACCTTGTCATCACAATAAACAAAACATGCTGGAGGGATAGGTTCCTGACCCAGAGACTCCCCAGACTCTAGAATATACTGCCCATACATGTCAAGCAGAGCACCTCTTTGGCCCACTTCAAAAGGAACCTTGATGATTGGATGGGAGAAAGGAAATTCACCCCAGGGATCACGTCAGTCACCCTGCTAGACAGGGGTCCAGGGAAGTAAATAGTGTGGGAAGAAATAGCCAGGGAATTGTTATGGCTAGGCTTGTATGGGCCCTAGGGCTGATAGCCTAGTACCAACCTATGAACCTATGAACATAATAGTTCTAAAGCACTGCTTAAACAACATCTTAACCATTCCAGGCCCTGCACATGCCCATCACAAGGTTAAGACTTTCTGTTCACTGTATGATACTTTCCAAGTATTCTTCTTAAACAGAATACTTTCTACCTGTCACTGAAATGAACAAAATAATTTTTATACATAACTGCAGCCTGTACAATCCACTAAGTTGCCGGCTTTCACTTTAGTAATTTCCACCTCTGTAAAATCTTAGAATGTATAAATGCAACTACTGTTTGTATGTAAATGTAAATAGAAATATAACTACTCTGTATTTAACTGGAACTCAAGTATAATGCAATGTAAGTAAATGAAGCTTTTCTCCCCGGACCTCAGCTGAAAATGGGTATTACTCATTCAGATATTCCTGGTAAAAAAGGCAAATAAGTAAACAAACCAGGTAAATAATGATTACTGTTTTCTGCTACCTACTGACCTCAGAGTACAATGAACTTTAATGCCTTGAGCTATTAAATATCTCTGTAAAAAGTAGCAAGCAAACAGACATTAACTCAATCAAGTTTTTAGCATTTTGCCTGGAATAATTTGATAGTACATAGAAACATTTCACTAATGAATCCATGAGAGGAAGACATTGATATATTGGTGATTTTGTTGGCTCACCTATGACACTCAGACACAGAATGCATTCATTTGATTATTCCAGCTATAAAGACACATGCAAAAATATATCTTTATATAATATGCATCAGTGCATATATGTTTTAGCATGAAATGTGTAGCCATTCAAAATGACAGTGGAAAATGACATTATTTAGGACAAATACATGATTTTTACTTTTAATGCAGCAACAACTCAGCACTGATATATTCTAGACGTAACACATTCTATTAATTGACTAGCAGTCATATATTCACCCTGCACCTGAGCTCTAAAACCAGCATTTTTGCATTGCACTCTTGTAGCTGAAGTGTGCTGTAGCAAACCTATTTCAGTTGGGTGCTGCTGGCTGAATGCTAATTATGTGTTTTCCTGATTGGTCTGTAAGCCTTGCTGTTATAAAACATGTTTTTCTGATTCTATATAAGCCCAGTGTTTGCGTGGGTTTGTGATCAATTCCTCAGAGCTGCTCTTGGTTTAACTACTTCATCTAAGAGTTACAGGAATATAAAGCCATCCACTGCTAAAGGAATAAACATAAGTATCACGTCACATTTCTGCTGATTATTTTTACTGTATTTCATAAAAATTCTGTATTAACTGTTACATTTATCACACTTTAATAGAGCTTCAAAGCTGAACTGTTTCCACTGCTGCTTTAGTGCTTAATTACATTGTGTCTGCTAGTTTTAGAGGGCAATAGTATCTAGATTGTGTGGTTTCCCTGCACTTGAGCTCTAAAAACAGCATTTTTATATTAAGAGGGTTTTCTGACTGCACTCTTGTGGCAGAAGTGTCTGTAGCAAACATATCTGAGTTGGGAACTGAAGGCTGAAAGCCTATTGTATGTTTTCCTGATTGGTCTGTAGGCCTTTCTGTTGTAAAATGTGTTATTCTGATTATATATAAGACCAGTGTTTGTGCTAGGCTGCTGTCCATGCAGTGGGGGTTAGCAGTGCCCTGTATAGATGCAAATGCTATCAAGTTAAAATTTCCCTTATTTTAACTATCTCTGCAACCTTTCTCAGCCCCTCTGCTGCTCTGGGAGCATCTGAGTTGC
Source organism: Protopterus annectens (assembly GCF_019279795.1). NCBI lineage: Eukaryota > Metazoa > Chordata > Ceratodontiformes > Protopteridae > Protopterus > Protopterus annectens. Next base: position 111,178,860 of record NC_056740.1, on the reverse strand, counting down.
ATTCAGAGCAGCATCACCTTGTTGGACAGCTGCAGTTCCAATGAGTATAGCAACCATTCTTCATCTATGTGCTACCATAGGTTCATAGGTGGAGAGGTGTGTACTAGGCTAATGGCCCTGGAGCCTTTGCAAGCTTAGACCATAAAATTACCCAGGCATCTTGCCACCCAACATTAGTTCCCAGTGCCTCTGTTGAGTAGAGTCACTGAAGTGATCCCTGGGGTGAATTTTCTATTTCCCATCCACTCATCAAGATTTCTCTTGAAGAGGCCAGTGAGGTCCTCTGTTTGGCATGTATGGGAAGTCTATTCCATAGCATGGGCAGTCTCTGGGTTATGAATCTGTCTCTCTAGCATGTTCTGTTGATTGTGGTAATGAGGTTGAGGTCTCTGGACCATGTGGTGCGGAGGGATGGGTTTTTCTTTAGATGTAGCATTTCTAACAGAGCTGGTTGAGATATGGCTTTGTAAGTCAAGCAGAGATTGCCTCTAAGAAGGCGATATGAGACAGAGAATGTTTGGATTTTTTTGAGTCTGTCCATATAGGACAACTGTTTAAGGCCTAGGATCATCTTTGCGAGTTACTTTTTTGGCCTCTCCAGTTGTTGCAGGTGTTTAGTGAGGTAAATGCCAAATGGGGCATTGTACTCAATGACTGACCTAATGAGGGAAGAGTAGAACTAGACAATGACCTCTTTCTTCCTGCATGCAGAACCCTTAGTAATGAGATGTGCCACGTAGAAGGACTTTTTGCCCACAGTGGCAATGTGCTGGTCAATAGAGAGGTTGCTGTCAACCTGTGTTCCCAGATCTCTTATAACACCTTCTGTGTTCAGTGGACTACCATCGATGTGGTAATTCATGGGAACCAAGTTTTTTCGAAAGGGGATGACGATGCATTTTCTGACATTTTTTGAGCTTGAGGCCATGATTCTGACACCAGTCATTGGTCTCAGTGAGCCCTTTCTGCAGGATGTCAACCTCACTTGGAGAGTTAATAATAGCTCACAACTTGCAATCGTCCATGAACGTTGTCAGCCAGAATCTCTTTGTGTTGGCCTGGACTTCAGAGAGGTAGATACCAAACAGGACCAAACCCGGGGGGACTCCACTCATGACTGGTTGGCAGTCTGACTTGGAGTCAGCTACTTTCAAACTGTGGGTTCTATCTGTGAGCCATTTTGCAACCCACCTAGTGATATAGGGGTTGATGCCTAGCTTTGTGAGTTTTTCTGTGATTCCTGAATGGGAAATGGTATCAAAGGCCTTGGCCAGATCATGGTAGGCTGTATGAACCACCTTGCCTTCATCCACAGCTCTGGTGACTGACTCAAAGAAGTCAACCAGGTTGAGCAGGCACGATCTACCCTTCACAAAACCAAATTGTATGGGATTCAGATTTTAGAGATTCCCTATATCCTTGTTTATTAGATCCATGATGATGCATTTCATAGCTTTGCATATCAAAGTCATCAGGCTAAAGTGGAAATAGTTCCCAGGGTCTGTAGGCACTCCTCCTTTGTGGAGAGGGATGACTGTAGCAGTGCACCATTCGGTATGGACAAAGCCTGAGGTGAGGCTGTGATTGAACAGGGCACACAAGTGTGCTGCCAGTTCACTCTGTAGTTCATATAGAACACAGCCAGGGATATTATCAGGTCCCATAGAAGCTGTATTCTTGGCCTTGGGCAGTGTTGTCTTAACCTGTGCAGCAGTAATACTGTGTGCCTGGCAATCTACTGGTATTGTGATTTGTCCTTTGGGGGGGAGAGAGGGGTAAAGTTGGCACTGAATCTGTCGGCCAGTATATTGGCAATATCTGTTGGCTCAGTATAGGAGGTACCATTGCGCAGTAGCTCAGAACAAATCTGGGTATTGCTGTGGAGATTTTTTATATAACTATAGAAGGCCTTGGGGTCGTCTTTACTATCTGGTGCCATTCTGTTTTCATAGCTAGCTTTAGAAGATTTGATGAGGGATCTCAACTTTTTGTTGAGGCTGTTAATGGAGTTTTTCCAGTCTTGGGACTTCACCTTTTTCCACATCAGTTTTTTCCTTCTGTTGTAGAGTTTGTTTATGGCAGGGGACCACTAGATTGGCTTCCTTTTTTTGGAGGAGAGCATCTTGGTTCTATTGGGTGTGGCGAGATCCATGCATTTGCGTACGTGTTCGTACAGTGCATTGGTATATGATTTGGCGGTCATGCAACTATTCTCCATTTGCATGGGTGCCGTGAAGTTAATAAACACAAAAGCCAGAAGAAGTAGCTGGATTCAGCCCATTCAACGTAATGCAGGCTGCAAATCACCACACAGTTGTAGACACCACACAGTTGTAGAATGCAGAATCCACTTTATTAACTTCAGAACATAAAAATCCAAGGGTGAGCACTTTCATCCAGAAAGATGTGGACTTCTTTGAGACAGTTACCAAGGCTATAGATGAGGGAAAGGTGGTACACACAGTCTACCTAGACCTCGCTAAGGCCTTTGACACCATTCCCCATTCTGATATTATAGACAAGCTCACCAGCCTGAACAGAAATCTCTGCATCACAAGATGGGTTGCCAACTGGCTCATGGACAGAACCCACATGGTGAGAGTTGCGGGAGCTAGGTCCGTCTCTAACTAGGGGCTATAATTGACTCTCCGGCTGACAGAGACATCCTCCAAAAGGGTCTCACTGAGACGGATACCTGGTGTCAAAATCATGGCCTCAAGCTAAATGACAAAAAGTGCATAGTCATCCCCTTTGGAAAAAACAAAGTACCCACAAACTACCACATAGGTGGTAGTTTCCTAAATACGGAAGACGTAATAAGGGATCTGGGGACCCAAGTAGATAGTAATCTCACCTTTGATAATCACATTGTCAAAGTGGTTAGAAAATCCTTCTACGTGGCCCACCTAATCACAAAAGGGTTCACATCCAGATCAAAGGAGGTCATTGTGCCCCTCTGTTCATCACTCATCAGACCCATCTTAGAGTACAATGCCCCATTTGGGATGTACCTTACAAGACACCTGCAATAGCTGGAAAGACCCCAGAAGTACCTCATCAAGAGGATCAATGGCCTCAAGCAGGTGTCCTCTGCACCTCAACTAAAGAAACTCCAGCTGTACTCTGTTACATATCGTCTACTCAGAGGTGATCTCTGGCTGACATACAAGGCCATGTCCAACCCAGAATTGATGGACATGCTCCACCTAAAGAAAACCTTATCCCCTCGAGCCACACTCACTAGGGATCTAAACCTCACCACAACAATAAATAGGACATGCTGGAGGGATAGATTCCTTTCCCAGAGACTTCTCATGCTTTGGAACAAGATCCCAATCTACAATAGGCAGAGCTCCTTGCTAACACTCTTCAAAAGAAACCTTGACGAGTGGATGGGAAACAGAAAGTTTACCTCGGGGATCACTTCAGTGGCTGTGCTGGACAGAGGCACAGGGAACTAGTCTAAGGGGGTGGCGAAAGCCAACACATTCTGGCTAGGCTTATAAATGCCTTTGGGCAGATAGCCTAGTACCCACCTATGAACCTATGAACCTAATTTACCCCACATAGTTACTTCCTTTTTATACAGGTCAAACAAGAAGTTCCGCCCAGTTATGAACTAATCAATTATGTCATTAAAAGCACAATATTTACAGTCACTGAATTTAAAAATTAGACAAAAATATACAAAATGAAAAAGTTCATGGAACACACAACCCTAAAAATCACATTATATATAAGCACTGCTTCAGAAAATTACAATGTACAATAAACTTCAGAAAATGACAATGTACAATAAACATTTAAATATGTTGAATATGTTAAAACAATAAATATGCGTAATTAAATACTAAAAACTAGATATAGTAGGAAATGTTAAGAGAAATAAATACACATTAAGATAATAAAATACTGAACATGTGAATTATTTAAAATGTTAAAATACATAATGGAGAAATATGTTTTTTTTTTTTTAATCTTTACAATGCCTTCAGTTTTAAAACTGGATAGCACACATGTTGTTAGAGTGGGGGGAAAATCCACCTCCAGCAAGAGGCCATTCACCAGTCGAGTACCACGGGGCTCAGTGCTGGGCCCCCTCCTGTTTGAGACATACTTCTTAGATGTCAGGACAAATGTAGAGGGCCTTTGGCTGACCAAGTTTGTGATGACTGCAAGTTGAAGGGCAAATGTAGATGGCCTTTGACTGACCAAATTTGTGATGACTGCAAGTTGAAGGCAATCACTGACTCTCCAAACGATGTTGATATTCTTCAGAAAGGTGTGAGACAGACTAATGATTGGTGTCAGGCCTCAAACTAAAGGTGAAGAAGTGCATAATAATACCCTTTGGCAAATCAAATGCCACTGCAGATTACAACACTGATAGCACCCCACAAGAGTGGACCCATTGGCAAGAGATCACTCAGATAATAAACTGAACTTTGACCACCATGTGTCCACAGTAGTGAAGAAATCCTTCTATGTGGCTCAGCTTATAAGTAAAGGCATGGCATCCAGATCTAAGGATGTCATAGTACCACTATACTTGGCTCTCATCAGACCAATAGGAACATGCTCAGAGATTTGTAACCAAAAATATGCAGGGCATAACAAACATATCATATGTGGACCAATTAAAAGCCTTATTACTAAGTTAACTTTTGTACCAGTTACTGAGGCATGATCTGTGCCTGACCTACAAGGCTCACCCCTGATGGAAATGTTGCATATTCGCAAAACTAATTGCACGAAGGTTACATGCTGCAAATATAAACCTGATATCTGACATGAGTAGATTATACTGGAGAAACAGATATGTGTCCCAGAGATTGACCTTCTTCTGGATTAAGCTTTTATTCATGTGAAGCTGAGCCCTTCTCTGACAATCTTCAAGTGCAGTATGAACCAATCGATGGGAAATCTCAAATTCACTCCTGGGGTAGCAAATGTGTCCCTTATGGACAGCGGCAGTGTGCAAAAATAGACAAAACCTGCTTGTTGACCTTTGTTATCTTTCTACAAGGGATACAAAATTGGGGAAAATCTGGGTAAAACTGGTTAGGCTTGTAAGGACTCTTGAGCCGTTAGCCTACTAATCTCCTGTGAACCTATAGACCTATGATTATAAACCAACATTCTGGGCTGTTGCTGTGAAATTTCTCTAAAATCTTGCATTCAGTACCTAGGTATAAAAAGCTATATATTTCATGCATTTGAGAGATATTATGAAAATATGTGGAGACTTGAATTTGAAGATCCAGGTAAACATATACATAAAGCTGTCACTAAACTATTTAGAGATTTAAATGCATTGCTGAATTAGACCTCCCATATCGCTCCTCCTAGTACATGAGATTTTTCTTTTTGGTCTTGACATGTTTCCAGTGACCAAAATGGTACCTACTGTTGATAAAATTATAACTCAGTACAGATATATTATACCCACCATAATTAAAACTGAGTATAATATTACTTGATAGCCTGACGCATTCTATTTGCTGTGCAGGCCTACTGATGGTGATTTTCATTGTATTGTTATATCTCTGAAATAGTCTGAGAAACAGAGGTATAGCCAGCGCCCACATGTTTAAAGTGTTAGCTGGCATAATCGGCAGATGCCGATCAGTCTTTAATATATTTCAGTCCATTACTGACATTTAGAAGGCAGTGCTGATATTGCATTTTTGGTCAAAATTGAAACACTTCATGCTAGTTGTCTGGCATAAACTGTAGCAACTGCTTGTTAAAAACATAGCAAGCAGCTTGTAACATTTTAAAAAGAAAAAAAAAGTTTTGCTTTTCTTTTTTTCTTTTTCTTTTTTTCTTTTTTCTAGTTACACCTCTTTTAATATTTACTGTTGAATGTTTAAGAGGGCAGTCAATATACTGAGTCATAATTGTTTTCTATATCAGCATTTTAAATGCTGGAAGGCATTATTTTCAGGAACAAATACAAAGCGTTTAAGATCTTAAATTATAAAATCACAATTTACATATGATTTTATGTGTTATGTATTTTCCTTGTGACGTAAAGGAAAATAGAAATTGTTTGTTGTGATCGTAAAACTCCATAGCTTTAAACTACTGCTCAAACAGCACATGACTCAGTCGTGGTCACACTCTTGTTCAGTTTTGCTCATGTTGAGTCATGCTCATGCTCAGTTATGGTCATGCTGTCGCTATTCACCATGTTGAGTGTCTCATCTCATATTCATATTTATGATCATTTGTCTTTTATCT
>NC_056740.1:111162617-111167617 GCF_019279795.1 Protopterus annectens | reverse complement strand
CTCTACACCCATGGAAGGGCATTAATTACACATTAACATACAGCCTGGAGGCCATTATTGCACTTAGAGAATGGGCTTGTTATAAAACTGTTGTGTTTTATTTACTTATTTATATTTTGTTTTACTATATTATTATTTTTTTATATATATATATTTTGGGTGTAAAATAGTTTCTCTGCCTAATGTTTCAAAGTTGCTGTAGCATATGTAAATGGTGTTAGAGGAAGCGTTTTACATCCAAAATATATCTTTTTTAAAAAAGATCTAGATGTTTGCTTTATTTTTTGGTCTGTTACTGCTAAAATAGTTTCTTATCAGTCACTGGGTATTGAAGTCACTAAATAATGACATACATTTGACTTTCAGACTTTATTTCCTTCAAAAAATTCACGTTAACACAAATTTTGTTATTTAAATCACTACATTTAAAATATGTCCCTAGTATGGAGCTTTGTCCCCCCTTTATTTCAGGTTTTATCCACGTCTTGAGCTAAAAGGTGGAGAGGTACACAAACCTCATCTCTGCTACTGCCAGTGTTTCATCACATTCATTGTCTCTCTCTCTGTCACACAGACATAAGCCACAAACACCTGTACTTGAGAAAATGCATGATAACACAAATCTTATTATTTCATCAGAATTGTGAGTTTATAAACAGGAATATGTTCCTGTTTTGAACCTTTGTTCCCCCTTTATTTTAGTTCTTGTTAACTTATGTAAGAGGTGAGAGGTATGTAAACCTCTTGACTGGTGCTGCTGCCAGTGTTGGAATGCTCTCTCTTCACACCCTCACTCACACACACACTTCGCTTTCATGCATGCATTCACACACATAAAAATATAAACACATACACACACACACACACACACACACACAAACACACACACACACACACACACACACTTTTTTTTCGGTTATATTTAAATTTCACACTCGCTAAACAGCAAAAGCCCTGCTTAGTGAGTGTAAAATAATGGCTTGATCGCTCTCACATTCACTCACATGCACGCATACACACACACACACACACACATACGCACACACACACACACACACACACACACACACACACACACACACACACACACACACACACACACACGCATAAATACGCACATGCTTTTGTTTTTCATTTATTTCAATATATTTTACACTCGCTAATCTGCAGAACCACTGCTTAGCGAGTGTAAAATAACGGTGACCATTCGTTTCTTTCAGTCCAAGCTCCACTGCAGCTTAATATGCTGCCATGAAGCAGTGGATTCATTTTTTAGCGGGCATTACTTGTACATTAATACTCTGCTGGAAAAGTTTATTCTCCAATCAGTGTGCTTATGTACAGTTTGCCCATTTTCTAATACTAATTAATGTATTTCATCTGACAAATCACATCAAAGAATGCATTACTCTGATCAAGTAATGTCCCTTGGCTTACACTCACAATATTTGTCTCTCTCCCAACAAGATACTCAGTTTCTGTCTGTGTAACTAACATACAGTACCTGATGCTTGGAAGAAACATGTATGTATGTATATCTATATATCTATATATATATATATATATATATATATATATATATATATATATATGTGTGTACGTATATATATATATATATATATATATATATATATATATATATATATATATATATACACACACACACAAATAAATAAATACACATTAAGATAATAAATACTGAACATGTGAATTATTTAAAATGTTAAAATACATAATGGAGAAATATGTTTTTTTTTTTTTTAATCTTTACAATGCCTTCAGTTTTAAAACTGGATAGCACACATGTTGTTAGAGTGGGGGGAAAATCCACCTCCAGCAAGAGGCCATTCACCAGTCGAGTACCACGGGGCTCAGTGCTGGGCCCCCTCCTGTTTGAGACATACTTCTTAGATGTCAGGACAAATGTAGAGGGCCTTTGGCTGACCAAGTTTGTGATGACTGCAAGTTGAAGGGCAAATGTAGATGGCCTTTGACTGACCAAATTTGTGATGACTGCAAGTTGAAGGCAATCACTGACTCTCCAAACGATGTTGATATTCTTCAGAAAGGTGTGAGACAGACTAATGATTGGTGTCAGGCCTCAAACTAAAGGTGAAGAAGTGCATAATAATACCCTTTGGCAAATCAAATGCCACTGCAGATTACAACACTGATAGCACCCCCACAAGAGTGGACCCATTGGCAAGAGATCACTCAGATACTAATCTGAACTTTGACCACCATGTGTCCACGGTGGGGAAAAAAATCCTTCTATGTGGCTCAGCTTATAAGTAAAGGCATGGCATCCAGATCTAAGGATGTCATAGTACCACTATACTTGGCTCTCATCAGACCAATAGGAACATGCTCAGAGATTTGTAACCAAAAATATGCAGGGCATAACAAACATATCATATGTGGACCAATTAAAAGCCTTATTACTAAGTTAACTTTTGTACCAGTTACTGAGGCATGATCTGTGCCTGACCTACAAGGCTCACCCCTGATGGAAATGTTGCATATTCGCAAAACTAACTGCACGAAGGTTACATACTGCAAATATAAACCTGATATCTGACATGAGTAGATTATACTGGAGAAACAGATATGAGTCCCAGAGATTGACCTTCCTCTGGATTAAGCTTTTATTCATGTGAAGCTGAGCCCTTCTCTGACAATCTTCAAGTGCAGTATGAACCAATCGATGGGAAATCTCAAATTCACTCCTGGGGTAGCAAATGTGTCCCTTATGGACAGCGGCAGTGTGCAAAAATAGACAAAACCTGCTTGTTGACCTTTGTTATCTTTCTACAAGGGATACAAAATTGGGGAAAATCTGGGTAAAACTGGTTAGGCTTGTAAGGACTCTTGAGCCGTTAGCCTACTAATCTCCTGTGAACCTATAGACCTATGATTATAAACCAACATTCTGGGCTGTTGCTGTGAAATTTCTCTAAAATCTTGCATTCAGTACCTAGGTATAAAAAGCTATATATTTCATGCATTTGAGAGATATTATGAAAATATGTGGAGACTTGAATTTGAAGATCCAGGTAAACATATACATAAAGCTATCACTAAACTATTTAGAGATTTAAATGCATTGCTGAATTAGACCTCCCATATCGCTCCTCCTAGTACATGAGATTTTTCTTTTTGGTCTTGACATGTTTCCAGTGACCAAAATGGTACCTACTGTTGATAAAATTACAACTCAGTACAGATATATTATACCCACCCTAATTAAAACTGAGTATAATATTACTTGATAGCCTGACGCATTCTATTTGCTGTGCAGGCCTACTGATGGTGATTTTCATTGTATTGTTATATCTCTGAAATAGTCTGAGAAACAGAGGTATAGCCAGCGCCCACATGTTTAAAGTGTTAGCTGGCATAATCGGCAGATGCCGATCAGTCTTTAATATATTTCAGTCCATTACTGACATTTAGAAGGCAGTGCTGATATTGCATTTTTGGTCAAAATTGAAACACTTCATGCTAGTTGTCTGGCATAAACTGTAGCAACTGCTTGTTAAAAACATAGCAAGCAGCTTGTAACATTTTAAAAAGAAAAAAAAAGTTTTGCTTTTCTTTTTTTCTTTTTCTTTTTTTCTTTTTTCTAGTTACACCTCTTTTAATATTTACTGTTGAATGTTTAAGAGAGCAGTCAATATACTGAGTCATAATTGTTTTCTATATCAGCATTTTAAATGCTGGAAGGCATTATTTTCAGGAACAAATACAAAGCGTTTAAGATCTTAAATTATAAAATCACAATTTACATATGATTTTATGTGTTATGTATTTTCCTTGTGACGTAAAGGAAAATAGAAATTGTTTGTTGTGATCGTAAAACTCCACAGCTTTAAACTACTGCTCAAACAGCACATGACTCAGTCGTGGTCACACTCTTGTTCAGTTTTGCTCATGTTGAGTCATGCTCATGCTCAGTTATGGTCATGCTGTCGCTATTCACCATGTTGAGTGTCTCATCTCATATTCATATTTATGATCATTTGTCTTTTATCTTCCTCCTTAGCTATATTAACATACTCTTCTCAAAAATGTTCTAACATATCTCCTCACTCATCTCACCTATTCTACTTTCTGAAATTTATGCTATTGTGCTGTCCTACCTATAATTTTGGACCTATGTCTTGTTACACAAAACCCATAGCTGTACTGCCATATCCTACATTGTATTACACATACAATTCCCCCAATATCTATCTAGTATTGACTATAGTAGTAACCAATGAATTTCAACGCTTTAGTCTAAGACCCATGTATTAATACCGGCAAGGCATATCAGTTACCAGATATGAGCCATCAAGTAGCTGTAATGTCTCTTGTATTCAAACACAGCTGCCATCACTACTACAAGACAGCCACAGTTTGACTGTGCACACCTATGATCAAAGATAGATAAGCAAGCAATAATGCCCAAAAGGCTGTGTGTTAATGTGTAATTAATGCCTGCCCAGGGTGTCCTGCCGGACCTCTACACCCATGGAAGGGCATTAATTACACATTAACATACAGCCTGGAGGCCATTATTGCACTTAGAGAATGGGCTTGTTATAAAACTGTTGTGTTTTATTTACTTATTTATATTTTGTTTTACTATATTATTATTTTTTTATATACATATATTTTGGGTGTAAAATAGTTTCTCTGCCTAATGTTTCAAAGTTGCTGTAGCATATGTAAATGGTGTTAGAGGAAGCGTTTTACATCCAAAATATATCTTTTTAAAAAGATCTAGATGTTTGCTTTATTTTTTGGTCTGTTACTGCTAAAATAGTTTCTTATCAGTCACTGGGTATTGAAGTCACTAAATAATGACATACATTTGACTTTCAGACTTTATTTCCTTCAAAAAATTCACGTTAACACAAATTTTGTTATTTAAATCACTACATTTAAAATATGTCCCTAGTATGGAGCTTTGTCCCCCCTTTATTTCAGGCTTTATCCACGTCTTGAGCTAAAAGGTG
>NC_056740.1:111077617-111160117 GCF_019279795.1 Protopterus annectens | reverse complement strand
CTCCAGAGAGCACCCCAGCACTACCAGGTTATACCTCATACCATGCTTTTCGGCCCCAAAACTTGGACCGAACCACAAAAGGAGGGGGAGTATCAATATTCGTCAAAGATACCCACACCTCCAGGTTGGTGGCACAGCACGAAGCATCAGAGACTATGCATGTGCAACTAACAGTGGGTAAAACTGCCTTCCAGTTTATAGCCTGCTACAGACCACCCTCCCAAACCCAGGAACCCCACTTGGCCTTCCTGAGAACACTGGAAAATATGAAGGTCTCTCCAAACACCATTATATTGGGCGACTTCAACTACCCAAACATAGACTGGGAGCATTACTCTAGCTCCAACACCCTAGCCCAAAGGTTCCTAGAATTTATAAACTCAAATGCTATGGAACAACTTGTTACCACTCCCACAAGAGGGGAAAACATACTGGACCTGATCATCACCAACATGGGGACTCTATGCTCCAGACCAGAAGTGTATCCCTCACTGGTAAGATCAGACCATAAACTAATCTCACTGGATATTCACATCCCGACTCCACCCCCTGCCCTGAAAACCTCAGTGAAAAACTTCTCTAAAGCAAATTTCACACTCCTCAAAACCGAGGTGGAATCCTTCAAAGCCCCCGGGCCTGTGGAAAATACGGCCCAGACCGTAGAATCCTTTATAAACACTTTCTATGAACACCTTCAGGAATGCATGGCTCATGGAATCCCAGATAAAACCAAGACCCAATCCTCCAAAGGCAGACGTCCTGTCTGGTGGACCCCAGCCATAAACAAACTATACAATAGAAGGAGGAAGCTACTACATGATAGAGCAAAATCCCAAAAAGGGAAGGCATCTCTGATCAGTATTAGCAAAAAACTACGGGCACTCATAAAATCGTCTAAGGCCAGCTTCGAGAGAAAAATTGCACAGGACACTAAGGATAATCACAAGGCTTTCTTTAGTTATGTTAGGGACCTGGGTGGGAATTCCCAGATATGCTCAGAAAATACACCGAACGCACAGACATTGCCAACATCCTAGCTGACAGGTTCAGCGCAAACTTCTCCCCCCCCCTCCCCACCAAAAGGGCAAATATCTATCCCAGCAGAGTGCTGCCCCCCAGACATCGCAGATGCTCAGGTAAGAGCTGCCCTCTCCAAAGCAAAAAACACAGCATCAATGGGACCAGACGGTGTCCTGGGCTGCATCCTACATGAACTCCAAGAAGAGCTAATCCCAAACATAAAACTACTGTTCAATCTCAGCCTTACTACAGGATATATACCCAAAGAGTGGCATACAGCAATAGTGGTCCCTCTCCACAAAGGTGGTGCCTCAACGGATCCTGGAAACCATTGCCCCATAAGCCTGACTAGCTTGGTCTGCAAAGCTATGGAAAGGATTATCATGGACCTCATAAATAAAGATATTGGGGACCTACAGACACTGGATACTACCCAGTTCGACTTTGTTAAGGGCAGATCCTGCCTCTTAAACCTGGTTGATTTCTTTGAAACAGTCACCAAGGCCATTGACGAGGGGAAGGTGGTCCACACAGCCTACCTGGACCTCGCAAAAGCCTTTGATGCAATACCCCACTCGGGCATTATAGATAAGCTCACCAGCTTAAATATAAACCCCTATGTCACTAGATGGGTTGCAAACTGGCTCAAGGACAGAACCCACATGGTTAGAATTGCTTGAGCCATGTCAGACTCCAAACCAGTTACAAGTGGCATCCCAGAAGGCTCAGTCCTGGGACCTCTTTTGTTCGGTATATATTTCTCGGTGGTACAGGCCAACACAGAAGGACTGTGGCTGACCAAGTTCGCAGATGACTGCAAACTGGGTGCCATAATCAACTCTCCAGCCGACACAAGTATCCTCCAAAAGGGCCTCATAGAAACAGACAACTGGTGCCAGAGCCATGGCCTCAAGCTAAACGCCAAAAAGTGTATAGTCATCCCCTTTGGCAAAAACAAAGTGCCCACAAATTACCACATAGGCGGTAATCCATTAAGTACAGAAGAAGTAATTAGGGACCTGGGGACCCAAGTTGATAGCAATCTCTCATTTGATAACCACGTGGCCAAAGTGGTTAGAAAAACATTTTATATAGCCCACCTAATCATGAAGGGATTCACATCTAGATCAGGGGTGGTCATCATGCCTCTTTACTCATCCCTCATCAGGCCCATAATTGAGTACAATGCCCCTTTTGGGATGTACCATACCAGACACCTGCAGCAATTGGAAAGACCCCAAAAGTACCTCACCAAGAGGATCAAAGTGCTCAAACAGATGCCATATGCTGCCCGGTTAAAGAAACTCCAGCTCTACTCAGTGGCATACCGCCTGCTTAGAGGTGATCTGTGCCTGACGTATAAAGCCATGTCCAACCCGGAATTAATGGACATGCTGCACCTCAGAAAATCCAAATCCCATCAAGCTATGCGCTCGAGAGACTTGAACCTCAGCACTGAAATAAATAGGACATGCTGGAGGGTCAGATTCATAACCCAGAGGCTCCCTTCACTCTGGAATAAAATCCCAGTCCAGGTTAGGCAGAGTCCCTCATTGACTCTCTTCAAGAGGAATCTTGATGAGTGGATGGGAGATCATAGGTTTACCCCGGGTATCACTTCTGTGTCACTGTTAGACAGAGGCACAGTATACTAACCTCGAAAAAGGGCATAGCAAAATTAATTTAAATTGGGTGGCGAAAGCCAAACACACTCTGGCTAGGCTTATAAATGCCCTAGGGCAGATAGCCTAGTATGAACCTATGAACCTATATATATATATATATATATATATATGTGTGTGTGTGTGTGTGTGTGTGTGTGTGTGTGTGTGTGTTGTGTTTGTGTGGATACACACATGTATATATGTAGTCTGTCTGTGTAACGTATTGTATAATCTTTAATTCATTTACAGAATTTTTTCACTTTTTCTGACATTCTCAGAATAAAGACATTTGTGTGTCATAATGTTTTGCTTCATCTCTTGCCTGCTGACATACGGTAACTATGAATTATGCTGATTTATGGTCACTATAAAGCTAAATATTTGGCTGTGATATATTATAAATCATCTAGAGTTTAAGTAGTAAGATGCAAACCTAGATGGTTAAAATGCAATTACGGAAAAATATGAATACCAAATAAAATGTAATTCTTGTGTGGGCTTTACGTTATACATTAAAATTTGACGCATCTGAGTGTTGTTTCCTGTTTTATGTCTGAATGCTAATATTAGTCATTCTGAAGTAGCTCTGATACTATGTATATTAGTTTGTTTTGTGTGTGTAAGGGGATAGTTTATGGATGATGTCTGCTTGTTGCCAGAGATAACTGTCTTTTTTAACACCCATGTTCTTAACCTTAGAACTGTATAATGCATTGCTATTAAAAAGTTGTGACATCTATAACATAAACAGTATTTTACAAAATACAGCTGAAACAGTGCAATTATGCAGGAGTCATCTGTAGATTATAAGCAATTTATGTATTCATGTGGATATGTTTTTGTTTTAACAAAATCATTTGTATATAAACAGAAATAAATAACTATTGTGCTAGAAAAAAGATGCTTTTTTTACTGCATTGGAGTTACTGCGTAACGATTATGAAACATTGTTTGGTCTGTGAGTCATATCCACTTCTATTTTATTGAAATCCATTTAGATACATCATGCAATTAAAATTACTAATTATTTAAATGTTAGGAACTTCCTGACAGGGTGTGAGGCTATGCCCCTTCCTAGAAAAAATGGCATTTCAAAGTGAAATAGTTAATTTTGATGATTTTCGGGCATGACAGCACTGACGTATTTATTAAGTTGCATTTCCCACTCTAGTCTCTTTTCATAAATCTTCTGAAACAGACGTTATATGGCTTAAATGTACTTTTCTGTATGACTTATACTATAGCCTTTTAGCGCTAAAGTCTGCACAGCTGACAAAAGTGCCCCTGTACTAGCTTACTGCATTCACAGTACAACCACAGTGCATTGTTTCTTTAGTTAGTCCACATTATTGTGCAGCTATGTGGTCTCTTGGTTCATTTTTTTTTTGTCTTTTATGGATCATGCATACTGCTTATAACCACATAAAACTTCTAAGTCATACTATTTAGATTTCGTTGTCTGTTTATTATAACCCTCTTTCCTCTTCTGTTCTACTTTCTGGTATTTTTGTATGCCAGCTATATTACTTCATACCAGAAAGCACTAAATCTGAACTTCACATAATTCTTTATTCCTTGACAAGTATAGTTCCATCTTGTCTCATTTATTCGCGTGGGTGCATACCATTACGTACTTAATTTTAATTTGGTTGAAAGGATAGCTTGGCAAGTGAAGGACAGGCTCCCAATTAAGCCTTTACATCCTGTGTCATAAAGGAGAAGAGCTTTTGAAAGAATGCGTTATCTTGTCTTTGAGGTACCTAATAATAAAAACATTGGGAAACTTTACATTGCAAAGTAATTTCACAGCCATTCATTCATTATTTCTGTGATGTTCAAAAGGAATGGAAAAGCAAATCTTGTGGACTGCAGTGCATTTACAGTCTTTGTTGTAAACTGATATTTGCAGAAATTATAATCCAAAATCAGTTTTGCATTTTCACTTCTTTCTCAAAAATTGTACTGCTCAGTGTATTATAATAGTTTGAAAAAAAAAGTTTTTGTTGGAACTAGAGATCATTTTGGAGAAAAGATACACAGAGCTGCATCAGCTGAAGTGGTGTGTTCCAGGTTTGCACAATTTTTTCATCTTTAAATAAAGTGGAAGGACTTGCAGAAATAATCTTTGAATATGCAGATAAAATCAAGGGCTGCATTTTCTTGATCTACAACATGATAATCCAAGATCTATACAGAAATTTATATTTTTATGGCAGATAATGACCGATGATGATGTAATCTGTCCCTTATTTATACAGACATCTGTATACCCCATTACCATCTTTTAGTCCTAATAGTGATAGATTTATGCCTATTTGATGCGTTGTTCATGTGCGTCAAGCCACAACAACGATTATCCGATACACCTAGAACCACTTCTGTGAAGCATCACTTCCTTATATCGCCCCTGAAACAACCTGAGTGTATCAGTAGTATCCCCTCTTCTATTACATCTATTTTTTGTAGATGATTATATTCCCATTGACTGTAAGGGTTTCTTGGGAAACTTGGGATGTTCTATTATATTCCATTTCTGAGTCTTTTCCCCAGGATTCCATATGCCAAAATCTTTTAGAGACTTTGAATATCCTCTGATGTACAGAAAATAGTATTCTTCAACAAATTTCCATCCTTTCTATGAAATGTCTTTCATCATTAGATGCTGATTTATTCTTCAAAAAATTGTGCAATTCTATAAAATGGAGCATTTCTGCTGTCTGTAATGCTGGGCAATGACTTCCAACTTTACAATGATATTTCTTTTTTTCCTGTACATCTAGATCTTTGTACTCCACTAATCTTGTTGCTAGTTTTTTTATACCTCTAAGCTTTTCCTGCTATAGATATTCCCACACTCTTTTCCTGTCTTTTATTGCTACTGCCCCACCCCTCCATCTTGCAACATTCTTTCTGGGTTTCTGTTTCCCAGATGTAGTGTTTTACATCCTTGCACCAACCTCAAGCTGTTAAGTTTTAAATAATTCACCTAGTCTTGCCCAGTCTGTGATCCACTTTTCTGTACCTTCTTTATCATCAAAAAGGCAAACTTTAACTTTCAGACTTATGAAAAAACTAATGTTTTTCAGCTTTTCCCGGTTAGGGGTCGCCACAACGGAACTCCAGTCTGGTAATGATTGGCAGTGGGTTTTTACAGTGCCGAGTTGCCAGCCCGACCCCCACACTTCAAAGAAGGCACACCCATTCACACACAATGTTACTTATAAATTTAATGAAAAGGAACACTGACAGTAGTGATATCCGTTAAGTCCTTTAATATTGTATATTTTGGCTTTTCCCGGTTAAGGGTTGCCACAGCGGAACTCCGGTCCGCTAATGATTGGCAGTAGATTTTTACATACCGAGTTGCCAGCCCTGATGTACAACCTTCAATGAAGGTACGCCCATTCACGCATGTCTCCACACAGAAGACACTTTAGCTGAGTACTGATCTAAAAGTCCAGCATTTGAATTAAAAGTTTTAATAAGTAATCTAAGCAACATAGCAACGCACTAATATTCAGGCTCACTGTCTTACTTGATATGGAAACCTGGCAGAGAAGGAAACTATTTTTTTTTACTTGGATACTGTTTTATTTATTTTCATATTTACTAACTAGGTGAAACCACTGGGCATAAGTATCCCTTTTCAGTGGTGACCTGGGGGTGCTTCCAGGTTAAACAACTTACTCAGAGTTGCATATAGGAAAATGGGGCTGAGAAATCAAACCGTTGACTAGGGGAAGCAGCTCATTAACTGATTATAACCATAATCTTCTGTCCTAACTGCCAGCCCTCAGTGCTGTCAACTGAAAGTCATGGCTGGCCTTAGGCATAGGCGAACTAGGCGACCGCCTAGGGCGTCGTAAAGGTCAGCCTCTTAAAGGGCGCAGTTTTTATTTGTTTTAATTAATGAAGTTTGCGCTCTTCTCGGCGCCCTGCCCTGCTGAAGTGTAACTGGAAGCCAGAACTATGGGGGAGGGGAGTGAGCGCCCTCTCACTTAACAGCTGCAGGTTGGCCAGGACAGTTTAAAAAAAAAAAAAAAGTTACTTCGCATTTAATGCCTCATTGCTCTATTTTTTTCATATATACTGACTGACTTTGAGAAATCCTTTGTTTTTCTGGTGTAGCCCACCCCACTTATTACCTCACATCCTGCCTACTTCTACATAAGTCCCCTAGAACCAAGGGCGCCATTTTTAAATTATCTACTCTAACTACTTGACCCCCCCTTGTCCCGCGGCTTAGTGATAGCATGCTCACCAGGTAAGATGCAGGAATTAACTGTTGCACTGTTGAATCTTACTCTTGAGAGTTAGTTTTGAATGGAAATGCTTTTGATTGTAAAGAACTGTGTTTAGAAGACAGTGAACTGCAAGCAGGGATGATACAAATGTATCAAGATTGTCGTGTTGCTGCTAGCGCTATCCTTCCGTATTGCATAGTGTTTTACACTGTATAGTTGTTTTGCACTGGGAGGGTTTGTGGTCTGCACTGTTGTGGCAGAACAGGTAGCTTACATCCTTCTAGGTTGAGAACTGCTGATTGAGGGCTCAGTGTCTGTTATTCTAAAAGTGTATTAATTCTGGTTTAAGCACTTGGGCTTTCAAGCCAGTTATTTTACATTAAGAGGGTTCGTGGTCTGCACTCTTGTGGGAGGAGAGGCTGGACTCTGCCCTTCTGAGCTGGGAATTTCTGGTTAAAGGCTTATAGTGCATGCATATCTGAACTGTTTCTTACTGAAGTTGGTGCGCCTTGTTTGCTGTGGCATAGACTGGATTCGGGCCTGCTGGATCTAGCTTTGTTTGTGTAACTTGAGCACTAATCCAGACATTCTCTAAAGTATTCAATGGTATTTATTACTGCTTGGTTGTAACTTGATTAAAGTGTAGCTATCATTCAAGTCTTTTGGATTAAGCACTTGGGCTTCAGACCAGTTGTTTTACATTAGGAAGGTTTGTGGCAAGCACTGTGGTGGCAGGACAGGTAGCTTTCATCCTTCTAAGTTGGGAACTGCTGA
Organism: Protopterus annectens; assembly: GCF_019279795.1. Lineage (NCBI taxonomy): Eukaryota > Metazoa > Chordata > Ceratodontiformes > Protopteridae > Protopterus > Protopterus annectens. The sequence continues at coordinate 111,152,415 of NC_056740.1, read as the reverse complement.
TTGAGAGCCCAGTGTCCAAGTGTATTAGTTCTGGTTTAGGCACTTGGGCTTCAGGCCAGTTATTTTACATTAAGAAGGTTCGTGGTCTGCACTCTTGTGGGAGAAGAGGCTGGACTCTGCCCTTTTGAGCTGGGAATTTCTGGTTAAAGGTTTATAGTGCCTGAATATTTGAACTGTATCTTACTGAAATTGGTTCACCTTGTTTGCTCCAGCATAGACTAGATCCAGGCCTGCTGAATCTAGCTTTGTTTATATGCTTGTTGTTTGTTTGCTTGTTATTTCCCTGGAAGCTAATTCCACCTAATACGCAACTTCTCAGCTTCTGTGGATCACTAGTGATATCTGCATTGCTTACTGTACTTATTTCCTTGTTTCACTTGAAAGAAGTTACTGTTTGTCGTTTTTGCATTTAGTTACTTGTAACACATTGCACTCAAGTTACCTGGCACTTGCTCACTAAAGCAATTATATAAGTCAGCACTAAAAATTAAAAGCACTACACCCTCACTCCCCACTGGCCCTTGTTTTCAATTAAGGATTTCCCAATATTATTCTAGCATGTCCAAAGGTCAGTTGTCAATCTCCTCTCTGGTCCAGCTGGTGAATCTGGGAATCTTGAGGCAATGTTATAACTGCCTCATGTACACAGACAACCCTCTCCTCCTCCCACATAACACAAATACTTGAGAGATGCAGCTATTTAGCCAAACTGGAGGCTGAGCTCTCTCAACTCAGGACTGGCAAGACCAGACAGGAGGAGAAAGCAACTACACACACCACAAAACCAGCCTCACATAATGCTACCACTCCACTGAATCAAACACATAAACACACAAAGACATACTCGGAGGCTCTGAGTAAAATTTACCTAAACAGCAGAGGCCTCCAAAGCAGACACCCAAACAACTGCTACCTCAAGACACCCCACAAGCAACACATAAACCACAAAAGCAGTGTGCAAAGCAGTCACAGCCCTTAAGGCCAAATACAACACCAAACATACTTGTCATAGGTGACTCCATAGTCAGACACACTGACGTCCCACTCACCAGGCTGAACAAGGAGAGGGTCACAGTAAGCTGCCTATCGGGCGCTAGAATCCGCCACATAACACAAGCACTCGGGTCACTCCATGGCAAGTACAAATATGACACAGTCATTGTCCATGCTGGTGTGAACGACCTGAGACGAACCTCCCTGGACTACATGAAAAGAGACATAGAGGAGCTCTCTGATTATGTAGCCCAGGCAGGTATGACCCTAACCCTGAGCAGTATCCTTCCTTCACCAAGAATGATGCCACAATATAGAGACAAGATGATCAGCTTTAACAATTGGCTTAATGTCTGGTGTCATTCAAAGGGGATCCAGTGTCTGTCTGCCTGGGATGACATGCTTGACAAGCCACGCTGCTTCACAAGGGACGGCTTACACCTGTCACCCTGGGATTCCGGATATTGGCTAAGGCTCTTGCCACCCCATAGTGCCTTTTTAGGCAAGGCTCAAATTCTAAACCTACCACCCTAGAAAACAAAAATGGGAAGAAACTGAGGGTAATGCTGCTCAATGCCAGAAGTCTAAATCTCAAAATGCACGCACTCGAGGCCCTTCTCAGTATGGAGAACATCGATGTCTGTGCTGTAACTGAAACCTGGTTTAAGGCTCCTGAGAGCACCCCGGCACTATTAGGTTTTACCTCATATCATGCGTTCCGGCCCCAAAACCTGGACCACACCACAAAAGGAGGGGGTGTATCCATATTCATAAAGGATACCCACACCTCCAGGTTGGTGGCAATGCACGAAGCTTCGGAAACCATCCAGGTGCAACTAACCATAGGCAAAACTGCTCTATAAATTGTAGCATGCTACAGGCCACCCTCTCAAACTTAGGAACCCCACACAGCCTTCCTGATGACACTGGAGGGTATAAATGTATCTCCAAACACCATCATATTGGGTGACTTCAACTACCCGAATATAGACTGGGAACATTACTCAAGCCCTAACTTTCTAGCCCAACGGTTCCTGGAGTTCATAAATTCAAATGCCATGGAAAAGCTAGTCACTGTTCCCACGAGAGGAGAAAATATACTAGATCTCATTGTCACAAACATGGGGACAAAATGCTCCACACCAGAAGTATATCCCTCATTGGTGAGATCTGATCATAAACTAATCTCACTGGAAATCCACATCCCGCCCCCACCCCAAACAAAAGACCATAGTGAAGAACTTCTCTAAAGCAAACTTCACACTACTCAAGACTGGTGTAGTATCCTTCAAGGCCACTGAGCCAGAGGAAACCACAACCCAAGCTGCGGAAGCCCTTACAAATGCCTTCTATGAACACCTCCAGGACTGCATGGATCAGGCAATCCCAAATAAAACCAAGACTCTTTCCACAAAGGGCAAACGTCCAGTCTGGTGGACCCCAGCCATTAACAAACTTTACAATAAGAGGAGAAAGCTATTACATGATAGAACAAAATCCATAAAAGGAAAGTCACCCCTGATCATTATTAGTAAAAAAATACGAGCACTCATAAAATCAACTAAGGCCAATTTTGAGAGAAAATTGCCATGGATTCAAAGGACAATCATAAGGCCTTTTTCAGCTATGTTAGGAACCTGGGTGGAAACTCCCAGATATGCTCAGAATTAGTCCAAAATGATACAAAAATCACTGAACCCACAGACATTGCCAACATACTGGCAGACAGGTTCAGTGCAAACTTCACCCCCCTCCCCTAAAGGAGAGATAACTATCCCAGCCGAGTGTAGCCTCCCGGACATCTCAAATGCGCAGGTGAAAGCTGCTCTCTCTAAAGCTAAAAACACAGCATCAATGGGACCGGATGGTGTCCCCGGCTGTGTGCTACACGAGCTAAATGAGGAATTAACCCCGCACATAAGGCAGCTGTTTAATCTCAGCCTTACCACAGGATACATGCCCAAGGAGTGGCGTACGGCAACTGAGGTCCCACTCCACAAAGGCGGCGCCTCTATGGACCCTGGTAATTACTGCCCCATAAGCTTAACAAGTCTAGTCTGCAAAGCTATGGAGAGGATCATAATGGAGCTCATAAACAAAGATATAGGGGACTTGCAGACATTGGACCCGACCCAGTTTGGCTTTGTCAAGGGAAGATCATGCCTTTTGAACTTGGTCGACTTCTTCGAAACAGTCACCAAGGCCATTGATGAGGGAAAGGCAGTCCATACAGCCTACCTTGACCTTGCAAAGGCTTTCGACACAATACCCCACTCGGGTATTGTAGAAAAACTTACCAGCTTAAATGTAAACCCATATGTCACAAGATGGGTTGCAAACTGGCTTAAGGACAGAACCCACAGGGTTAGAGTTGCTGGCGCTGTGTCAGACTCCAAGCCGGTCACAAGTGGTGTCCCACAGGGCTCGGTCCTTGGCCCCCTATTGTCTGGCATCTACTTCTCAGAAGTACAGGCCAGCATGGGAGGACTTTGGCTGACAAAGTTTGCAGACGACTGCAAACTAGGCGCCATAGTGGAAAGTGCATTGGACACGGATATCCTTCAGAAGGGACTCACGGAAACAGATAGCTGGTGCCAGAGCCATGGCCTGAAGTTAAACGCCAAAAAATGTATAGCCATACCCTTCGGAAAAAACAAGGTAACCCCAAGCTACCATATAGGTGGCAATCCACTAAGCACAGAAGAGGTTATCAGGGACCTGGGGACCCAGGTTGACAGTGGCCTTTCTTTTGACACTCACATTGCTAAAGTGGTTAGAAAGACCTTCTACATTGCCCACCTGATCATGAAGGGATTCACATCCAGATCTAGTGAGGTCATTGTTCCCTGTACTCTTCACTTATCAGACCAATGATCGAGTACAATGCCCCATTCGGGATGTATCTCACCCGACATCTGCAGCAATTGGAGAGACCCCAAAAGTTCCTCACCAAAAGGATAAAGGGACTCCAAAATCTGTCATATGCTGCCAGATTGAAGAAACTCCAGCTCTATTCAGTCGCATCCCGTCCTGCTCAGAGGTGACATGTGCCTGACATACAAGGCCATGTCCAACCCGGAATTAATGGACATGCTCCACCTCAAAAATCCAAATCCACCAAAACCACTAGAGCAAGCGACTTAAACCTTAGCACGGATATAAATAGGACGTGCTGGAGGGATAGATTTATCACTCAGAGACTACCTATGCTGTGGAATAAAATCCCGGTCCATGTGAGGCAGAGCACCTCGCTGACTCTGTTCAAGAGAAATCTAGACCTGTGGATGGGAGATCGTAGGTTTACCCCGGGAATCATCTCTGTGTCACTGCTGGACAGAGGCACAACAAACTAATGGGCACAGTATTTTTTCATATAAGGGGTGGCGTAAGCCACAAAAATTTGGGCTAGGCTTATAAATGCCTTAGGGCAGATAGCCTAGTATAAACCTATGAACCTATGAACCTATCAAACTGTAATTAGCTACTGTTAAATGTAATGTAGCATTTATATCTTGCTGCCACAGACCTTTCTAACTTATTTGGCTGAGTTTTATTGTAATATTTGTTTAAAAAACACTGATTTTCTGCTGTATTGCTTTAATATTGTTACAACATAGCAGTTTCGTTATTTTTTTTTTGGTATGTGTCAACATTTATATAGAAGGACAATGTTAAATGTAATGAGCTGTTACATTGCTTCCAAGGTACGGGGGGACAACTCTGCATACAGCACTGTGAATGTGAATTTTATTAGATTCCTGTGTGCTTAAACAAATGGAAGGAGTATGAAAATGTGAAACTGAAAGCTGCAAGCTGCATAGGGTAATGTTCTTTTGTAGGTAATACAATGACATATGTGATATTGTATAATAGTAATACAAGTCCATAAATGTAAGTTATTAAAACAAAAGTAAAATCAATGTTGCAGACCATGTTCTTAGAATGGAAGGTAGTAAAAGTATAAAGAACTCAGGTGTCTTCCACGTGGAAATGTTGAACAGTAGTAGTGAGAGAAGTATGTTTTTTTTTTGTAAAATATGTAGATTCTGAGAGATAATTTATTTTCCTACAGGGTCTCAATACATCTCACCAAATAATTTTACTGTCATTGTATCAGGAGCCAGGATATCACAGTTTTATTATTATAATAAAAATGTAGTCTACATCAGATTAGTATGAAGAAATTATCATTTATACTCATAAGTAAGTGACCACTTACCCACCTTTACCCACCGACTTCCAACTATCCTTCAACGGACCCACAACATCATTACTATCCGCAACCAAAAAAACTTCAACCCAATAACCTTTTCAAACTCACTAAATGCTGTAAATTGGACATGTCTGAAAACATTACCTCTAGACAACGCAGTCTCATTCTTTAACTCTACATTCTTAAAATTACTAGACTCACAAGCTCCCCTACGGACTAAGAGAATAAAAACCAAATCAGCCCCCTTGCTATCTAAAACTACTCTATCCTTCATGAGACAAAGAGACAAAGTTTGGGCACGCTACCAAAAACATAAGACAACCCCTCTCCTCAACGAATACAAACTGCTCCGCAATAAAGCTAAGAAACTTATCTCTTTCGATCGACAAAACTATTTCTTTACACTCCAAAACCAAAACAAAAACAACCCTCAAAAATTCTGGAAAGGAATCTCCACTCTCCTCCACCCCAGCAAACCAGATACTCCCACCCCAGATCCAAATGCTCCAGAACTAGACTTAGCCACCCAATTCAATTCCTTCTTTATTGACTCTATTTCAAAACTAACCTCTTCATTCTCCACCTCCTCCCCATCTTCTAATACCCCATCACTCATCCCCACAATACCTCAATCAACTCCCGACTTCCAATCCACTAATACCTCTTCCACACAAATTCTACCCTCACCCATACCACCCCAAAATTCAACACCACACAAATGCACTATCTTCACTTTAAATCCCATCCCTACTACTACTATTAAGAAACTCCTCCAGAAACTGAAACCATGTACCAATGCTCCTGATAATATCCCTTCTTACTTTCTCAATATAGCTGCCGAATGTCTGGCCTACCCAATTAGCATCCTGATTAACCGTTCCCTACTAGAAGGCACTGTTCCCCAAATTTGGAAACAAGCCTTTATTATACCATTACACAAAGGAGGTAACAATAATACCACAACCAATTTCAGACCCATAGCCATCCTGTCCCCCATTTCAAAGATCCTTGAAAAATGTGTGCAAATCCAACTCCTCCCTCATCTCCTAGACAACAACCTTATAACCCCCACACAGCATGGCTTCAGACCTAATCACAGCACCATGACTGCCATTCTCTCTTTCCTGGAAATAGTAAATAAAGCCGAGACTCTGGACAAATTGTTTCCACCTTACTCCTCGATCTTTCCAAAGCCTTCGATACTATCTCCCACAACCTGCTCCTAACTAAACTCTCAAAACTCTACCTATCCTCCTCCTCTCTGAACTGGTTCTCCAGCTATCTCTCCAACAGAAAACAAGCTGTAAAATGGAAAAGCAACTTCCTCCTTCCTAAACACCCCTACCGGAGTCCCACAAGGCTCCATATTGGGCCCTCTTCTCTTTAACATCTTTATCAATGACTTCCACAAATCTATCCCCTTCTCCAGCATTATCCAATATGCAGATGATTCTACTATCATCTGCTCTGCCTCTTCTATCTCCACCCTACAAAAACTCACTCAAGACGCTTTCTCTGCCACAGAGCAATGGATGCTATGTAATCATCTAGCTCTCAATGCCACCAAGACCAAATTAATGTTATTTACTCCCTCCAAACTCCCTCCCCCCAACATAAACTCACTCTTAGTTACCAGTCAAAACAACTCTCCCCTTGAAATAGTGTCAGAGACCAAACTTCTTGGGGTCCTTATTGACAACCAACTCAAATTTAATTCCCACCTACTAAAGAACATCAAAAAAAACACATCAAAAACTTGGCATGCTATATAGACAAAATGCCTACCTCACACCTACCACTAAAATCACCCTAGCTACTTCCTTCCTCATTCCCTCCCTCCTCTATGGTGCCCCACTACTTACTAATCTTCAGTGCTCCTTAAAAAAACAGCTCACCTCTTGTTATAACAAAATTGCTAAATTCGCTACCACCCATAAGGCTTCCACGCACCACTGTCTCTCCCTCCATAAACTAAAATGGTTAGAACTTCCCAACTATCTTGCTTATACTCAACTACATCTAGCCCACAAGCTTATTCTAAACCCCTCAAACTGTCCCTCCCTCTCCTCTGCCTTTAAAATGCACCATCCAAATAGAGCTCTAAGGTCTAATAATCAAAATCTACTAGAGGTTCACAAACCAAATCATCCCCCAGGCAAAAACCTCCTTTCCTTCAGCCTTGCTCGCCTCTGGAACTCCCTACCACCAAACATCCGCACTACTTCCAACCACTCTGCCTTCAAGAAGTCACTTTTCTTACACCTAGCATCTCAGTGGGAATGCTCTTGTACCCAACCCACATAACCAACTCTACCTTCCCTGTACTAGCACTCTACTCTAATTATCTACTGTGTCTGTTCATTAAAATGCATTTATGTTTTTTGCTTTTATTCCCTCATTGCCTGTACCAAGATGGTCACTGTCAAATGTTAATTACATTTATGTTTTGTTTTTGTTCTTTTATACTATGTACCTTTATAATTACTGTAATGTACATTTTCCTTTTTGGAGCTCATACTCCCTCATTGTATGTGCCTATATATTTACTGTAATGTACATTTATTTTTCTTTTTGGAGCTTTTCTCCCCAGGACTCCATTGAAAACGGGTTCTTCAATGGCCCAATGGACTATCCTGGTAAACCAACTGCAATAAATAAATAAATAAATAAATAAATAAATAAATATTATGCAAGAATTTTAGGCCAAATATTTGTCTTAAATTGGGTTCCACTTAAGCACATATCTTATTATAATTAAAGTAATGAATGCAAATACTGGTATTTTAATTTGCTGCTGTTATTAGCCACATAATCTTACTTCAGTCACTGTAAATATAAAAAGAAGAACAAGTAAAACAATAACTGCATCACTGCTGTTGGTAGTGGGTATTGTATAGTGCTTTTCCTGTCCCCAGTTCTGTGGAGATAGCGTTCAACAAGCCAGTGTCCAGATATGCTGATGAATTATTTTTGGTACCCATCTTCTCACCACTGATATGTTCCCCTTATTCCCAGTCATCCCTGGCTGAATCCTGATGAGGGTGGGCCTCACTGTCCAGGGAGAGAATGATCTTGGAAATCTGTGACGTCTAAGACTGCCAATCTTCCTTTAAGATGCATGAAAGTTTGAGCACAGTCTTCATGTAATCATGAATGCATCTAGGGTTGGGGGATTTTTAGGTATGCACAGAAAGGGGAAACCCTAACTTGCCAGAGTGAATATATTCATTGCAAACATCACTACCCACAGCATCAACCTGTTCTCACTCTCAGCTATTGAATGAATGAATGAATGAATAAATGAATTAAAATCTGCCTTCAGCCAAAGACACATGCTACAGGATTCACTAGGGTGCACTTTGGCTGTAAGCATAACACCAGTCCCTTCATCTGGGATTGGTGAGCTCACATAAACCACTCACTCCCGCAAGTCAAATTGCACCTTCTTTTGCAGGCTATATGGGGCAGGCAGGTGGCCCAAGGGAGGTGCTGGGAATTTAGCCGCTGCTGTCATTGAGGAAATCAAATACTAGACTACAAACTACCAGACACACCTTACTAACAAAATTAATGCTGGTCTTCACCAGGCATAATATAGTTTGGCAAAGGAGGAATCTTTGAGTAGCATGAACAATCAAGACATTCAAGGCATTTTGGAAGCTCGACAGTATAGTAAGATTGGAGGCTTTGGAAAAGTTTTGTTTTAAATCTTGTCATTTAAATTGACTTCCAGTCATTCTGTTTCTAGATTGCATAGTATGGCTCTGTAAATCATCGTGAAATGCTATTACTATTGGAGATGGGTTTGTAACTATGGAATATCAAGAATATGGAATAATTTACTACAAATATTTGGTCTTTTAGTAATCCCCAGATCTTTATGTACAATTTTGGATGCATCTCATGGTTTGGCTGAACTTTATGTACAATTTTGGATGCATCTCATGGTTTGGCTGAACTTGCTTCAGTTGATCTGATGTGCCATCGGTGGTGTTTGTTTATGGGTCTGCAAGTGAGACTTGTTTCTGCCAATGGTGTGAATTTGGTTATTTCTGACCGGTCACACTTTATAAAAGAAATGACTGAACAGTTATTTGTGGCAAGTATTACTAAACTGATTACTTTTTTTTAAGTTGTAAATTGTGATGTTCCCTATTTATTGACTTATTTTAACCAAAGAGTATGTGTATAATGTAACATATAATGATATATAAAAATGTGTGCAAGGAGTCTGTTTTGAAAACAGCCCAAATGTAAACTTAATCCTCCACTGACCAGTTGCATTTTCTATAAATATGGGTTTTCATGCAATTTCAATGGCAGAGAATTTTACTCTTCATGCTAAGCCTGTTTTCATTGGAAGATTGTATTGTTTATCAAATGGCTGTGTTTGTGCTATTCTAGCTTAAGCTTCTGTACACAGGGAGGAGAGAGGTTTCTATTCTACTTTCCTGAGCTGTAAGATTTGCTCGCCTACCCAGAGTAAATTAAACTGTTTAGATTAACCTAAGCAACCCTTTGAACTAAGGCGCATATAGAAGACATGACTTTTATAGCAAAGTATGTGTGAAGGAGCAACAGATAAAGCAGGTTTATTAAAGGAAATTTTCATCTTCACTTGCAGTTTAAACTACATTACAAGGTATCTTTTCTTCAATGCATTTAAATAATTAAAGGAAATAACTGGACTGGCTTTCTTGGGGAATGAATGACTGGAGTGGCTTTTTTGGGGAGTGACTACCTGTGGGCATGGCTCGTAGGGGTGTTTCATGAGCATGACATGGGTGAGGCTTAAGGGGCGCCAGAGCACTACTTCATCTAGGGCACCATATCAGCTAAGGCCAGCCCTGCTGAAAGTAGCTATACAGCTGCACTTAATGTAGTATGTAGGCATACATTTAAATATACAATGTGACAATAGCTCCATTTACTATTTATTTATTTATTTTTATTTATTTAACATTTGTTTACTGGGATGGTCCGACTGGACAACAGTGTCCATTTTCAGAGGAGTCCTGCGGAGAAAAGCTCCAGAAAAGTATATTTTTACTAATACATGTCTAGTACAACAAAGAAAAAGTTTACTATACAGTTTATATGTATCTACTTACAGTCTAGCAGAGATCAGTAAAGCAATTTATATACATAGGAGATTAATCAATAAAAACGTATACATGAGAGATGAGATTAACACATAGATATAGTCAGTGGCGACTGGTGACTTCAAATCAAAGGGGGGCTGCAGGAGACAGCTGAATGGGTGGGGTCAATGGGAATGGGTGTGGCCAAGTAGAAAGGGGAGGAGCTGTGCTCAAAACCACAAAAACTGTATCTTTAATTAAATACTCAGCCCTGGGTGCCAAACCATCATTATGAGAGTCCAATCAAGACAAAATAAAGTGTAAAAGAAAAAACATATTTCAATCCATTGGCTGCATGACAGTTTACTTAATATCTAGATGGAAACAAAAAGATTGTGAGGCATGAAAAAATAAATTACTTTTTAAATACATTACTGGAATGCCAATTAAAATCAAGTATTAAAAAACAAGCAGCACTCAACTCAAACCACTTCTCCTTGTACTCGAGTTCTAATTATAATTTATATTCAGCTTTATTAAAGTGCCAAGTGACGGGGCGGCCACAGTGGTGCAGCAGTTAGCATTGCCGCCTCACAGCAAGAGGTTTTCCAGTTCGATTCTTGGCTGGGGTGCCTTCTGTGTGGACTCTACATGTCCTCCCTGTGGTCGCTTGGGTTTCCTCCGGGTGCTCCGGTTTCCTCCCACATCACAAAGACATGCAGTAGGTTGATTGGACACTCTAAATTGGCCCTAGGTGTGAGGGCGTGTGTGTGTGTGCCTTCTGTGGAAGGTTGGGCGCCGGGCTGGCAACTCGACACTGTAAAACTCCACTGCCAATCATGAGCAGACAGATGATCTGCTGTGGCAACCCCTAACTGGGAAAAAGCCGAATGAAGAAGAAGAAGAAAGTACCAAGTGACATGCTGAAAGTAGCAATCTCTGTGATACCCCCACTTGTAAAAATGTTTCTTCTCCAAAAAAGACCTGCTGCCTGACAACAACTATCTACTTGTTTCATGGGGAAAACATGATCAAAGTAAAAAATGAAAAGCAAACAGGAAACAAGCTCAATATATATTGCTTAAAGGATTACTGCACAGGATATGGACCACACATGATAGATTGACATTCTGTTTAGTTTGCAGGTAAAGCCTGTAATGATCTCTTAAAATAATGTAATCCTGTCCTTTATTACAAATACATATGCATTTCAATACCCAAGGCTTAGATGTTATCTAGTTATGTAAGTATTCTGCATGGCAACAACAGAAAGGCTTTCAATGTTGGCAATTCTTTAACAGTATGCTTATTAAAACTTACTTGCATCTTACAATCTCAGACAAGCTTACCAGATGGTCATTAAAGCACTGCTACTTAAACACAGAGCAACAGGCACTTTCTGAATAATAATAAGCATAAATCAACAGTATAAAAATATGACAGAAACCAGAACATTCTGCAAAATCAAGGACAGATGAAAAGCCATTGTAGTACTTGTGTCGACCTTGGATGGGGGGATATTCTGCATATTTACACTGCATAACTGCTCCTTGCCTTGCTTGGACACATCCAGAGTCACTACATGGGGGAGTGGGGTGCAACAAGTATGTCACAATTTGAAATGTCTCTGGCTGACTGCGATGGCCCCAACACATTTGTCATATCTCTCAACCTCAGAGCAAGAAATCTGGACAAAGCCATACATAGAAGTGGGACAAAAGCCCAAAAATAAGGACAATTTTTAAATATTGCTCTTATAAACTTAGAAAGATAATAGAATAGTAGGTCTTGCATTAGTATGAATTTTCTGAAATGTATGAAATCTGAAACTGAAATGTCTGTCATTATTTTCTAACTTCAGTCTTTAATGATTTGCCACTAATTTGCCAAAAAGAAAAACAAAATTTTATGAAAAATGGACCAAAAATGTGATTCAAAAATATAAAATAGCCACACAATACAGCTGGGAACCTGTCAAAGAAGGGACACTTTTTAATATTAGTACTGCTAACTTGAGCAGCTGACAAAATAAAAGAATCTACACGCATTTCTGAAATAAAAGTAATCTATAACTGATTATTACAGTTATTTATTAATTGTAAACCCTCCATGTTTTCTTCCAAAATTTCCATTTTGCGGAGGGATTATTAGGGGAAGAGCAACATTTTGAGCAAAAATTGGAGACAGTAGAGAGGTTTGGGTATGCCTAATTCTATAAAGCAATTTATTTGCATATACCTCTCAACCTGTTAATGCCAGAAATCTGGGCAAGGCCAAATATATGGGGGGAACATATAAACAGTACTAAAAATTGCTCTTGTATAAACTGAGACAGTTGATCGAATAACAGGTCTTGCTTTAGCATGCATATTTCTGACGGTTATGAAGTCTGAAACTCAGTGTCTGTCATTATTTAGTGACTTCATTCCTAAACGATTTGACAGAAAAACACAAATTTTATGAGGAACAAACGAAAAATAAGAAGCAAAAATCTATTAATTCTGCAAAAATCTGGACAGTTGAGAGGTATAGTTCAGTCAGGGCTGTCTTTGAGTTTGCTGCCCTTCCCCCCTCACAAAATCATGGTCGAATGGAGCTCCCCCCCCTGCAGCCATTCCAATGAACCATTACTTGGCTATTTCACTCCATTTACCATAAACACTAATGTGCATACTGCTTTACTTATGCGATGATTTGGACTTCATTTAAAAGTTTTATTTTGCAATTTACAGCGCAAACACTAATAGATATAATATCTGCTAAACAAAGCAATGCAGTCTCACAATGAGAACAGACTTAGCATTAAAACTTCTCTGCCCTTGAAAACTCACAATCACTGAAACAGCATTGAAACCCACATTCAAAGAAAATACATTTTGCCAGTGGCAGATTAACTTTAGGTTTGGGTTGTTTTCAAATCACAGGCCCCTTGCACACGAAAACATACACATGCTCTTTCATACACCTTCCTGATTGTATTAAATTATATTCCTTGAACAATACAGTACAGTTTTAGAGGGTGTTTTAAATTTATTGTTTTGAAAATTTTCCAGTAAACAATGAAACAAAATGCATGCGCCAGTAATGACAAAACTGCCCAATTCAGAACATTTCCATCATAAAATTCTACTCAAACTTCTACAGTCCACCAGTATCATTACATATGGACAATCTCTGAAGAAGTAAAAGTCATCTAAATAATTCCAAATTAAAGAGATCTGTAACTAATGAAGAGGTTGCTGTTAGAAACAACTTTGTATTTCATTGTTTCATCTACAAATAAAGTGCCTGTTACCCTTGAGGAATAAATTGCCTATCTTACACTAAAAAAATGATAAGCTAGCAATATTGCAATAGGGAATGGATGGCTAAATGATAACAGGTTCATAGTTACTAGGCATCTTTGCCAAAAAGAAGTGCAGCATCCATCCCTTTTGCAACACAGTTCAGTATCAGCAATGCGTCTATCTACTGTGGGAGTAGAACCCACAGCCTTTTGCATCAAAAGCGAGTATATTACCTGTTGTGCTATTAACAATGCAAGCAAAGTCAGCATAAGCAGCACTAAACTTTTGCTCCCCTGCAGCTCTCAGCTCCTTGTAAAATCTACTCACTCAGTTGTATCTCTGAACTTTGCAGCACAAAGAAATCTGGAAAAAGCCAAAGTTTATTGTGTGTGTGTGGGGGGGGGGTGCAAAAGCCCAAAAAACAGGGACACATTTTAAACATTGCTTGTATAATGTTGGAAAGTTGCTAGAATAAAATGCTGTGTTACCACCATACATTTCACTGCCAAGCCTTAAACCCAGGACCCTGTGCAAAAAAGTCAGAGCAACATACCACTATGCCAAATCAGCTGCTTTGTGAAAGAGGAAGATGGAAACTTAAATGGCTACCATTTGGTGAATTCAGTTCTCACCATAGCACAGCTGTCAACCTCTTAGCACAAAACACCTGAACAAAGTCAATAATGGGTGAATACAGCCTCCAAACATTCAGTGAATTCAGTTCTCAACATAGCTCTCAACCTCTTAGCAAAAAACACCCAGACAAAGCCAGTAATGGGGGAATATAGCCCCCAAACATATTCAGTGAATTCAGTTCTTACCATAGCTCTCAACCTTAGCACAAAACCTGGATGAAGCCAATAATGGGGGAATACAGTCCCAAAAATAGGGACAAATTTCAAATATCCATCTTATACACTTAGAAAATTGCTAGAATAAAAGCTTTTGTGTCACCATGCACTTTCTGAAGAATATGAAGTCTGTTATTCAAATGCATATCATTTTTAACATTTGTTAACCAGGAAAGTCTGACTTGGAACAAAAGATAATTTTTAGCAGAGGCCCAGGGAGAAATACTCCAGACAGACACGTCTTTGTTTGATGGGAGGACACTAGAGGAAACAAAAACAGGGAGGGCATACAGACTTCACACAGAAGGTAAGGCACCCCCGCCAAGAATCAAACCAGAGAACACGTAGGTGTTAGGCAACAATGCTTGCACTGCACCAATGCATTACTGGCTTTATAAGGACACAAAACTACAGAAACCACAGATTTTATGAGGAAAAAAACAAGTATGAGGGAAAAATCTGCAACATTTTTATAAATGGTGGTGGGTTGGGAATTCAGGCTCTTGCCACCTGGGCCCAAGGTACAGGGTTCAAGCCTTATTCTCTACCCACCACCATGTAGCACCTGGGGCATTACACACACACACACACACACACACACACACACACACACACACACACACACACACACACACACACACAAAACCTGGGGCAGGCCTGTTTGTTGCAGCACTAAATCCTTCCACAGCAGGTCTGTTTATTGCAGCACTAAATCCTTACACACACACACCTCCTACATGGAACAGGTCTGTTTGTTGCTGCACTAAATCCTTCCACAGCAGGTCTGTTTGTTGCAGCACTAAACCCTTCCACAGCTTTGTTCATTGGAGCACCACAAGTCTGTGATATGTCCTTCCCAGATGAGACTCTCGGCCTGCTGATGTTGCAGTCTGTTGCAGTCTGTGTCCGATCCCTTTCTAATGACAGTCTATGCAGTTACAACTGCATAGACTTCTGGGATCTCTGCACTTAAATGCTTCTTAATCCGGACTGCTGCTGAGACAGTCTGTGCATGCTCCAGACTGTCTCAGCAGTCTGGATATTGGAAATGCTGTTAGTGCGCATGTGCGAAGGTCTGCTACTTGCAATTGTTTTTTTATTTTATTTTATTTTACTTTATTTTACTTTCTTTCTTTTTTTACAGCTGGGGGGCTGCAGTCTGGCAGTCCAATAGCATGGGCCACCCCTAGATTTAGTATGTCATCTGACAGAATAGAGTTTACAACTGTGAGGAAGACAAGGGGATACAGGTAAGAGAGAAGGAGGAGGTTATAGAGTGGATAGAAGTGTAGTCACAGGTTATATCTGAGTGAGGAAGACAAGGGGATATAGGTAGGGGAAGAAGAGGTTACAGGAGTTATAGAGTGGATAGAAGTGCAGTTACAGGTTATATCTGAGTGAGGAAGACAAGGGGATATAGGTAAGGGAGGAGGAGGTTACAGGAGTTATAGAGTGGATAGAAGTGTAGTTAGAGGTTATATCTGAATGAGGTGAGGAAGACAAGGGGCTATAGATAAGGGAGGAGGTTACAGGAGTTGTAGAGTGGATAGAAGTGTAGTTAGAGGTTATATCTGAGTGAGGAAGACAAGGGGATATAGGTAAGGGAGGAGGAGGTTACAGGAGTTATAGAGTGGATACAAATGTAGTTACAGGTTATATCTGAGTGAGGAAGACAAGGGGATATAGTTGAGGGAGGAGGAGGTTATAGGAGTAATAGAGTGGATAGAAGTGTAGTTAAAGGTTATATCTGAGTGAGGAAAGTTATCCAGGGTTAGTACATGAGCAGAGCCAGGTAGATGTTAGGTGATTTTTTAGTAGTTTCTTAAACTTGGTGGTGCTGGAGGTGGATCTAATATCGATGGGTAGGGCATTCCCAATTTTGGCGATACTGTTTGAGTATAGTGAGTCACCAGCATTATTGCTACTTTTAGTGATGTTTACTAGGTTTTTGTTACTGGATTGCAGGGTCTGGTTATTGGAATAGTGAGCAAACAGATCTTTGAGAGCAGGTGTTTTTTCAGGTTGGTTGAGTATTTGGTGGGCCATGAAGAGCTGGTTAAAATTAGTAGGTTGGGGAATTCTAGCCATGAGAGTTCTTTGAGACCATGATAGTGATGGCATCTGTAGCTGACATCTGTAGCGAACTTTGCTATTTTATTATAGCAGCTGTCTAGTTTTTTTATGCAAGTTTTCTTGAGGTTACTAAGGGTGGGAGATGCATATAAGAGTGAATAAAGAAGGTGGGTTCTGGCAATGGAGATTTTAGATTTGTCTGTGTGGAAAAGTTTGTTCCTTTACCAGCTACCCATGTTTTTGTTGACTTTTTTGATTGTTTGATTTATGTGGAGATCAAAGCTCATGTTTTGGTCTATTACTACTGCCAGGAGTTTGGTGTGGGAGACAGGGGTAATGATGATATTGTTTGCTGAGGTGATTTTGAATAGTGGAGAGGGGTCTGGGGATCCTGTATGGTGAAACAGGATGAGTTTTGGTTTGTTGGGATTGAGTATTAATTGGGTATTGATTAGCCAGGTTTCTACTTTAGAGAAGGCTTGCTGTGTTATTTCCTGAAGATGGTGGAGTGCTGGGGCTGCACAAATTAAGATAGAGTCATTGGCGTATTGTATAAACATGGCTTCATTAGTGGCAGTATGTAGGCTATTAGTGAATAATGTGAAGAGAAGAGGGCTAAGAGTGGATCTTTGTGGGACCCCTAAGGTGACTGACAGCAGTGGGGAGAGGAAGCCACTCCACTTAACTGCTTGTTGCCTCCCAGTGAGATAGCTCTGGAACCAGGTGAGTATGGAGTGGCTGGTTTTAAATTCTGATAGTGTGTTTAACAGTCTGGAGTATGAGACCATGTTAAATGCTTTTGAGAGGTTCAGAAAGACAGATGAGACCAGGTTACCTTCATTTCTGGGAAGGTTGACAGAGTTAATGAAGCTTAGAAGGCAAATGGTTGTACTATGGTGTGGGTGGAATCCATGTTGAGATTTGGATAGTAGATTGTTAGTGATGAGATAGTGGAGGAATTGGGTATGGATGCATTTTTCCAGAATTTTTGATAGTGGAGAGAGGATAGCAATTGGATGGCAGTTGGAAAGCTCTATAGAGCTGCTACCTTTATGTAGTGGAATGATGTGGGCTATTTTCCAGATAGTTGGGACCTGTTGTTCAGTGACAGAGTGGTTTATGAGAATGAAGACAGAGTACAGAATGGTTTCTGCAGCAATTTTGAGATAGTCTGTGGGTAGGTTGTCTGCAGCTAGAGTTGTTGGTTTGAGTTTTTTGAGGTATTTTTTATGGTGGCAGTAGGAATAGGTTGTAGGGAGAAGTTACTGTCATTTTGTTTTGGAGAGAGAGGAGTGGGGGGTGAGTGGCTAATGTATGTTAGTTTGAGTATAGAACTAATCAAAAATTTGTTAAACTGTGTGAGTTTGTCATTTATGGTGTTGTCAATGTTTGGGGAGGGGGTAGTGATTTGACCAGGCTGAAGGATTTTCTTGATTGCTGACCAGAACTTTTGTGGGTTTCCTTGGTGTTGTATTTTTAGCATAATATTCCTTTCTGTCTTGTCTTATATGTTTTTTTGGTAGAATTCCTTAGTTCTAGGTATTTCTGATGATTGGTTAGTGATTTGTTTTGGTGCCAATTGTCCCAGGCTTTGTCTTTTGCTTTTAGTAGAGCTCTTGTTTCTTTGGTTAGCCATGGAGTGTAGTTGGATTTTATCCTAATTGTTCTAGGTGAGACAAGCTTATTTAGGATGCTTGTCTAACGGGAGGTATTTGAGAGGTGCCCATCTACAGCTTTTGAGTGCGTATATGAACTCTTGGGGATTGAATTTTATTTGCTGATATGATGGAGTTTTGGGGGAGTTTATTTGCTGTTGGAGTAGAAAGGTGGGATGGTGGTTACTAAGGTTGTCAGGGTGACAGCCTGTGAGTTGAGATAGATTGGGTTGATTGGGTGAGTATCTAATCTAGGATTGATTATTTTTTTTTGTTGCTGTTTTGTCTATCCTCGTAGTGTGTTGGATTAATTGGGAGAGGCTGTATAGAGAAATGTGGTTTGTGTGTGTGTTTGAGTTACAGGAATACCAGTTGATATTAAAGTCTCCAAGTATAATTGTTTCTTGGGGAAGGGGCTTATTTGCCAATTGTAGGATGTGCTCTAGGGCAGGTATATTATTCCCTGATGGGATGCAGGCACCTACTATGTTTATTTGCTTTTTGGAATTAAATAAAAGTTTAGTTAATAGTATTTCTGCATTAGTGACATCTGGGATGCTTATGTCTATAGCTTTGAGGGTTAGATTATTTTTGTATAGTATGGCTATACCTCCACCTCTTTTTCTTATCCAGCCTTGTCTATGTATGTTATAACCGGGGGGGGGGTGCTATCTCATTGTTGTTGATCTCTGATTTAAGCCATGTTTCTGATAAGGCAACTATATCTGGTGAGTAGTGTGAGAGGATGGAGTGGAGTTCGTTGGTCTTGTTGAGAATATTTTTAAGGTTTATATTTAATATTAGGAGATTGGAGTTTTTTTCTGGCGAGGGTTAACGGGGTTGATGATAGGTCGATAGGTGTTGTTGAGGGACCATGGTTGGGATGTATATCTCCACTCAGAATTAGTTGTGATGCAATGTTAACTATTACTTTTATGTATCTTTGTAATGCTTTATCATATGGTGATGATGATGTAGGTGATTGTGTTTTGAGGGGGAGAAGGTACAATGTGTTAAGGGAGGTGGTCTTGATATTGGTATACTATAATACTCTGTGTCCTGTTGTTTAGCAAATGTTTTATCTTGTCCTACAGTTTAGCAAATGTATTTTATGACACATTTATTTATATTTGTTAACCATGTAGATGGACTGGTCTAGTGACCCTTTTCAGCCATGACCAAGGCTCATCAGAGTAAGACAGACATATCAAGCACAAACAGCATCGTATCAAATTATGGTAGTAACAAAATACAGAGACAATACCCTACTTATTACAGAGATGGTCTCTATTCTACAAAATATCAAAAATTTAAGAATTCAGTGGGTAACAAAATGTACAAAAACTAAATCTGGTGAATATGGATTACAATTAATTTTTGGGGATTAGTAAAATAGTATCCATTCAAAGACATTTGAACAATACCAAAACAATATCCCTTTAACCCTAATGTTTTGAGTAGTAGAAACCCAGCTTTAGTACAGTACTTGCAAGTTAAAGTGTGGATAAGTACAGGAAGAGTACAGGTCTATAGTTATCTCAAACAAAGTAACAATATAAACACTGAAGGTATATATAATGAGGAAATTATTGCAGTTTACACTCTCATCCGTTCTCTTCAAAGCAAGCACATTTTGCCTATTTGTCTAAATGTTCCTTAAGTTTGTCTTTGCATTATTTTAGTGTCTGTCCTTTTCTTATTTCACAAGGTAATTGATTCCAGACAGATGGGCCTATTATTGATAGGGCTTTTTCACCTGTGTTAGCTTTAAGCCTAAGTCTAATTAGGTTCATGGCATTGCCTGGCTTTCTTTTGGATTAGAACTGCATTTTCTAATCTATAATTTTGACATTAAGTGAGGACAATGTCCCACAGGGAGTATTTTATACAAGGATGAGCTGAAATGTAGCGTGGACCTAAACTGAACTGGCAACCAGTTGAATTACTCAAGAAGTGTACAGTGATGTGTATAAGTTTTGGCAAGGAATGCAAATCTGCATACCTTGGCTTCTGATGCTTGTAATTTTTTAGTACATGTCCCTGTCTGCAGGACTAACAAAGGTAATCATCATTGTAAAGATTGGGTGGAGATGGGTGAAGGCTGCCAGCCTAGCCAAACAGAATTTGATACATAATTCTGGCATTTGTAAATATAAATGTGAAATACATGCTTGTTTCTTAAATGAAAGAAAATACTGTAAAATGTTGAACTTCAGGATTGTAGCAACATTGCCATCTGCTGTAAGGAAAACCAAGTCAAGCATTTCAAATCTATCCTTTGAGCTCTAGAGCTTGGAGTCAGTCTGCCTGGGCTAGCACATTCTTTCTGTTGTTTGAACTTAAGGAATAATTACTAGTGTGTACATGTGAAATGTCTTTCATTGTTGTAGCTTCCTTAGCAGGTGTTAGCTTGCTAAATAATGTAGCCTGTTGGCCAGGGAACCCCAGGCTAAGTGTCAAAATGATGTAATGTGTATACTGGGAAAAGCTAAGTGTCAAAATTATGTAATCTGCGAGGGCCCAGCAGAAATGTTTGTTAGTGATTTTAAAAACTATTGCTGATAGAGAGACTGTAAGCATTTTGATTTTTGACATTCAACTCATCAGCACTGCCTTATGCTCTGTATGTAAGTAGGATTTTAGCACTGTGTTTCTTGTAACAATAGCTAGGAATTAGATTAGACTAAGTGTTTTTCTGTTATGTCAGAACTGTACTACTGAATTATTTTAAGTTTCTGTGTGATCTCTGAACTCTGGAATAGCACTGTGGTGTGGTAATATTGTCTTGTGTTTTTAATATTTATTATTAAATATTTTTAAACCCTTTTCAACTATGGCTGGTTTATGTAGAGATAAATTAAGCGCTAGAGTACATTGCATGCTTATAAGTTATCCTGTACTAAGCCCTTCCAATAAGCCTTGAATGCTTAAGTTACACTACTATTGGATAATAATATTGCACAGTAATATTTGGACACCCTTTTAATGGCCTTTGGGTAGCTGATAATTATTAGCTGGTGTTGGCAGGAATTACTACCGTATAGTCTGGGTATAGGGGCACAGCTGGAGAATCTGTGTTAGCCTTTCCCAGGAGTGTCTGTGAAGTTGTATAAATACTTATCTGAAAGTGTGTGTGTGTCAGCTACTTGGACAGGGACACGAAGCACTGGTTGGACAGAGAGGGTACTGGAGGTTAGCTTGCCAGCTAGGCTGAGATCTGGACCCTATAGCTGTGCCAGTGGGGAGTCTTATTGGGGACCTGGGGAGCAAGGGAGCGACCAGCCTCAGACTGACTGTGATCTCTTTGTGCTCTTAAGGGAAATTGCACTTTACTGTGTGTATTTGTTATCCTTTTCTCCTATATGTGCTGCCCTCTCTGGTGTTAGTAGTGAGGATTGAGGCTCGTTGATTGCTGGGCCAGGGCACGGGCATCACATATTAATTGGTGGCAGTGGTTGGGATATCCTCACATATTAATTGGTAGCAGTGGTTGGGATATCCTCACATATTAATTGTTTTGCAGTGGTGGGATCCACTACACATACTAATTGCTGGGCATTAGTGGAATATCCACATCACATATTAATTAGTTGGCAAATAATAATTGGCTTGTAGTGATGTGGGTAGACTGAATCCTGTAGTTTGTGTACAGTGATCTCTGAAGGCGTTTTGTACTCTAAAACAGCCACAAAGTGAATACTCAGAGTTCAGATCACAATTGTTTTATTTATTTTTTTTGTTAGCTTAGTTAGTCAGGGTGAGCAGGCAGCATGTCAGCAGAGGAGTATGGAAAGCTGACAAGGAGCCAGCTGGTGGAGATGTGCCAGGCTAGGGGACTGGTGCATAGAAACCTGACTAAGGCAGACCTGATTGCAGTCTTGGTTACATCTGCATCAGAAAACAGCATTCAGGAGAGCACTCAGACTGGCAGTGGAGATACAATATCATTGGAGAATGGACAGCTTAACCTTTCTGCAAAGGCAATCAGACTGGCAGTGGAGATACAATATCCTTGGAGAATGGACAGCTCAACCTTTCTGCAGTGGAAATCCAGCTGGAGCTAAAGAGACTTGAGATGGAGGCCAGGCATTTGGAGATAGAAGCCGAAGAAAAGAAGCATCAGAGGAGGCATGAGAGGGAAATGCTGACTCTTTGCCAGAGTCATGGAGGTAATGGGGAAGGGAGTAACTGGACCCCAGAAGCACAACAGGTCAGTAAATTTCTTCTGCAATTTAAATAGGGGGATAATTTTGATAGTTTCATTCATATGGTTGAGAGGATATGCAAACAGTATAGGGTTGACCAAAGGCTCTGGGTATGGTTCCTGACCCCCTTACTCCATGGGAAAGCTATAACTTTTTCAGAAAAAAATGCCTGACTGCCTGTTTTGATTATACTGCTGTAAAATGTCTTTTAGAATGTTTTAAGCTAACACCTGAAATGTATAGGAAAAAGTTTCATGAGCATAGACACAAGACAGATGAAAGTGTGTGGGAATATGTTGTTGGACTGAGCACATATTTTCATGGCTGGGTGAGTGGATGTCAGATCACCACTTTTGAAGAGCTGGCAGACATTTTGGTGAGGGAACAAGCCCTTATCACTTTGCCTGAGGACATGAGGATCTTGTTAGCTGATAGACAATGTGCTACATCAGATGATTTGGGGAAGAAGGGAGACCTATACCTGGCCAGCAGGGCAGCCCTGCACAGGAAGGGGACCCCCAGTACTGCTGATGGTCCTAAAGGAACCCATGGCAGGCAGCACAGACTGCCCCAACAGAATCTGCCAATAGCAGGGGAAGCCACTATTCCAGGTACACATCCAGGAGCTAGGGTTAAATGTTTTGAATGCAACTAGTGGGGCCATGTGGCATACAGGTGTCCATGGAGGCAAAGTGGGGAACCAAAGGTGAGGGAGCCAGTAAGAGGGAAAGAGAAAATGCCAACAGTAGGTTGTCTTGAGACAACAGGGGTACTAATCTACCATTTTGCAGATGTCCTAAGAGGGAAGGATTTGGATGAGGCAGTGCCATGTACTTATACAGTCACACACGGTCGGGCTAGGAGACAAGCATGTGGGTCTGGTAGCCTGGGGGAGACCCAGACTGCATACTTGCAGCTAGGATGGGTGAGGTGGTTACTTCAGGAAGGGAGCTACTTTGTAGCAGTGAGACTGAATGTGAGCCACAGCTTCTTGTTGGTACTGATGTTCCCTTGGACAGAGTGACTGCAAAGGTAGAGGTGAGTAGTAGTACCCAGTCTAACAGTGAGGTACCACTGTCAGAGGATGCCAGACTTCCTGTGGAAGATGAGCTAGAAAGGGTTACAAGGAGAGAGTTGAGACAGGCTCAGCTCTCAGACCCTACATTGCAAGGCCTGAGGCAGGTAGCGAGGGATGCACCTGATTCTCAAGGAAAGGGGGAATCTGTATACTGGGACAAAGGGTTACTGTACAGAGAGTGGACTACTGAGGGAGGACTAGAAGGTGAGAGAGTACAGCAGTTGGTAGTGCCTAGAGCCTACCATCTGGCACTTCTAACCATAGCTCATGATATTCCCTTTGTAGGTCATATGGGCATAAAATGTACAAAGAGGCATATTATGCAGAACTTCTATTGGCCTGGAATTTCCAAAGATGTAACAGGGTACTGCAGGATGTGTGAGCAATGCCAAAAGGTAGGCAAGGCAGGAGACAAGGTGAGAGCTCCTTTGATGCATTTGCCTGTGATTGAGGAGCCATTTCAGAGGGTAGTTATGGATATTGTTGGTCCTCTGAGTACCCCAAGTTTGTCCTCCATTGAGGCAGAGAAGGTGGCATATTCTTTGTTAGAGATTTTCAGCAGGGTAGGATTCCCAAAAGAAATACTGATTGACTGAGGTGCCAATTTCATATCAGACCTGCTGGCTTGTCTGTGGAAGTCCTGTGGGGTGAAGCACATGAAGACCATTCCCTACCATCCCATGACTAATGGTCTTGTTGAGAGGTTAAACTCTATAATCAAGTCCATTCTACGGGCATTTGCAGCTCAGTTTAAGAGGGAGTGGGACAAATATTTGCCCCATCTGTTGTTTGCTTACAGAGAGGTTCCCCAGGAATCCACAGGTTTTTCACCCTTTGAGTTACTGTATGGGCATAGGGTGAGGGGACCTCTAGATTTAATTTGAGATGAGTGGGAAGGTGAGTGCAAGACTCACAAGGAGGCTGTTGTGGTGTACATCCTAAACCTCAGGACAAGGCTCAGGGAACTCATGGGCTTGGCCTAGGAGAACCTGGCAGAAGCCCAACAACAGAAAAAGATGTGGTATGACAGGAATGCTTGAGCTAGAAAGTATGCTGTGGGGCAGCAGGTAATGGTACTCATACCTGTCAGACACAACAAGCTGCAAGCAGCTTAGGAGAGTCACTACAAGGTGGTAAGAAAGATAAGTGATGTTAACTACATGGAACTGCTAGCCAGTTGGCAGGGGCACAAATTATACCATGTTAACATGATGAAACCTTATCATGACAGGGAGGCCCTTGTGCTGAGCATTTGCAGTGGATTGCAGGAGGAGGCTGAGGGAGATCTGGGACTGATCTCCACAGTGAGGCCTGGACTGACACCTCAGTGGAATGGGTAGCAATGTCCCAGCAGCTATCACCTACCCAGGTTCGAGAAATCCAAGCAGTGTTGCAGGAATTTTGGGACATGTTCACTAGGAAACCAGGGTGCACCCACCTGGTGTATCACCAGGTGGATACGGGACCCCAAAGGCCTATTAAGCAGGCCCCTTATGGGGTGCCTGAGTGAGTCTGACAGACTCTGAGGGAGTAGGTACAGGAGATGTTGGAACTAGGGGTGATTCAAGAGTCCAACAGTACCTAGGCTTCTCCAGTGGTGCTGGTGCCAAAGAAGGATGGGAACACCAGGTTCTGTGTGGATTACGGGAAATTAAATAGTCACACAGAGTTGGATGCTTACCCCATGCCTAGGACATATGAGGCCCTAGAGCAGCTGGGTGGGGCTAAGTATCTTACAGCCATTGATCTTACCAAGAGTTAAGGGCAGGTGCCCTTGACTCCCAGTGCTAGAGAGAAATCAGCCTTTGTGACTCCTTTTGGCTTATACGAGTTCACAAAGATGCCCTTTGCGATGAAGAATGTCCCAGTGACTTTCCAGAGGCTGGTGGATAATATCCTAGCCAGAGCAGGAGAGTTCGCCCTTGCTTACCTAGATGATATTGCCATCTACAGCCATTCCTAGCCAGAGAACCTTCAGCATGTCAGGGAGATGCTGGGCAGACTACAGAGGACAGGGTTGACCATTAAGCCGAGCAAATGTTAGGTAGGTATGGCAGAGGTCTACTACCTAGGATGTAGAGTGGGGCGTGGTAAGATAAAGCCAGAACCTGCTAAACTGCTTAAATGAAAGAAAATAATGTAAAATGTTGAACTTCAAGATTGTAGCAACATTGCCATCTGCTGTAAGGAAAACTAAGTCAAGCATTTAAAATCTTTCTTTTGAAGTTAAAATTATTTCAAATCTATCCTTTGATCTGTAGAGCTCGGAGTCAGTCTACCTGGGCCAGCATATTCTTTCTATTGTTTTAACTTAAGGAATAATTACTAGAGTGTACATATGAAATGTCTTTTATTGTAGTAGCTTCCTGAGCAGGTGTTAGCTTGCTAAATAGTGTAGCCTGTTGGCCTGGGAACCCCAGGCTAAGTGTCAACATGATGTAATGTGTATAGTGGGAAAAGCTAAGTGTCAAAATGATGTAATTTGGGAGAGCACAGTAGAAATGTTTGTTAGTGATTTTAAAAACTATTGCTGAGAGAGAGAGACTGTAAGCATTTTGATCTTGGACATTCAACTCATCAGCACTGCCTTATGCTCTGTATGTAAGTAGGATTTTAGCACTGTGTTTTCTTG
Organism: Protopterus annectens; assembly: GCF_019279795.1. NCBI lineage: Eukaryota > Metazoa > Chordata > Ceratodontiformes > Protopteridae > Protopterus > Protopterus annectens. Next base: position 111,126,347 of record NC_056740.1, on the reverse strand, counting down.
TAGCATTAGCTAGGAATTAGATAAGATTAGACTAAGTATTTTTCTGTTATCTCAGAACTGTACTACTGAATTGTTTTAAGTTTCTGTGTGATCTCTGAACTCTTGAATAGCACTGTGGTGTAGTAGTATTGTCTTGTGTTTTTAGTATTTATTAGTAAATATTTTTTAACCCTTTTCAACTGTGGATGGTTTATGTAGAGATAAATAAAGCTCTAGAGTACATTGCATGCTTATAAGTGATCCTGTACTAATCCCTTCCAATAAGCCTTAATTGCTTAAGTTACACTAACATTGGATAATAATATTGCACAGTAATAATTGGACACCCTGTTAAGGGCCTTTGGGTAGCTGATAATTATTAGCTGGTGGTGGCAGGAATTACTACTGTATAGTCTGGGTATAGGGGCACAGCTGGAGAAGTTGTGTCAGCCTTTCCCAGGAGTGTCTGTGAAGTTGTATAAATACTTATTTGAAAGTGTGTGTGTGTCAGCTACTTGGGCAGGGACACGAAGCAGTGGTTGGACAGAGAGGGTACTGGAGGTTAGCTTGCCACCTAGGCTGAGATCTGGACCCTATAGCTGTGCCAGTGGGGAGTCTTATTGGGGACCTGGGGAGCAAGGAAGCGACCAGCCCCAGACTAACTGTGATCCCTGTGTGCTCTTAAGGGAAATTGCACTTTACTGTTTGTATTTGTTATCTTTTTCTCCTGTATGAGACACCCTCTCTGGTGTTAGTGGAGAGGATTGAGGCTCCTTTATCGCTGGTCCAGGGCATTGGCATCACAATCATCTTCATCAATCCCTTTTTTTTGGTGCTGTCTGTGCCTGATATGTCTATCTTACTGTGATGAGCCCAGGTCATGGCTGAAAAGGGTTAATAAAGCAGTTCATCTACCTGGTTAACAGATTATAACTAACAAACTAACTAACTAATTAACTAAATAAATAAATACATAAGTAAATACATAAATAAATAACTGTGACAGATAAAACATTCACTAAACAGTAGGGCAACATTCACCATTGGCTAAAAAATAGGGCACAGAGGATTATAGGAAATGGAGCTATAGTTTCTTGTATATTCAAAAGTATACCTAGATGGTACATTAAATTTAACTGTGTTGGGACATTCAATTGGCAGTTATCACAGAGGGCTGGCAATTAGTACACAAGATTATGGTTCTAGCAAAGGTAAGCCATATTGTAGTTTATCCCATACTTACACTTAAGACGTTCTAATATGTTCAGCAATCATTTAAGTGGTACCACATAGAATGCCATGTTAAGTGTTAAGGAAGTTACCTCTATTACGTTTTTCTAATCTAATAGGTTCATAGGTAGTTACTAGGCTATCTGCCTGAGGGCATTTATAAGCCTAGCCAGAGTGTGTCAGCTATTGCCACCTCATTGATTAAATAACTGAGCCTCTGTCAAGAAGAGCCAATGAAGTGATCCCAGGGGGTGTGTTTTCTGTTACTCATCCACTCGTCAAGGTTTCTCTTGAAGAGTGTTAGTGAGGTACTCTTCCTAATGTTTTTAGGAATTTTGTTCCAAAGCATGGGGAGTCTCTGTGACAGGAATCTATCCATCCAGCATGTTCTATTTATTGTTGTGGCAAGGTTTAGCTCACTAGAACAAGTGGCTCGCAGTGACTTGGATTTCTTTAGGTGGAGCATGTCCATCAATTCTGAGTTGGACATGGCTTTGTAAGTCAGGCAGAGATCACCTCTGAGTAAGCAATATGCCACTGAGTAAAGCCGGAGTTTTTCCAGTCGGGCTGCATAGGACATATGTTTGAGGTCAGTTATCCTCTTGGTGAGGTACTTTTGTGGTCTTTCCAGCTATTGGAAGTGTCTTGTGAGGTACATCCCAAATGCGGCATTGAAATCTATGATTGGTCTGATGAGTGACAAGTACAGGGGCACTATAACCTCTTTATTTCTAGATGCAAACCCTTTAGTAATTAGATGGGCATACATCGAAGGAAAAAATTATCAATTTCGACAATTGGCTAAGCTTCTGGTGTCATTCAAAGGGGATCCAGTGTCTGTCAACCTGGGACGACATGCTCGACAAGCCTTGTTGCTTCACAAGAGACGGCTTGCACCTATCACCCCTAGGCTTTCGAATACTGGCCAAGGCTTTTGCTGCCCCCATAGTGCTTTTTTAGGTAAGGCTCAAAAGTCAAACCCACCTCTGTAAACAGCACAAATAAAAAAATGAGGGTTATGCTACTCAACACCATGAGTTTAAATCTCAAAATGCACGCGCTCGAAGCACTCCTCAGTATGGAGAATGTCGACATCTGTGCAGTAACTGAAACCTGGTTCAAGGCTCTACAGAGCACCACCTCACTACCGGGCTACAACTCATACCACACATTTCAGCCACAGAACATGGACCGAAACACAAAAGGAGGGGGTATATCCAATGTGATGTTGGCAATATCAGTAGGCTCTAAATGGTAAATCTCCCATGGCCTTCCAGGTGTAAACTGATTCTTACTTAGGTCTTTTATCACACAGAAGTATAGCTCTTCTAAAATTCTGCACTTTAATTTAGTCTGTGGACACAGTGGCATCCTGAGTTTCCAGGCTTGATCTTTATTCTATTCTATTAAAGGGGAATGATGTCTGTTTTTTTCTTTTTCACTTCATTAAGAATCTTGCTCCCTTGCTCTTTTGATTTGTTGAAACGTGGATATTAACATTTCTTCTCATTGTTATCTAAGAATTCTTAGGTGAAGCATAACAGATCTCATTGCTCTGTGAACTTTTAATTGAAAAATTCCTTCTGAACTCTTTCATCCGTGAATAATTGAAATTATCCTACTGATCAAAGGTATCACCACTATCTAATATTGCTAAATATTTATTGAAACACAAGAAGAGTGAATGCTCTTTAATCAAACACTAATGCTCAAAACCAGAAAATATCAAATGCACGGAACAGCAATTTTTTTTCCCAGGGAAAAAAATTGTTGCTCAAAAAAAATAAAAAAATCCATAGACAAAATATAGTGTGGGGCACACCCCCTACTTAAATATACCAACTCCAAGATCACACTACAATGAAGGAAATGGCAAAGTCCTGACAGAGGTCCAGCGATTTTTTTCCCTGAGAAAAAAAATCTCTGTTCCATGCATTCGATATTTTCTGGTTTCCAGCATTAGTGTTCGATTAAAGAGCATTCATTCTTTTTGTGTTTCGATCTTGTAATATAGACCCTTTATTTTGTAGTCTAGATTTTTTACCATCATTTTCTCCCTATCCCATCCATTTTTTAGCTTTATTATTATTTTATTTATCATTCACTTCTTCCTTCTCAGAGCCACATTTGTGGTTTATTAGCTCTCCTGGCCCTAACAGACCAAAAATTCCTGTCTGTCCACAAACCTATCAAATCTGCTGGGCACTGTCTGTACTCATACCATGTTGCTAAGTTCTGGAACTCCTTATCTCAATCTATCAGGTTAAAACCCTCTCTACCAGCCTTCAAAAACATACTGAAAGACTTCCTAGCCAAATGGTGGCTATGTTCTTAATCTATAGCCCTAAATGTGGATAAATATCTGTTCATACCTTACATCTTCTTATTCTCCCTTCTTTATCCACTTCGTTACTTCTCCTAATTTCTCTCCCCAGCTTTAATTATTTACTTACATTTGTTTACCAGGAAAATCCAACTGGACCAGAAGCCTATTTTCAGCAGAGGCCCAGGGAGAAAAGCTCCACAGAAATACAAACAATATACAATAATTAGATAGTACAGCAGTATACATACAGTATGATGCAGGATACATATCTTCTAGTTAGTCTATACAAAGTAGTATTCAATAGAGTTTTCTAGTAGATACAGGTTCAAAAAGAAAAACACGAGCATTTCAGTGAAGATCACTGTGAGAAAAAATAAAGTTAGTAGTGTGTACATATTAAATAATAGTTATGACCAAATGGCATTTCCTTTATATGTATTTATTTCTGAGTAGTAATAAACACTGAGGAGAGGGAGAAAATGAGGTAAGGAGTGGACAGTGTGTTAAAAGAGTTATAGATATCTTGTCAGTCAGGTTTGGCGCAGGAGCAATGCCAGTTCTTGGATAGATGTTCAGATAGTAGTTGTTTAAACCTGGTAGATTCAGGTGTGTTTTGGAGGGTGTGGGGTAGAGAGTTCAATAATTTGGCTATATGACTTGAAAATAGGGCTTCACTGTAAGTGTTGTTAGCTTTGTTTACTGTGAGAAAGTTTCTCTCTGCAGATCTTAGACTTCGTAGGCATGAGTAGGGAACAACAAGTTCCTTGAGGGATGGGCAGTTGTCAGGATGGAAAATGATACTGTGTGTGAATTTAAGTTGGTAGAGATGAAGAAAGTTAGGTAGCTCGAGCCAATTTAATTTATGTAGAGCAATACAATGGTGGGTCTGGTGGGAAAGGTTAACTGTAAAATGGGCTATTTTGTTGTAGCAAGCTTCCAATTTGGTTACGTCTAATTTTCTTAAGTTGGTAAAGAGAAGGAAAGCATATGGGAGTCTAGAGAGGAGGAAGGTTCTGGATATGGCTAGTCTGGTAATGTCAGTGAGGAATGGCTTGCTTCTGTACAGTGAGCCAAGTTTGATGTGAACTTTCTTAATTGTGGTGGCTATGTGTTGGTCAAATCTGAGTTTGTTGTCAATTATCACTCCAAGGAGTTTTGCATGCTCAGCTGGTTGGATGACTGTGTTGTTTGCTGAGAGAATAGTGAAAAGAGGTGTGATCAGTGAATGTTTGTTTCTGGTAAATATCATTAATTGTATCTTTTTGGGGTTGAGGATTAGTTGTCATTTACTTAGATATGTTTCTATATCATTAAAAGCTTGTTGGGCTACTATTTGGAAGAATGGAAAGGTATCTGCTGAGCAGATTAAAGTTGAATCATCTGCATACTGAACTACGTTAGCATGTGTTGTGGATGAGGCTAGATCATTAGAGAAAATGGTGAAAAGAAGGGGTCTTAATATGGACCCTTGGGGTACTCCAACTGAGACAGGCAGAAGTGGTGCGAGTTCAGATTTCCATCGTGCTGCTTGTTGTCTGTCAGAAAGACAGTTTAGGAACCAGGAGAGGGACGTCTTTGACAGGTTTAGTGAGGCAAGAGTACTAAGGCGTTTCTGATGGGAGACAGTGTCAAACGTCTTTGTCTCTAAATATACCATAAGCCTGTTTTACTATCAATTCGTATTGCAGTTCCTGTTTCAATTATACTAACTTACCTTTAATTTCTCTATAAACTGGCTAAAATTTCTCTAACTATTAACTTGTGTCTACTGTTAACCAATGTTTTTAGATTACGTCTTAATTTGTTGTAATTAAACTGTATTTTTTTGTACTATTTTTAAAAAATGTAAAATTATTATTCTTAAAAAGTTTTATTATACTTTGGAGCTTTTCTTCTTGGGCCTTGGCTGAAAATTATCTCCTACCCAGTCAGGCTTTCCCAGTAATCAGATGTCAATAAATAAGTAAAAATGAAAACAATGTGGAGGAAAAAAAATAAGCAAAACGTGAGCTCAACTCAATGAATGTGAGAGATTTAAGACTGCGTGTTGTTGTACCCAGGCACTGCAGCAGTCCTGATTTTGATTCCCACTGAGTAAGTTACTCAGTCAGACAGCACTTCCAGGTCTTAACTGGAAATACATTGTGTGTCAATACACTTAATTCCCATTATCAACCAGAAGCAAACCATTCAGTTATTGAATTCCTTAAACAATATAGAGGATTATGATCTGTTCTCCAATCAGAATTAATATATTATGTGTTTGAAGCATGGATGCCAAGAAATTCACCTCGTGAGTGAAGTAGTCGTGGCAACAGTGCTAAAAATAAACAAGTAAAGTGCACATAAATATGCTACCATACATAGGAACTGCTGGAGACGGCACTTCTGGGCACATTGTCGGTACTGGGAAAAGGACCTTTCCAAAGATCAAAGACTGAAGCAATACTAATTTCTTCAACTCTAAATGTGCAGTAACTTGGGTATGGAGTCCATTCCTGGCAAGGTATTAGAAATCCAAAACACTTGGAGAAATTAAAAAAAAAATGGATTCCATTATTACTCTAGGTTTCCCGAGTCAGGTTTGGTAATTTCAAATCTTATAAAAAGTCTTTTATATTGCACTCTCATATACACTGGTTTAGCAGTTGGCTTAGAGGATTTAGGAGCCATTAACGAGCTGTTTTCTGTGATACAGTGGTGCAAGGTTTGATTCCCTCAGCCTCCATTGTCTAACTGTGTGACTGAACAAGTCACTTAAGAAGACATCACTCACAAACTGAGTCTGAAAAAGGGTCCATGGAGATCAGTGCTCTACCCCAGAAAACAAATAAATAAATACCCCATTGCATTTGCACACTGTATTATTGCATATATTATACTACCTAAAATATTCCACTAACATCACAGCAGTTATCTCAGTCTACATTCTTAACTTTTTTGATAGTTGTTCTAGAGTCTTTTTATCCGTTGAGTTGTATACTGCCTTAACTCTGTTTCAAGATTCAACTGAAATTGTTCCAATTCTGTCATCAGCTTATGTTCTGTCTGTCCATACAAGACTAAGGCTAGTCTTCAACATTTTCTTACATGAATCAGGAAATTCGATTTCAAAAAACAAGCAGAAAACTGTAAAACTACAGTTGTGTGCACTTTGATCTCCTTAACTAAAGAATCATGCTCAGTCATTATACATATTTTATCTGTGATATTGATTTATACGGGTCTATATTAGAAGCTCGAAGGTGTACTAACCCGAATACGTAAATGCCGACACTTCTTCATCTAACCGCGAAAATATCGATCATCCTGAAGCGCAAAATCCGAAATGTCGAATCGTCATGGTTGGCCCTTCTGCGGTATAGTTCCATAAGGTAAGTGTGTGATAGTTATGGACCTTAGGGTTAGGGTGCAGGTTAAGGTAAGTGCATACATGGTGGTATATACAAGATTTAGTGTAGGGTTAGAAGTAGGGTTTTATTAAGTGTATGTGTGTGGATTATTTAGTTTGTTTTGGTATAGCTTCTTAAGGTAAGTGTGCGATAGTTACGGACCTTAGGGTTAGGGTGCGGGTTAAGGTAAGTGCATACATGGTGGTATATGCAAGATTTAGTGTAGGTTTAGAAGTAGGGATTAGTTTAGGGTTAGAAGTAGGGTTTTGGTTAGTGTATGTATGTGGTTTATTTAGTTTGTTTGGGTAGGCAGTATGTAGCGGGCGTTGGGGTGGGACAACTGTGACGGTTTGAGTTTTTGAATTTCACGGTTTAGGGCGTTCGGTGTATTTGCAATTTGCAGAATATGTGTCAGCGTTTATGTATTCAGGTAGGTACACCTTTATGTTTTTAATATAGATCTGATTTATACTTGTTATTGTAACGTTAACTTAATATCAGAAATTGAGGTAAGCCCCATAGTTTTAGTACATGCATGGATATGCTCCTCTTGTTCTTGTTACATAAGAAACAGATCATGTAATAGAATGTATGCCCTGTTTGCTGATCTGAATCTTCAACATGAATCACTCTCTTATATTTAACTTGCTATTCACTGCCAGCCTTTGTATCTCCACAACAGAATGGTTCAAAAGCTACCTGTCCCAAAGGCCATTTATAGTTCACGGTGACAACAGTCTGCCCCCACTCCAAATAATGTCTTCAGTAGTTTTATTATTGGCTCACTTTTGTTTTCCTTCTTCATAATAGCCTGCCCTCTGACCCCTTTGTATCTAACATGATACTTTGTGTTGATGACCTTGTAACCTACCAGTCAGGCTCATCCCATAAATCAATTCTCAAAAACTTTCAAAATGATGTTAGCAATCTTTGTAGCTAACTGCAGTCTAAACAACCACAGTTTAACTAAAAAACCCAATAAATGTAAAAGTCCCTCCAAATATTAACCTGTGATCCTGCAACAATCATAATTGTATGTCTGACTCCTCATTCAAATTTCAAGGCTGATAGGCCATACTCTTGACCAACTGACTTGTTATAACAAAGACATGGAAACTCTGAAAGCAAAAGTAAATTGAATGATTTGAGGCATCACAGAATCTCTGGATATCTTACATTTGAAGGCAAGGCTGCAGTAAGGGAAAACCTCAGTGATATACAAACTCTGTCAAAAAGAATTTATAATTTTATCCTCCTTTCCTCTAAAATGAACACTATTGCCATTATGTCCAATGAACTGAGTGGCTATCTGCACAGGAGGAGACCTCTTACTATTAACTGTAAAATTAATACAACCTCTGTCACACTTACAGTCATACTAATAATGTGGAATATTCCTTTTTCTGTCTGTCTGGTCACAAGCCAGTAATGCCTTAGTCCTGCATAGAGCATTTAAACCTTATCAGCTCCTAGTCATGTCTTCTCCATCCTTGCCTAGCTAACCTAAACAGTCATCTGTACCAACTTTTAACATTCTGCAATTGCCTAACTTGTGACTTTTCAATCAACATAGTTATAATAAACCCACCTTTCTTTGTCTAGACTGCATATGTATTAGTTTTTATATGTTACAAATGCTACAGATATTATGATACTGCCTGTTACTTCATTTATGAATGCCACCACGAAGGATCATTTACTCAAGGTGCATTTTAATAATGTACTCCACCTGTTGCATTCACATATACAATAATCTTATACATTGCATTTCCCTAATGTATAATTATTTTAAAATGTCTTGTATTCAAGAATATGATATGTTAGAAATCTCATAGGTTATCAGTCTATTAGTAAAGTGTTAATATGTAACCTATCAGTCTGTGGTTAAAAGGGGTCTTCTTCAATAACTCAACTACCCCAATTAATGAATGTAAATAAATAAATCAGCAAGTAAATATGTCCTTTCCATATATGTTGTTCTTTAAGACGACCCTTGTAAATGGATCAGGAATGCACACCCTTCTGGATAACAATTTCTTCTACAGCTGCAGCCCTTTAAAGTCAGGCAAGTCTGCATTTTTATTTTTTTATTTATTTTTAATAATGTGAGTAACAGATCTCTTTTTTATTTCATATTTCTTGTTTTGCAGGAATGGGGTGTTAATGACATGGGGCAAACTGGCAGGTTTGGGGGAAGCATGTGCTTATGAAAGCCAACAGATTACTATGTGCATTAGAATGAGTATGCATATGTACTAGAGTGTGGGATTTTTATAACAAAGTGCTGAATTCCAATGGGTGGAAAATATATATCTAGCCAAGGACCCACTGACAAAGTTCTTTTACTGTGAATATATTTTATTTATGTAAGTATGCAGATATGCATTCTATACTTGTTATCTCATAGCTCAGCTTACAGAGTAAGAATATGTCTGCATATTTGCTTGCTGCCTTTTAAATCTGCTTTTAGGTACTTGATAGTTTCTTTTCAAAGCAAATGAGGGAGGGTGTCATTGGATAAGGTGATTTGGTTAAAAGGAATGAAGTACTGCCACAAGGGTAAAAAAATTTAAATTTCTGACAGGGTAAGGGAGCTCAAGGTATGCAGTTGTGTAGGGACTTATAGTTGTGCAGTCGAATGAGAATGATAAGCCTGAGCTGTACTCATCAGGCTGAACCACACATTTATATATTTATTTGTTCTGCAGTATCCCTGAGGCTAATTGTAAGGTTATAGCCTTCCTGTGTATTCTATACTTCTGAACAGATATCCAGAAGTGCCTTTAAGGTATTTGTGTGTGTGTGCATGTATTTTATTTTATCTTTAGTTTGAATCCTTTTAGTCACCAACTGCATCACAACCAATTTAGTATAGCCAGTCAACCAGCTTATTTTGGGGAGGTGTGAGGAAAGCAGAATACCTAGAGAAAATCAACACAGACACAGAAAAACGTGCATACTCCACAAAGAATGTGACTGGATGTCAGGACTGAACCCAGACCCTTAAGCTATAAGGGGGAGATATGCTTTTTTATCCCTGCCCCTTCCCCAATTGGACAGACCTATTTGCCACCTCCTATATGGAAACCTTACCCAGGAGCAGGGTTAGAGCAGTCCAAAAGGGGCTGTCATGTAGGAAGCCATGAGAGAGCATTGTGTCTCTGCATATGCCCCCATATTCTTTTGCAGTGCCACCGAGGTGAGTGCCCCTCTTCATGGCTAGATGCTTTTAACATACTCCCTTGATGATTGATATTATCTATCTACTCTAGCCATGACCAATAGTGCTTTGTCCTACCAGATAGGTGGGTTTGGATTACTCCCCAGACTGGCATCAGAATGTGCCCTACTGTTCTATCTTCAGCTGACAGGCACCCCCCCCCCCACCAGTAAGTGGCCTAGCTCATTTTGAGTGCAGGCTATGCAGTTTTTTTCTCTTGTCCTAACTGTTCAGTGACCCCTTCTCTGGTGATTTTGGACACAGCATCACCATGGGGAATCCAGTCCTCTCTCCCTGACATATGTATGCAAAAGATGCACACCCTCTGAGAGCTGTCACCATTGACTTCAGTTTTCAAGCCTATGTACCAGATCCATGTGTTTCCTGCAAGCCTCCTCTTGCACTAGTTTGCTACCAGAACAGGACCACCCCCCCTAGATTAATGGGTGAACCTACCTCTCACTCTTATCACCCACCCATCTCTTCATGTACCCAAGGCCAAGCTGCTAATCTATGGAAGTGAAGTTTTTAGTACCTCAGTCTAGTGCTAAAGATTAATTTTTCATTGTTTTATCATTTTAGTAAAAAATATGTGTTTTCTGATAGTTCACAGTGATTATTTAAAGTGTTGCCTGTTTATGAAAAATCTTTTGAGATATACTCTTTATAACATTGGACATTTAGATGACAAATTAACATTTAAATCTTTAACTGTGAATACCTCACTGCAATTAATTAAGCAATAACTAAAAATTATAATGCATGCAAGCTACTAATCTTTTTCCCTTGGGCCTCTGCTAAAAATGGGCTCCTACCCAATCGGACTTTCACAGTAATAAAATGTCAGTCAATCAATCAATCAATCAATCAATAAATAAGTAAAATTAGGATAAAGGTTTCAGATGTGCATTTAATATGTTTTTTTCAAACGTCATTACATGCTGAAGAACAATTCCAGCTATTTTTTAAAAGTTTGTATACTCCTTTTGAGGTTAGTTCTGGAATACTGAATTGTGAGTGCTTACAGAACCAGCTAATTTTATGTAATCCACTCTGAAGTATGCATGTACTCAGTTATTGTCATCTGCTTCAGTTCCTTCCCTGTGTGCTCATTCAGTAAAGCAAAGTGGGCTGCACGCATGCTTATTTGGTTTAGTGCAAACAACGGATAGTAGAACTGTGTGTATTGTTCTGTTTCAGTCCCAGGATGTAAAATGTATATAACCCCATGCTGGCTGTAGAAGTACATATATTGTCAGAGATTGTCCAGAAAGAAATTCAGAAGAAAAATTCCCATTAATCCTTCTGAACTATGTACAAAACACATTGATGCAGACAATAGAAAATAAATAGTTCTTCTTTTAAAACATTAAACCTGAAAGTTGAAAATATGAAAACTTGACTAGTTTGCTGTTTTTTTTCTTCAATGTAAAGTTGGAGTGTAAGAATTTTTGAAATAGACCATATGAAACTAAAGACTGCAGTCAGTTTACTTTGTGAAAACAAATTGTAATGTTAGTTGTTCACAGAGTAGAAGGTTACACAGACAAATTAAATGCGTCAGTAGTTTAGATTTATATTGATATAGTAGATGCATTTACATTAAAATATGTGGCTCATTGAAAAGAGTCAAGATGTTACAGCACTTGTGATTAAACTGATGAACTAAATAAATGCTGCATTTGTGTTTGGTTAACCTATGCTGAACTCATGGAAAAGATAGTTTAACAGTTCACAAACCGTTTAGAATTTCAGTTTGGTTAACTGTATCCACATTATTTATATTTACATTGATTTTTGAGATGTATGTCTTTAAGTATATTTAATTACGCTAAAATGAAGATGGTAGATACCCTGTTACTGAGACGGGAAGTGTAACTGCTGGAAGCATGGCAAAGAATAGGGCGGCTCAAGACAGGAGGCCCCTTACTTGGTCCATCTGAATCCACTTACATGTAAATTGCTTGTCTCTATGAATTAAGGTGAAGGTTATGAAGGAACTGCTTTGCAGTGTTTACCATAGGATTTTGACAGTGTCTTTCCTCTTTTTAAGTAAATCTGGCTCACTTCCATAGGCAGTACAACTTTACGTAAACTCATCTTTTCTTGCATTAACAAGGTTATACCATCACTGTGGCAGACAGCCAGCTACAAGTTTTGAGAGCTAAGAATGCTGTTTCTGAGGGTTAATTAAACCTCTGTTTTGAGGGAGGGAAAGCTTCATCAACGAAAACAGAAAGGGACTAATCACTCATAAAAAACATGATGTCATTTTAGTAAAATTCAAAATATGAAGATTAATAGTAGACTTAATCTTGTGCTGTAGTTTTTTTTTTTTTTTTTTTAACTTGCCTTATTTTGTGACGGACTTATTATTATTAAATTGGGATTACTGTTGTAAAATAGACATTTTAGACAGCCACTGCAGACTGATTCTCAGTATTGCTGACAGAGGGAAATAAAAGATTGTTTTGATTTTTCTCAAGTTTTATGTGATGTTGTATGCATGATGTGGGAGTGCTGTATTTAAAACATACAAAGCTTACTTAAATGAAAAAAGTAATTTGTGCTAATTTTCATTTTGCAAAGTAACATTTTACTTTTATGAGACTGGATTAGGTATCTAGGCATAGCTTTTGAATCAGAACATTGGGGAATCCTTTTTGTATCACAGTTATCAGATTTATGTCATTATATTATTCATCTTGCTAAAGAATTTTAATAGTTAAATACATTTACTTTAAGAAGGATAGTTACCTCATATGGATTTGACTAACACTGAGGTTGTTTTTTTAGTGTGTACAGAAAATGTTTTTTTTCTTTGCATGTCAGTACTCCTCTTACAGGATGAGGCAGTGTAATTTATTTGTTCACACTAAATGAAAGTTAAAACATCCAGTTCCCAGTAATTAGTTTGATGTATTTATGTTAAGGCTTATGCTGTAGAATGTCATGTCATTTTTTCCTTAGCTATAAAACTATGTTACAGTTGCAGCCCCCATTTAGATCTAGGGGTATTAGTGAACAAAACAACAATGGAGTTGTAGGCCAGGAATGCAGATATCTGCTTAGACTTTGCTTATTCATGTAAGTGTCAACTGAAATGCAGGTCTTAACTTGTCTGATAAATTTACAGACGTAAAGGACTTAGCTTTTTGCATTACCTCTGTTGAAACATTAAAATATTGTGTGGATCAGCAGTGCAAAGTTGTGTGGCCATGCAGTGAAAGAAACTGGCACTTTTAAGTACATACTAGAAAATAATGTAGGAAGAAATATGATGAAAAAATAACGTATCCTCTGCAGTATGTTTTCAGGAAACTAAGCTTAAGGACCCTGAAAGAATGAGATGTCTATAGCAAAGCATGTTACAAAACTTGTGAAAAAGAACGGCCTTTTGTAATACAATGTACCCTGAGTATATAGTCTAGTGAAAGGAGTGGTTATATCACAAAACAAAAGGTCTAGATTTCTTCAACCCACTAGTTCACCTGATCCAAAAGATCTTGTTGCATTAGTCTGAAGCATATATCCTACTTCCGCTAGAAGGAATAATTTTGTTGCCACTGTCAGAGCAGTATCGCACAGACTTCTTTGGGCATGGCTTTTTCATTTTTTCTCAAATTGTCTTGTCCTCAAGGAATGGAGAGCGCATGCGTTTCCAGCACCACAGAGAAGAGGAGGACAATCTCAAGCTTTATATTCCTTTATAGGACATAGCCCATAAAATGTAGGGTTCCGCAGTATATTGACTGCTGTTTGCAGCCAACCAGCCTACTATTTTGTACTACTTTAGCATCTTGTTTTGCTAACTGGGTAAACTTACTTATTTGAAGTACCTTTTAGTAGGGGTGACTCAGGAGCCTGTGCAGATTAACTGTCTTAAAAAGGTCACATTATATGTAAACATTCAAGTGAGACAGCTAGTCTAAAGTCTACAGGATGAAACTTATTAACATCTCATACCCTTCATTGCAATATTTGGCTAGACATTCTGTGCAGCATGTAGTATATGGCTAGTCTAGCCACAGGTGACATCACTGTCTCGCGTGGTCATTAAGGTTTTTCAGTTTGTCTCAGCCTTTTTCCTCAAATTGAGGCTGACTAGGTATGGAGCATGACACTGCAAACACATTCATTCTCCCTTACCACATCTGACCTCAGCATTACTGTGCTGTACATGTTAAGTAATTTGATAAAAAGTAATTTACCTCATTTGGTACTGGACACCCCTTACACACCTTGTGTGCAACACTGACACCCACTCATAACATAAATATAGTTCTTGTTAGTAATAAAAAAAATATCATTACATACCTAGTTGTGCAATGTACATGGAAGCATTAGAGGTATTATTTGTGTTCAGTTTTATCTTTACTAATAGGATATAAATTATATCAAGTCAGAAGTTATCAAAGGTACAGAGTTTCTTAACAAAGTAAGATTCTCGACAGACTATATTACATTAACTGCCTTGCTCCTTTTGTTCTTCCTTGTGTATGTAAGAAATCATTTTCATTGATTAAAGTCTTTCTACAGAATGCATTATGCTGAGTAACTAGCCTTTTGTAGGATGTCCACATCGTTAGGTGGCCTGGATAGGTGCTTATTTATTAAGTACTAAAAACTGTTTTTCTCTAGACAAGTGAGGAAAGTTGAGTGTTGTAGTAATTTGTAGCTTATTTAGTGTTTAAATTATTAAAGTCAATCATTTTGTCCTTGCACTGTGGTATCATTCTGGGTGATGGCAGGATGCTACTCAGGGCTAGGGTCACACCTGCCTGGGCTATAAGATCAGAGAGCTCACACATGTCTCTTTTCATGTAGTCCAGGGAGGTACATCTCAGGTCATTCACACCAACTTGGACAATGACAGAGTCATATTTGTACTTCTTGTGGAGTGACCTGAGTGCATGTGTTATGTGGTGGATCCTGGCACCCAACAGGCAGCTGACAGTAACTTTCTCCTTGTTTAGCCTGGTGAGTGGAACATCAGTGTGCCTGACTATAGAGTCACCTGTCTACCTGATTAATGCACAGGCATGATGAGATTTAGGCATGACTAGAGTGTTGGGTACGTTGTTATGCCTTATGGGCTGTGGTTGAGTGGCACACTGAGTTAGTGGGCTATGTGTCATTTGGGTTGTGTGGGGGTGTGGAGGTTGCTTGCATTTCTGCTTTGGAGGTCTCTGTTGCTTGAACAGATTTTTATTGAGAGCCTCTGTGAATGTAGGTAAGTGTTTTGTGTTGCTATGTGTGTGTTTTGGTGGTGTAGGTTTTGAGGGACTATGTGATGAGTGTGGTGTGGAGCAAGAGTTTACCTTCTCCTCTTGACTGTCTAGTCCAGTCTTGGGTGAAGAGAGCTTTGCTTCCAATTTGGCTATATAAGTGCATCTCTCACAGGTTGTAGTCTTGGGTAGTAGGAGGAGAGGGTTGTCTGTGTACATGAGGCAATTGCTGCATTGCCACAAGATGCCCAGATTAATCAGGTAGACAGGAGAAAACACCTGGAGCTGACCCTTAGACATGCCTGGATAGGTGCTTATTTATTAAGTACTAAAAACTGTTTTTCTCTAGACAAGTGAGGAAAGTTGAGTGCTGTAGTAATTTGTAGCTTATTTAGTGTTTACAATGAGCTCTGAATAAGTGCTGAGCTCAAAGAAACAGATTTGAGTGCTAAAACTAAAAAAACTGGTTAGTTCTATGGGAAAATTTGAAGAGCACACTTTATGGTGCCGGGAACAGTTTAACCCTTGCTAAGCGGCGATGCATAAGGTATATTTTCTTTTTAATATAACAGTAAATGAGCACACTGATTTAAACAAATTAAACAATAAAAAGTTAAAAACTGAGTCCCACTCCAGCAGTCTTCGATCAGACAAGTTCTAACTGCAAATTCCAGCCGCTGGGGATCCAGGGGAACCTTCTCCAAAAAAAGATGGTCTGGATTAGTGCTTAAGTTATACAAACAAAGCTAGATTCAACAGATCTGAATTTAGTGTATGCTACAGCAAACAAGGCATACCAATTTCAGAAAGAAACAGTTCAAATAAGCAGGCACAATAAGCCTTTAACCAGAAACTCCCAGCTCAGAAGGACAGAATCTACCCTCTCCTCCCACAAGAGTGCAGACCACAAACCTTAATGCAAAATAACTGGCCTGAAGCCCAAGTGCTTAAACCAGAACTAATACACTTTTAGAATAACAGACACTGAGTCTTCAATTAGCAATTCCCAACTTAGAAGAATGTAAGCTACCTGTCCTGCCACAACAGTGCAGACCACAAACCTTCTTAATGTAAAACAACTGGTCTGAAGCCCAAGTGCTTAAACCAAAAGGGTTAGAATAACAGTTGCAATTTAATCAGGCTACTACCAAGCAGTAATAAATGCAGCAGAATAAATACAATTGAGTACTTTTAAGAAGAGGCAAAAGCAAAATAAAGTGCATTTTTTAAGTAAAGTGCAAGGAGAGAAGAAGGAGAAGCAGAAGAAAAATTCAAGGTTAAGAACTTAAGTGGGTTGTACTTCTCAAATGTTCTCTCTGTATTAAGTAGAGTGACCACCAGACTGGGGGGTGTCTCAGATCAAATTTACAGCAGGGGTGGGAAACTGCAAAGCCACCAACTATAACAACACTACAAGAATAGGGAGGGGAAAAAACTGTTTCAGGACAGATGAGAAACACAAAACAATGCCAGAAAATATATAAAATAATTCAGTCAGGCAAAAAAAAAAATCAGTCAGGCAAAATTAAGACAATGCAGAACTCTGAAAGGTTAAAATGCCAAGAAATATACTTATCAATCAGCGATATATTTCCAGATTATTTGAGAATCACACTTTAGCCAGAACACCAGGAGTTTCCAACAGTGTCTAACTTAAAGTTGTCAGGTCCAGTAACTCTTAATAATAAACAGATATGATATTAATTTAGCTGTAGATTCAAATTCTTTAGATATTCTGTCTGTAATTAACTATTTTCATATTCCTTGCCCACTTTCTCAGTCCTCTGATTATTTAATCTGTAACCACACTGCTTACATGTTAACATAAATTTTAATTATTCACTTTATGCTTTTGTGGCTGGCCTTTATTATGTAGATTTGTAATGTTGTTATTTATTACTTGAGGAAAGGGTTATAATTATTACAACTTTAGGTTAACAAGTCATGTATTTCATCTCCCATTAGGTAAATCTCCTGAGCCTAAACAAGAAATATATTAATGTATACATGTTTATTCCACTAAATCTAGAGCAGCAGGTAGCAGCTGTTGATGTTTACACATTTCCAGATTAGTGGCAATACTACTGACCAGGAAGAAAGCTGAGGGAAATTGAAGAAATCTGAATACCTTCCCTGGTAATTTTGTGTGTGTGTGTGTGTGTGTGTGTGTGTGTGTGTGTGTGTGTGTGTGTGTGTGTGTGTGTGTGTGTGTGTGCTCATGCATGTGCATTGGTGTGTATTTGTGTGCATGTGACAATAACTTGTTTCAAAGTTAGTTACCTTGAATAAGAAACACTGCAAGACACTGTGGGTCACTAAGAAACTGGTAACAAAAGGACCTAGGCTTCTAAGCCAAGGATGCAGCTCTTAAGTGGCCTGTGTGCAGTCTAGTCAAGGTGTGGATGTTGGAAACCCGTACTGAGGATAGCACTGCATATTCCCTTTATATACCTGGGGACAGGTTGCCTTTGGTAAACTGATTACTCCATCAAAACTGTGTGTTCTTTCTTTAGTTTGCTTAACCTGCTGAATACCAATGGTGTAATTTGAAAGATCATCCATCTGGTAGCACTTTGGTCCTTTCTTCACATCTGTTAGGCGGTAGTGTGATTAATATATTACCTCTGCCTTCTGACCAAGACAGATACCACCTCAGGTAAGTGTTGATTGCTGCGATCATGCCTAAATCTCATCACACCTATCAAAGTGTATTATTTCCCTCTTGAAAGGAAACTGGGGAGGATTGAACAGGAAAAACTTAAGAGGGCAAAGCTCTCAAATTCTGACATGCAGGACCTCAGGGAGGCAGTCAGAGAGATCTCTGACTCTCAGTGGCAGAGAGTATCCCTATATTGAGGCAAGGGTTTCATCTACACAAAAGAAATCCCTGAAATGGGCTAGAGGGAGAAATTTTACAGCAGCTTTTGGTTCCATGGGCATCCCATTATGCACATTTAGTCATATGCAATGATATGGCTTTGTTCAGTATATATGGACATAAAGTGAAAAAAGCAAGATTTTTTGCAAAACTGCTATTGGACAAGCATTGCAAAGCATATGAAAATGTACTGCAATATGTGTTCAGTGAAAATAAAGTTGAGAAGCTAAGAGTTAAAGCTGAGACTTCTTTGGTAATTTGGCTGACACTGAGGAACCATTTCAAAGCATAATTTTGCAAATGTGTGGGCCTCTTAGTACGCTAAGTAACATGGGCAAAATGTAGGTTTGATGATAGTGGATGAGGCTACTTGCAACACTGAGGCAGTGACCTTGTCACATGTTCAGTAACTGAAGTTGACAAATATACTGTTACAAGTTTGCACTGTTAATAGGCTTTCCTCTGGAAATATCACAGACAGAGGTCATGTCACATCTCCTGATTTATTTGTTTCAGTATTGGGGGTAAAGCAGTTAAAGACTGCACCTCAACATGCATACAAATGGTATGGTGGTGAGATTGACTCTGCTCATAAACATCAGTGGAATAAATTTCTGACAAATTGAAGCAGAGGTGTGACAAGTGCCTTTGAGTCCTTATTACACTCAGGAATCTACTGTGCATAGAGGTGTTCAAACCAAGGTCTTTGGGATGTAATTTACCATGCGTCTTCACATTTAGATGAGCATCTGATAGCATATTCAGTCATAAACTTTATCTTAAGGAGAAATGGAGGGAGTACATAGAGCTACAGCAACAGAAAAGAAATGTTTGGGCATAGCTTGGGCTTTCCAGAGGCATCATCCTTAGCTATATGTTAGAGCATTTGCAGTACATAAAAATCACAGTTCCTTGAAGCAGTGACCCAAAGACAATGCTCAAAAGAGTAAGCCATTCACAAGGAGAGTTTGGTTATAATTCCCCAGCATAACAACATAACAATCCAGCACACAAGTGCTATACATGGTTATAATCTTCCAACATAACAGTCCAGCACAGAAGTGGTACAATGATTATAATCCCCCAACATAACAACATAACAGTCCAGCACAGAAATGGTATAAGTGGTTATAATCCCCCAAGATGATGACATAACAATTCACCATAGAAATGATATAACTTATTATAGTCCTCCAACATAGCAGTGCAGCACAGAAATTGTATAAATGATTATAATCCCCCAACATGACAACATAACAGCCCAGCACAGAAGGGGTATAATTTACCACTACAGAGACAGAGCACTTCCTGCATCAGTAACCTAATTTCTATGGATTTTGTCTGTGAATTTCTATACTAGATGTCTGTGAATTTCTGTACTTGATGTTTGGTGCTCATGGTAGCCCACTTGCCAGTGCCAAAGTTACTAGAAGTGGAATTTGAACAGGTACCTGGTTTTGTTGGTGGTGCAGTGGTAGGTGTTTTAAGTTATAAACAAAATTCAGGAGAAATATAAGAGAATGAGGCAGCAGCATATTACTGGGTAAGGATGGGGAGAAGGTGTGAACGAGGAGACAGCCAGGAGTAGGAACAGAAGTGTGGTCTTCTCTGGTACTTTAAGTCTGTCAATCATCCATCCCGTGATGTCCAGCTTTGTTTCAAAGTAGGGAGGACATTTAGACTATGTGACTGGGTCCTGATCTGATGGTTACATTGGTTGGTATATGGCAGTTGCTAGCTTGCTGCTTTTGCCATACACTGATATGCATGTAGCAGAACACTGTGGTGTTGAGGTTGTAGGTTTAGGATGCCAGAGTACATAATGGGTCCTGTGACAGGGGCTGGAACATCAGGTAGGACTGGAACATTTATTCTGGCTCCGTACTCTCCTCTGTAGCAGTGGCCATGATCAGTTGCCTTATGCTTTCCACATGCCTCTCAAATGAGTATTCAGGGTGGTCATTTACTGAAAGGTAAAGTTTCCTGGTTGGAGCTTGCATTAAATTATGTTGGTTACCTTATTAGTAGACATTTTGTTTAAGCAGAATTTTGTTTTGTGTGTATATATATATATATATATATATATATATATATATATATATATATATATATGTATATAAGGTTTTTATTTGGAAGCAGTTATTTGTCAAAAACAAGCAGAGGCCTATATAAAAGGTGAAGGAGAGTTGCACACATCTGGTTGCTCTCCCATCAGTTCAGCCTTAATTTGCTGTAAATGAGTGTGGACTGAGGGCTCATTTCTCAGAAGGAGTGGTCATCCTTGCTCTTCTATAACACACTGGACATTTGATGCTTTGCTTCAGCAGGGACAGTTGGGGCCACTGGCCCAGACCATTGGCTGACTAGCTGCTTGGTGGGCAGCTTTATGGCACATCTCTGAGAGAGAGACGGGATTACAAGGGATGGGGATAGTCTTCTGTGCAGGAGGCGATTCCTTTTCCACCTATACTAAAAATAAATAAATTCAGTATGCAAGAAAATTATTAAGGTGCAAGATCACAATTACACTTAGACTTCATATAAAAAGAAAAACGATGTAATATCAATACTAGTGGTCACCATAGCTCATAAGTATGATGCATGCCTTACAGACCCAAGGTACAGAATCAGTCATGGCCTCTGCTCAATGAACATATATACATGTGTGGAATGGATATCTATATGAATATCTCTCCATCTATCTATAGAAGGTACAGAATTAATCAAAGAGGTCAGGGTCAACAAGTAGTTTTGAGGAAGAAAGTTTGGCCCTTCCTATCTTTAAGGAAAAGGGGAGTAGGACAAACTCGGAGATATACAGGCCCATAAGCTGACTTTCATGTTATGCTAAAGGTTACTTTGAATAAATTATTGTCAACATTTGGAACAGTTGCACTGAAAATCGATCTATAGCCATTTGTAACATGATGTTTTATAACAATATAATAACACCGCTAAATGAAAAATCGTGCTGTGATTTAATTTATTTAGACTTCAACATTTGATAAGATAATGCACCAAAATACTGATCAATAAATCAGTGCAACTAGGTTATTGATGTACTCACGATAAGATGGATAGCTGTATGGCTTACAAATAGGACATGTCAAGTAGACAGGTAAAACTCTAGGTTACAGACATGTTGTCCCACGGGGCTCTGTTCTAGGCCCATACTTATTTAGGTTTTATCTTTCTGATATATCTTTTGAATCTGAGGTGTTCTACAGTGTGTATGCAGAGGACTTGAATATGGTAAACCGATTTCATGTCTGCAAAAGAACTGAAAAAAATGGCCATTTGGGTACAGGAGAATAATATGTAGATAAACACATCAAAAACTATGCATATGAGATTTTGGAGACATAACACAGCACTTTCTAACTGAAACTGTATATTCATTTAAGGACCTGGGTATATGGGTGGATACAGCTTTTAGTTTTTCTAATCATATCAGCCAGCTGTTTAATGACAGTTATAGAACTATAGGTTATATTAAAAAACTATGAAGTCTAGGAAATCAGAAGTGAAGAAGTCATTGTCTGTTAGTTACATTAGACCCAAACTTGGGTATGGAATAACAATATGGAAATCTTATAAGAAAAAAAAACATGAGAAATTGGAATGAGTGCTGCAGAAATATGCCAAGGGTATTCATGGATGTGAACATTTATATTATTATAATAGCTGAACTTGTACAGTGTCTCATATAGACACTTAAAGGAGACCGTATTCAGGAATATAAGGTATTTAGATATAACCTCCTCTGGGAATGTTTCGGTTATCAAACAGTAGTAGAAAATCATCAGGCAGCCAATTCAGAAGAATATATAGAAATTAGACTTGTAAATGGTTCTCTGACAGAGTAGCTGATGCATGGAATAGTGTCTATATCACAACAGCGAATGCTATTCTGTCAAACTATAAATTTCGAAACCCAAAAATGTCAAAGTCACAGATCAGCAATTTTTTTCCCAGGAAAAAAATTTGCTGATCAAAACATATATATATATATATATATATATATATATATATATATATATATATACACATATATATATATATATATATATATATATATATATATATATATATATACATATATATATATATATATACAAACAAAATAAAGTGGGGGGCTTTGCCACCCACACCCCTCCAATGTGGGAGGCTGTGCCGCCCAAACCTTCCCAACGTAAATATACCAACTCTAAGATCGCACCACAGTGGAGAAAATAGCAAAGCCACGAGCGGCCCAGCAATTTTTTTCCCAGGAAAAAAATTTGCTGGTAAAAGAAAAAATAAATATATATATATATATATATATATATATATATATATATATATATATATGTAGTTTACTATCAATAAGTCAAAAGTTAAAATAAAATGTGTACGTATTAGCAAAGTGTTTCGCCGAATGTACCCATTTCCGTATGTACACAATGTCGAAAACAGCTGTTAATTGTCGAAAATGTTGCTCGCAACATTTTCGACAATCAACAGCACTCCCACCCTTCCCTTAACTCCCTACCTAACTAGCCTAAACTCACATTTATGCAGCGGGGCAAGCCCCCCTGCACCCCCCACACCCCCCTAACTTAATATTCCAACTCCGAGATCGCACTACAGTGAGGAAAGGGATGTATTTCCCTAACCGCACTGTACCATGATCCTCTTACATGAGCGAACGTTATAATTGCGAATGCACAGTCCATTCGCAATAATAACGTTCGCTCACATAACCTGCCGAACTATGAAGTATTCGAACATATGGTGTTCGAATACTTCATAGCCATGCAATTGCACAGCGGCATTTTGATAGTAAACCTATATATATATATATATATATATATATATATATATATATATATATATATATATATATAAACAAAATAAAGTGGGGGGTTTCACCACCCACACCCCCTGATGTGGGAGGCTGTGCCTCCCACACACCGGTAACTTAAATATACCAACTCTGAGATCGCACCATAGTGGAGAAAAGTGTGAAGTCCCGAGAATGGTCCAGCAATTTTTTCTCTGGGAAAAAAATTGCTGTTCCATGACTTCGACATTCTCAGCTTTCGAATTTTACAGTTCGACAGAAGTGTGTTCGCTATTTTCAGCATTCGTTCTTCTGATAGGAAACCATGGAATAGGCTAACAATCTGCATTAAACAAAGTATTAATTTAGATATTTTAAAAACAACTTATTATTACTGGGAGGCTAGAAGGGCCTGAAATATTTGTATGTATGTGTGCCGATAGGAGGTACTGCCAGCCATGGCACGAGAATTAGGGTAATGGATGTGTGACATGTGCAGCACAGCTAGCTGGAATTTTGTAAATAAATGTCATTTGTATATCAAACTGATTTGTACAGATGCTTGTGCTGAAAATGTATTTGTGAGGTTTACTTTTTTATATCATATCAGCAGTGTGCCCTGCTGGAAGGGAAAGAAATGTACACGTATTATTATAACTGAATTAAATGTATATGTTTCAACAGAGGATACTGGCAAAGCAGAGGTTAATCACAAACCAACTGCAGCAAACTTGAAAATATATCTGACATTAAATTACTTCATGGGTTGAGCCATAATGATGTTATCTCACAGTTTTGAAGTAAGCCAGAGATGCAATGTCTATGCTAGAGAATGGGTTGCAGCACCTGTAGGAAGGGTTTTATGACTTCCAGTAGTTGCCCCATATCTGAGCTCAGTACTGTGTGTATGGTAATATGTAGTTGCTAAATTCCTGTCAGCTTATAGTGCTGGTGAGTGTGGGTCAGATGACCAAATGTGATGTCACTTTGTAATCAAATCTGAAAGAATATTTAGATATTATATTGAGAAGTTTCTCAGTCAGACTGAACATTCTGCATTCTGTCTGGGATATGACAAAAAGGATCACTCACCCATAAATTATCTTGCCTTGCTCTGTTCAGTAAGTAAATTAACTAGGGACCAGTAATTCTCTTTAGATAATCAGGAAAATATAGTGAGATTAGAAATACGTTTTTCTATAACTATGTGAAACTTTCCATCAATGTTATTTTTAATACTCCCTGTGACTGAAACTATGGTGTTTACTGTAAATAGATATTTAGTATTTTTGTGTTATTTTATTTACTGTATTATTAAATATATTTGAACTTTTCATTGTGGCTGGTCCTTTTTTTTAGAAAATATTTAAGTTTTGAGAGTACTTGCACATATTTATTTGGTGATAACTCTGGCCACTCCTGAAAGCCTGGCTGTTTGGCCAGCATTACCATTTGTATTAATTCTGATTTCACTCATAATGATTGGATACCCTTGCAAGAGCCTTATGAAGCTGGCTTTGTAGTGATTGGTGGCAGTGATAGCTACCTTATATAGTCTGGGTAGAAGGGGGCATAGCTATTAAACCTGTGATAGCCTTTTCCAGGTGTGTATGTGGGTGTGTGCAAATCAAATCTCAAAGTGTGTGTGTATCAGCTACTTGGAGCAAGGACACAAAGCACTGATTTCACAGATAGAGTACTTGGCATGGGCACTCAGCTGAGGACTTAACCGTGCATCTGTACCAGTGGGAGTCTTACTGGGGACCTGTAGAGAGACAGATAGAGACACCTAGACCCCAGGCTGAGTGTGTACCTTGTGTGCTCTTAAGGGAAATTGTGCTTGATACAGAGAGGTCTGCATCTGGCAATACTGAGTGTATCCATTTGTATTCCAAGTGCATGTCCCTCTCCAGTGTCAGTGATGAGGAGTCAGGCTCCTTGATTACTGGCCCAGTGTGGGGACGTTACATATTGGTGGCAATGGTGTCATCATATATTGGTGAGCAGTGGTGGGCACCACAGCATCTATGTACATTGTTATGGGCATTAGTTTGGAAGCAGGTGTCTGGGTTTGAGAAGTCAACTTTATTTTACTATGGCAGGATGGGAGGCCAGTTTCAGCCAGGCAGTTTGCTAACATTGTGAACAGGGATTCTGTAAGTCAAACGATTTCAACAAAGAGGTTTTCTGTACAATCTTTTTATTTAAATAGAGCTTCAGATTTAGCATTGGATGACAAGTAGACTGAACTAATAAAGAGGATGGACAGTTGGTCATTGCATTCATTTCTTATAGCAAAGTAGAGTTTTGTGGTCTGTTAGTTATGGTTTGTGTTAGTCTTACAGGGCACAATAGTGGCCATGTATTTGAATTCTGGGGAGCTAGATATGCAGCAGTGAGGCTTGATTGAGATTTTCTTTGGCTTGTCAACACAAAATGGAAAGTGTTATGACGAGGTGTCACAGGGATGAGATGGGGTTAGATATTGCCTTAGATGAGGTGCAGGCCACATAAGGGATCCCAGAAATTATTTTAATCCATTTGGGAGGGAAAGTTTTAGGCAGGATACTAAAAGGAGTCTGTTATCTTGCATAGTTAGGAATTTGCTTTTGTTGAAATAAAGGTTTTCTAGTACCCTTGTTGTGTGGTCTGTGATAATTTGTAGGTTGATGTGGAGAGAGGCTGATACTTTCACAGGGGCTGACATGGCAAGGTGGATTGTGAAACATAGGGTGGCCAGAACACTAGTGTTTTGAGAATTTTGTGTTCTAGATCATTGGGAATTTGTGAATAAGGGCCCAGTATGGTACATACGTTATGATGTCTGTGTTACTGATAACAGATTATATTTATTTAATGTTCATACGTTGTCAATATTATTTGATGGCAGGGAGAAGTCAAATTGTGTTTATTGGGTTAGAGAGGAAAAGGGGATTAGACTCTCAGTCTAGTGGGCAGTGTCAGAGGGGTCCACTTTCTGGAAAGGAACCCCTCTTTTTTCACTGATTCTGATTGTGGTCTGTTGACCTGTTTTCAGGGTGAGAGGCGGTTAAGCTGCTCTGGGTTGGGATTTTTGGATGGATCTTCATTAAGTGGTATGGTAAAGGCTGCATGTAGTTTGTAATGGATTGTTTTCATGTGACTGGTCAACAGTGCTGTCTGACATGAATTTTGCTTCCCATAACTGGCTTTTGTTTCATTCTATCAGTCCATTATGATTATTGTATATGATTATTAAATGGACTTGGATGTTTTAATAAACTGGTCACACTGACTATTTTGGTAAGATTATTTGTGCCGGGGAAAACACAACAGATGGGCTAGAAGGGTCTTATTGCCTAAGGAGGGTCTAGATTAGTCAGTTGTTAGACTGCACAGAGAAACTAGGGATTATGGGTGTGCAGAGTCAGACAGGTAAGTGAAGGGTCAGACAAGGAAGTGAGGCAGATTATGGGGGAGGTGGAGTGAGTACTTATAGTTAGGGCAAAGAGGGTTTCTTTGGCATGAGTGTTTTGGTACTCACCTTCCCTTGCAGTGAGCAGTTATTATGCTCCTATTGGTTGGGTTGTTGGGTTTTTGGATGGATTAACAAAAACACAAGTCACTGCTAGGAAACAGAGTTTAATTCCAACACATCAAGTAGTAAACACTTTCGTACATCAGATTTTTGGATGAATTATCAGTGAGCAGTATGCCTAACACTGCTTGTAGTTGGCAATGGATTGTTTTCAGGTGAGCAGTCAACAACACTGCCTGAAATGAGTTTTGTTTACTGTAACTGTTTTTTATGATTCATTGTACTATTCACTTGTGTCTGTTACATATGTTTACACATATTTTAATGTTTCAGTGAACTGGTTGCACTGAAGAATCTGTGATAATTATTTGTTTCTGGGCAAGGGTATGTGGACAAATCTGTTTTCAGCTAAGAGCACTCCTCTTTATTTAAATTCTGATATAGTAGTCATGGGGGGAGTATTAGTATTGATTTTTTGACAAAATATTTGTAGTGTCTAAAAGGTATAAATATACTTCAGTGGGAGTGCTTTAGGTAGCCAAGTGCTGGATCTATGATGTATTCTTTGTAGGGAAAGAAGACTGACACAGTCACACTGCTGTATGCAAAACATTTAAAACACATTTTCTGTTTGTCATTGACCATGTAGAAATGGACATTAGGGGTGGAGACTACAATAATAAACTAGAGAAAAATAACTGCAGTAGCAACTGTGTTTAATCATGGACAGTGAGTGAACCATAACGGAATTAAAAATGCATGCTGCAAGTATGCTTTTAATTTGCATTTATGTTTAAAATTTATAAATTTTAGGAAACAATTGGTTCTATAACTGTTTTACAGGCATTTACTTACATTTTGTAAACTGAGTCACAAGATCAATGAGGTATAAAAGGAAGCAATGGTATATATATTTTGCTGTAAATATGTTTAGGTATAACAACAACTACAACATAAATATATAGATATATTTCCTGCAAACTCTCCCTAAGCACTTCAATCATATACTCTAATAAGTGTATGAATTATTGAAGGGACTTAGCCCATAACTGCGTGTATTATTGTCTGAAACTGAAGCCGCATGATTTTGATGTTGTCTACTATGTTTTATCTAAGTTTGTAACCCTACTGAAAACTTCACATTATACTTACCTCTAAATGTTTCTATTGTTCCAAATGTATTTGTACTCTGCTTTCTGGAGCTTTTCTCCTCGGGCCTCCACTGAAAATGGATATATATCCAGTCGGACTTTCCTGGTAAACAAGTGTAAAATAAATAAATAAATAAATATGTTCTTAGACCATATTTATGTACAAAATCCATACGTTTTAAGTAACAAATGGTTTATAACTGTCTTATAAGTATTTATTTACATTTCAGAAAGTGAGTCACATAATTTATGACGTATAAGGTATAACAGGAAGTGACATCAGATGTGTTTTGGTTCTGAGAAACTCCATTAGTATTGGTGGATGAAAGTGGTTAACGTCAATAAATTCTTTTCAGTGTGGTTACAATTTGTTTTTAGTTTTAGCTGTCATGGTTCAACACATTACTGTGGATTTCCCTTCATTTTAGTTTTTTTTTTTTTTTTTACTAGAATGAAAGCCGTAAAAGTAATTATCGACACTGAAGGTGACAGGGCAGTGTTTCGATTATGGCTCCTAGTTTGCAGTCATCTGCGAACTTCATTAGCCAAAGTCCTTCTGTGTTAGCCTGTACTTCAGAAAAGTAGATACCAAACAAGAGAGGACCCAGGACTGAACCCTGTGGTACTCCACTTTCATTGGTCTGAAGTCAGATTTGGAGTCTGCTACTTTCACAGTGTGGATTCTGTCAGTGAGTCAGCTGGCAACCCATCTCGTGACGTAGGGATTTATACCTAGTTTAGTGAGTTTATCTATAATTCCAGAGTGGGGGATGGTGTTGAAAGCCTTGGCAAGATCTAGATAGGCTGTGTGAACCACCTTACCCTTGTCTACGGCTTTGGTGACTACTTCAAAGAAGTCTTATCAGGTTTAGGAAACAAGATCTGCCTTTTACAAACCCAAACTGGGTGGGGTTCAGAGTTTGGAGATTACCAATGTCTTTGTTTATAAGTTCTGTGATGATACGTTCCATGGCCTTGCAGACCAGACTCATCAGGCTAATGGGCGGTAGTTCCCAGGGTCCGTGGTGGCTCCCGCTTGTGGAGTGGGATAACCATCACAGTGCGCCATTCAGCAGGCACAAAGTCTGAGGTGAGGCTATGATTGAACATGGTACTTAGGTGGGGTGCCAGTTCGTTCTGTAGTTCATGTAGAACGCAACCTGGGATGTTGTCTGGTCCCATGGATGCTGTGTTCTTGGCATTGGAGAGTGTGGTTTTTACCTGTGCAGCCATGATTACAGGAACTTTGCATTCTTCCGGTATCGAGATGGGCTCTTTAGGGGGTGAGAGGGGGGTAAAGTTAGCACTGAACCTATCTGCCAGGATGTTGGCAATATCAGTTTTGTCTGTATATTTAGTGCCATTGTGCTGTAACTGAGAGCAGATCTGAGTGTTGCCATTGAGATTCTTGACATAGCTATAGAATGCTTTCTGGATGTCTTTAGAATCAGTGGCGATTTTGTTTTCATAAATAGCTTTGGAGGATTTTATCAGGGATTGCAGCTTCTTACTGAGGCTGACCATGGAGCTCCTCCACTCATGGGATTTTATTCTCTTTTGCAACAGTTTCTTCCTTCTGTTGTATAGTTTGTTTATGGCAGGGGACCACCAGATTGGCTTCCTTTTTTTGGAAGATAGCGTCTTGGTTCTGTCTGGGATAGCACGATCCGTGCACTCATGTAAGTGCTTATAAAGTGCAATTGTGTAGGATTCAGTAGTCATAACTGTATTGTCCATCTGCATGGGTGTCATGAAGTTCACCACTTCTGTCTTAAGAAGCATGAAGTTGGCTTTGGAGAAATTTTTTACCATGGTTTCCTTAATGGGGGTGGGGTGGGGGCAGGATGTGGATATCTAGGGTAATTAGCTCATGGACAGATCGGAACAATGAGGCATTGACTTCAGGTGTGGAACACCTGTCTCTCATGTTGGTAATGACTAGATCTAGGATATTGTTGCCCCTGGTGGGGGTGTGGATAAGTTGATCCAGGGCATTGTAGTTTATGAATTCTAGAAAGCGTTGAGCGAAGGAGTTGGTATATGAGTAGTTTTCCCAGTTAATGGTGGGGTAGTTGAAATCACCCATTATTAGGGTGTTTGGTTGAATCCTAATATTTTCCAGTACATCAAGAAAAGAGGAGTGGGAATCCTGGGGCATGGTGGGTGATCTGTAGCAAGCTACAATTTGGATTGCAGTTTTGCCCAGAGTTAGTTGCATTTGGATAACCTTGGCTGCATTATTCTGAGCAACTAGCCTGGAGGTGTGGATATCCTTAATGAATATGGACACACCTCCGCCTTTGGTGTTCCAGTCCAGGTTACATGGCCGAAAAGTGTGGTATGAGTTATAGCTTGGTAGTGCAGGGGTGCTCTCTGGAGCCTTGAACCAGGTTTCAGTCACTGCACAGATACCGATGTTCTCCATTTCAAGGAGTGCCTCGAGTGAGTGCATTTTGAGATTTAGACTTCTAGCATTGAGTAGCATCACCGTCAATTTTTGCTTGCCTGTTCCTGTTACAGTGGTGAATTTGTCATTTGAACCTTGCCTAAAAAAGGCACTATAGGGGCAGCAAGAACCTTAGCCAGTATCCAGAATCCCAGGAGTGACAGGTGCAGGCCATCTCTGGCAAAGCATCATGGTCCGTCAACCATGTCATCCCAGGCAGACAGATACTGGATCCCTTTAGAATGGCACCAGAAGCTTAGCCAATTGTTAAAGTCAATCATTTTGTCCTTGTACTGTGGCATCATTCTGGGTGATGGCAGAATGCTACTCAGGGCTAGGGTCATACCTGCCTGGGCTACAAGATCGGAGAGCTCTTCCATGTCTCTTTCATGTAGTCCAGGGAGGTATTTCTCAGGTCGTTCACACCAACATGGACAATGACAGAGTCATATTTGTACTTGTTGTGCAGTGACCTGAGTGCATGGGTTATGTGGCAGATCCTGGCCTGACAGGCAGCTGACAGTAACCTTCTCCTTGTTTAGCCTGGTGAGTGGGACATCAGTGTGCTTGACTATAGAGTCACCTATGACTAGTGTGTTGGGTACGTTCTTTTGCCTTATTGGCTGTGGTTGAGTGGCACACTGAGTCTGCAGGCTATGTGTCATTTGGGTTGTGTTGGGGGGCTGGAGGTTGCTTGCATTTCTGCTTTGGAGGTCTCTGTTGCTTGAGCAGATTATTATTGAGAGCCTCTGCGAATGTTTTTGTGTTTCTATGTGTGGATTTTGGTGGTGTAGATTTAGTGAGACTATTTGATGAGTGTGGTGTGGTGCAAGTGTTTACCTTCTCCTCTTGACTGTCAAGTTCAGTCTTGATTGGAGAGAGCTTTACCTCTAGTTTGGCTAGATAAGTGCATCTCTCACAGGTTGTAGTGTTGGGTGGTAGGAGGAGAGGGTTGTCTGTGTACATGAGGCAATTTCTACATTGCCCCAAGTTGCCCAGATTCATCAGATAGACAGGAGAGAACACTGGGAGCTGACCCTTGGACATGCCTGAATAAAAAACTATTTTCCTATAGATAAGTGAGGAAAGTGAGTACAAGAGCTGTTTTCCTCTAAGCAAGTGAGGAAAGTAAGTACCAAAACTGTTTTCCTCTAAGTAATGAGGACGGCTGAGTGCTGTAGTAATTAGTAGGCTATTTAGTGCTTACAAGTTCTGAACAAGTGCTGAACACGAATAAGCAAATTCAAGTGCTAAAACTAAGAATCTATATCTGGACTAAACTAGTTACAGGAAAGGGGGGAAACAAGTGCAAATGCGGGCTTTTAAATCAGAAAGTTGAGAGAGATGGAAAAACTGCCCAAACGACCAATAACTACAATTTCTGGGCCAGAACCACTCCTTATGTGGTAGATAGGTTACCTAGTGCTTACCACTCCCACTGATAAGCTAGAAGGCTTCCCTCCAACACAGAAAGCTTGGGGGGGGGGGGGAGCTTACGTACAATCCTGGATACAGCAAATCAGAATCTGGACTACACTAGTTGCAGGAAGGGTATATACATATATATATATATATATATATATATATATATACATATATAGATATATATATATATATATATATATATATATATATATATATATATATATATATATATATATATATATATGTATATATATGTATATATATATACATATATATGTATATATGTATATTGTGTATATATATATATATATATATATATATATATATATGTATGTATATATATATATATATATATATATATATATATATATATATATTTATATATATATGTACAGAAAAAGCCAGCACACATGAGTATGTAGCAATGTTAGACCAAACAGTTTAAAAAATGCAATTAAATTAAAAATGACTAAAAACAAGTGCAGAAGGAGTCTATTAGGTAGAATGAGGTAAACAGATAGGACTTCGGGGAGTGTCCCAGATTAAATCTACAGTGGGGGCTGGCAACTGCAAAAGCCTCCAAATTTAAAAAAAAACACAGGAATAGAGAGGGTGGGTAGGGGAAACTAACACCTTCAGCAGAGATCTAAAAAACTATACAGTGAAGCAAAAATAACAGTGCACAACTCTGAAGTCAGCCAGCAATGATATAAAATTAGTCAAACAACAATTACCAGTACACAACTCTGAAGTGCCAGAAAAATATACTCAGCTCTGTAGATCTCCAGATAGTTTGAAGAGCACTCTGTCAGGACACAGGAAGGCTCCAGCATTGATATGCAGACTTTTACTAAGAGTCTCTCTCTCTCTCTCTCTCTCTCTATATATATATATATATATATATATATATTTATATATTTATACCAATACATATTGTTATATGTATTGCTAATCTTTGGACAAGGTAACGTATTATTCTACAGAATTGCTACTCCTCTTTTCTTCTGAAGATGTTCTGAACTAATTAATGCTGAATAAGATTTATTATCTAGTCTAAACATATCTTCTGATTTCAAATGAGTTTCTTGAAGAAAATTAATTGGGATTTGTGTAATTTAAGATATTTGAATAAACTTCCCCTCTTATTTGAGTTATTTGATCCATTAACATTAATAGAAATACTATAATGAAGTCATAAGATGTAAAATTTGTGAAAAGAGTGTATTTTGACCAAAAACATATCAAATAGCTAAATATTAAAGGAATATGAAGAAAAGGTTTAGATTGATTACATAATAATAGATATGAAAAATATGAGTGTATTACTATAGTATTACTTTGTAAATCAGTCTTAGCTTCTATAGAAAATCAAAAAAATCTAATAATTTTAAATTAATAAAAACATTATGCAAAAGGCAAATATGATGCAGTATTTAAAGAAAATCACATTGTAGTATAGTAGTATTAATTAATTCCTATTAACATAAATTAATCCTGTTTCAATAACCTTTATGTGAAGAAAACTTCTAACTTCAAAAAGATTTTATACATATATCAGTCTTCATTATTCTATTATGTAGTTATTATTTATCCATGAAAAATGACATTGACTATCCTAGAAGTGAATTGAAGTTCTATTAGTCTCACTATGAATCAAGATATTGAATACAAAGAACCATAACATATAGTTGATATGATTGCAAATAAAAATAGTAAAGCGATTTATAAATAATATCTTTTCATATATAAGTAAGAAATTGATACATTATAAATAACTAAATCATAAAACAAGTAACTTAATATTCTAAAACTCATATTTTCTTAATATGATATTCTAAAAAATAAAAGAAGTTATAATTAATGATCTACTAGTGAAGGTGTGGATTATTCTCATTTGTCATAACTTAAATTTATTTACTTTGTATTTATGTATTAATAAAGGTTTTGGAATAAGTGAGGTGTTAATAAAAATTATTTCTAATTGATTGCTCAAAATATAAGGAATAAATTAGGTTTCATCTATAACATAAATATTTTGACAGTATTGCTTATACCATTTGAAACCACCAATTCAATGTGCTTATTCTTTTCTTTATTTATTTTAGTAGTCATCATCATTCTATTTAACTATGCTCATCCAAATCCTAGTAATGTTATCAATCCTATTAAGTTCATAGGGTCATAGGTAAGTACTAGGCTATCTGCCCGAAGGCATTTATAAGCCTAGCCAGAATGTGTTGGCTTTCGCCGCCCCCTAGATTAGTTCCCTGTGCCTCTGTCCAGCAGAGCCACTGAAGTGATCCCTGAGGTAAACTTTCTGTTTCCCATCCACTCGTCAAGGTTTCTCTTGAAGAGTGCTAGCGAGTAGCTCTGCCTAATTTAGATTGGAATCTTGCTCCAAAGCATGGGAAGTCTCTGGGACAGGAATCTATCCCTCCAGCACGTCCTATTTATTGTTGTGTTGAGGTTTAGATCTCTAGCGTGTGTGGCTCGAGGGGATAAGGTTTTCTTTAGGTGGAGCATGTCCATCAATTCTGGGTTGGACATGGCCTTATATGTCAGGCAGAGATCACCTCTGAGCAGGCGGTATGCAAACGAATACAGCTGGAGTTTCTTCAGTCGAGTTGCATAGGGCATCTGTTTGAGGCCAGTGATCCTCCTGGTGAGGTACTTCTGTGGTTTTTCCAGCTGTTGCAGGTGTCTTGTAAGGTACATCCCAAATGGGGCATTGTACTCTATGATGGGTCTGATGAATGATGGGTAGAGGGGCACAATGACCTCTTTTGATCTGGATGCAAACCCTTTTGTGATTAGGTGGGCCACATAGAAGGATTTTCTAACCACTTTGGCAATGTGATTATCAAAGGAGAGATTACTATCTACTTGGGTCCCCAGATGCCTTATTACATTTTCCGTATTTAGGGGACTACCACCTATGTGGTAGTTTGTGGGTACTTTGTTATTTCCAAAGGGAATAACTATGCACTTTTTGGCATTTAGCTTGAGGCCATGATTTTGACACCAGCTATCCGTCTCAGTGAGACCCTTTTGGAGGATGTCTGTGTCAGCCAGTGAGTCAATTATAGCCCCTAGTTTGCAGTTGTCTGCGAACTTGGTCAGCCATAGTCCTCCCGTGCTTGTCTGTACCTCTGAGAAGTATATGCTGAACAGGAAGGGTCCTAGGACTGAGCCCTGAGGAATGCCACTTGTAACCGGTTTAGAGTCAGACCTAGTTCCTCCAACTCTCACAATGTGGGTTCTGTCCGTGAGCCAATTGACAACCCATCTTGTGACATAGGGGTTTATGTTCAGGCTGGTGAGCTTGTCTATAGTACCAGAATGGGGAATGGTGTCGAAGGTCTTTGCAAGGTCTAGGTAGGCTATGTGTACCACCTTTATTTATTTATTTATTTATATTTGTTCACTGGGAGTGTCCGACTGGACGTAGGTCCATTTTCAGTGGAGGCCCGGGAGAAAAGCTCCACAGTTAAAATAAACAGACAGTAGTTACATTGGGTTACATAACGATTAACAATTTACATAGCAATTACTTACAACATATTTACAGATGAAGAACATAATACATCAGTAGACAACTAGAATCTTTATCTGTGAAGTACATAACAGACATCGAACTAAGAAAAGTTATATAAGTATAAGAGAGCATCTCTACAGCATCAAAAAAAGAGATGACACCAATGCTTTGTTTAAGCATTCTTTGGTGTGTCCCAACTTTAAGAAATTTTTATTTTCCATCCTAGAAGTCTGCAAGAAGGACATGAGGGACGGTGACTATAAAAACTTTGTACAACAACGTGAAACAGATTGGCAGGTCAGATTAAAATCTGATTCACCCCCCGGGTTGAATGATGTTATTAACGTTAAATGTTACTTAAAGCATCGTGACTTATGTATTAATAAAAATAGTGCAGCTTTTTTATTGCATTTTATGTAGGTAAAAACCTATTTTTTGGTTTCTACTTTTAATGATTGATTCTTTTTATTGGATAATTGATTAATTGGTTTAAGATGTTTTAGTATTTAAACCACTGGCATTCTTGTAGTGTTTTAACATTCTGAAGAAGTTTATGATGAAAGCGGAGAATAAAGTTGGAATACGCTATTTGTTTGCTTGCGACCTTTTATTTTGCTACTTCCATTGGTGCTTTTTCTTAGTTCGTTGTCGTTTGGTGGTGCACTTTTTTGTTTCTACATAACAGACATTAACAAATGTTAAAATAAGAAGTTCCTGCTGTATAATAAGTACTAGGCTTATGAGCATCTGAGCTTGCTATAATCAAGGTAGTTAGTGGACCATTCTTTCCCTTGTCTATAGCCTTGGTAACTGTCTCAAAGAAGTCCACCAGGTTTAGGAGGCATGATCTGCCCTTAACAAAGCCGAACTGGGTAGGGTCCAGTGTTTGGAGGTTCCCAATGTCTCTGCTAATGAGTTCCATGATGATGCGCTCAATAGCCTTGCAGACCAAGCTAGTCAGGCTTATAGGGCGATAGTTCACATGGTCTGTTGTGGCACCACCTTTGTGGAGTGGAATAACTTTTGCTGTGCACCACTCTATGAGGCTAAGTTTGAACAGTGTGTTTAGGTGAGGGGTTAATTCGTCTTTGAGCTTATGTTGGATGCAGCCTGGGACACCATCCAGTCCCATTGATGCTGTGTTTTTGGCTTTAGAGAGGGCTATTTTAACCTGAGTGTCTGTTATTTCAGGGGCTCTACATTCTTCTGGTATGGTTATGGGCCCTTTTGGGGGTGAGAGGGGGTAAAGTTTGCACTGAACCTGTCTGCCAGGATGTTGGCAATATCGGTTGGTTCAGTGTATTTTGTGCCATTCTGCACTAATTGCGAGCAGATCTGAGCATTGCCACTTAGATTCTTGACATAGCTAAAGAATGCCTTGTGGTTATCTTTGGAGTCCTTGGCAAGTTTTCTTTCAAAGCTCGCCTTGGACGATTTTATGAGGGATCGTAGTTTCTTGCTGATACTGATCAGGGATGTCTTCCCTTCTTGGGATTTTACTCTTTTCTGTACTCGTTTCCTCCTTCTATTGTATAACTTGTTTATGGCAGGGGTCCACCTGACTGGTTTCCTTTTCTTGGAGGAGTGAGTCTTGGTTTTGCTTGGGATAGCATGATCCATGCGGATTTTGCAGCTTGGACAGCATTATCCTTTAGCATGGGGGCTTTGAAACTTTCCACCTCCTTCTTAAGTAATGTGAAGTTTGCTTTTAAAAGTTTTTCACGGTGGGTTCCTTGTCTGGGGGTGGGGGCGGAATGTGGATATCCAAAGTAATTTTTTTATGGTCAGATCTAACCGGCGAGTGGCTGACCTCCGGTGTGGAACACTGGTCGCCCATGTTGGTGATGACCAGGTCCAATATGTTGTTACCTCTGGTGGGAGTGCTGACCAGTTGTTCCAGGGTGTTTGAGTTTATAAATTCTAGGAAATGTTGGGCAAGGGAGTTAGTAATTGACTAGTTCTCCCAGTTAATGTTTGGGTAGTTGAAATCACACAATATTAGGGTGTTTGATAGGACCTTTATGTTACCCAGTGTTTCCAGAAATGCAGAATGGGGGTCCTGGGACATGGTGGGTGATCTGTAGCAAGCTACAATTTGAATTGCAGTTTTTCCCATTGTTAGTTGCACGTGGATAATCTCTGAAGCATTGTGCTGTGCCACTAACCTGGAGGTGTGGGTATCCTTGATGAATATTTTGTATTTCGGTCCGGGTTCTGTGGCTGAAATGTATGGTATGAGTTGTAGCCTGGTAGTGCTGGGGTGCTCTCTGGAGCCTTAAACCAGGTTTCTGTTACTGCACATATATCAGTTTTCTCCATACTGAGGAGTGCTTCGAGTGCATGCATTTTTGAGGTTTAGACTTCTGGCATTGAGTAGTATTACCCTCAGATTTTTGTTACTTGTGCTATTTACAGTGGTGGGTTTGTCTTTTGAGCCTTGCCTAAAAAAGGCAATATGGGGGTTGCAAGAGCCTTGGCCAGTATTCAAAAACCTAAGGGTGACAGGTGTAAGCCATCTCTAGCAAAGCAGCATGGCTTGTCGAGCATGTTATCCCAGGCAGACAGACACTGGATCCCCTTTGAATGACACCAGAAACTTAGCCAGTTGTTGAAATTGATAATTTTTTCTTTATACCATTGTATCATTCTTGGTGAGGGCAGGATGCTACTCAGGGTCAGGGTCATACCAGCTTGGGCTACATGATCAGAGAGCTCTTCCATTTCTCTTTTCATGTAGTCCAGAGAGGTACAGCTCAGGTCATTCACACCAACATGGACAATGACAGAGTCATATTTGTACTTGTTCTGGAGTGACCTGAGTGCTTGTGTTATGTGGCGGATTCTGGCACCCGATTGGCAGCTAACAGTAACCTTCTTCTTATTCAGCCTAGTGAGTGGGATGTCAATGTTGTTGACTATATAGTCACCTATTACTAGTATGTTAGGTATGTTATTTTGCCTTGAGAGCTGTGATTGCGTGGCACACTCATTTTGTGAAGTATGTGTTTCATGGTTTGTGTTGGGGGGTGGAGGTTGCTTGGATGTCTGCTTTGGAGGGCTCTGTTGCTTTTGTAGATTTGTATTTAGAGCCTCCGAGTATGTTTTCTTGTATTTACGTGTGTTTTTTACCGGTGCTGGTTTAATGGGTCTGTGTGAGACTGGTGGTGTGATGCCAGTATTTCCCTTAACCTCTTGACTGTCTGATCCAGTCTTGGGTTGAGAGAGCTTAGCATCCAATTTGGATGTATAATTGCATCTCTCGCATGTATTAGTGTTTGGTGGTAGGAGGAGAGGTTTGTCTGTGTACATGAGGCAGTTGTTACATTGCCTTAAAATGCCCAGATTCACCAGTTGGACTGGAGAGTACACCTGAAACTGCCCTTTGGACATGCCTGGATAGGTTCAGTAAACTGTTTTACTGAATGGCTGGTAAGGTCGAATAGAGAGTTTTGTCCTTCTGTAGTGCTAGGGTTTATAAATGCTTGCTATGAGTTTTGAGGAAGTGCTGGGCTGAGAAATGAATGGCTTGAGTGCATAAGTTGAAAGTTTGTCTATTTCCAAGGGAAAATTTGAAGAGGACACTTTGTGGAGCCGGGAATAGTTATACCCTAGCTAACTGGTGCTGCTGGCATGCAAAACCGGCCAAATGCGTTTTTTATAGCAGGGAAATGAAAGAGATAGAAATTAGCCCAAAATGGCCAATACACTACTACTTTCTGACCTGAAACCACTCTTCCAGGGACAGGTAGGCTGCTCAAATCTCCCCTCTCTGACAGGTGAACAGAGAAACTTCCTTCTATCCAAGTAAGGTATGGGCAATCACAGAGATGTGTAACACAACCGTGAATTCAGCACTAACCTGAAAACTGGACTATACTAGCCTAGAAAGGTGGGAAACAAGTATATATATTATTTTTTTTCATAACAAAAGCAGATACAATTAAAAAAACACTTTAAATGTGCAAAAAAGATTCTTATTGTTATATATCTCAGTTCAGAGTTATAGTCAATGCCTCTAGTAATAAAGTAGGAAGAAACACAAATACAGTAAAAGCAGATGAATAAAGTGCAATATATATATATGTATATATATATATATATATATATATATATATATATATATATATATATATAAAACAAAAGGAAATGAGCAATCTGATTTAAACAAGTTACCCAATTTACCAGAAAAAAACTCAAAACTGAGCCCTTTTCCAGCAGTCTTCAATAAGACAAGTTCTAACTGCACACTCCCGCTACTAGGGTGCAGGGGAACCTTCTCCAAAAAAGATGGCCTGGATCAGTGCTCAAGTTATACAAACAAAGCTAGATTCAGCAGGCCTGATTCTGGTCCTATGCTACAGCAACAGGGCGCACCAATTTCAGAAAGAAACAGTTCGAATAAGCAGGCACAATAAGCCTGTGACCAGAAATTCCCAGCTCAGAAGGGCAGAATCCAGCCTCTCCTCCCACAAGAGTGCAGACCACAAACCTTCTTAATGTAGAATAACCGAGAAAGTATTATTCTGCTGCTTATTAAAATAATTAAACTGACAATTAAATATGTATGCAAACCAGTCACAATAAATGGCACTTGCATATCATTGCACCCACAATTTCTACTTCAGAAGCATCTCATTTCAAATCCATTCATTTGTGAACAAAAAATACTGAAACTGTCTAGGCAAGAGCATGTCATTAAACTCTTATTTTTCTGGGACCATGAGAATTTCTGCACGTATTATATTTTTCAGATGATCAGACTGTAACATTATTTGTGACATTTTCAAAGTGAGAACTATCACCAACCTATGTAAAGAAGTCTGAATGATACTATACCTTTTCGGTACCCCTCTGTTTAACTCCCACCACTCAACGGCTCCATCTGTGTAAGCAATGAAATTTTTGCCAGATGGCAGGGAGTCAAAACTAAGAGGCAGCAGAAAAACTGAAAAAAGCATCTGACTTTTCCAGCTGAAAAGCACTGCAGTTTGAAGCATTCTATTATCTAGTCTTTCCTGTGAGTCAGTCAAGAAACCCACACAACCCCATCGAAATGATTGGAGACATACTGTGGGTAAGCAATTTAGAATGTTGCATAAAGGAGAACAGGATGTGGCAATCCATTAAACTGTAGAGCTGCTGAGACGCTCACCACTATTCTTCAACAATAAAGTCCATTAAGATGGAAAACACCAACCAGGGAAGCAGGGAGCACATTCCTCAAAACAGAACTGTGCCAGTACAAAAAATCCTTCTGCACATGGATTCCACAGTTATGTTTGCTGGTATATTAACCAACACTCCCACCTGCTTGTTTCCCTGCAACCCCTTTACAGTCCAGGTAAACTGTTGACAGTGGCATCTGAAAAGGATCTCTTCCCATGGCCCATAAGGAGTGAACTGCCCAGGCAAGTAATTTTGTGTTAAGTGGTGGTTTCTTTTCTCTTTCTCCATGAAGATAGGATACAAGCTCTTGTGGTAGTTTGGAGCAGCTGTTGTCGCAGGATGACCCAGCATACTACTATTGTTAGCTACCACATGTTGCTTTTGTTCCACTCCCTGTGTATATATGGGCCATACATTCTGCATTGAGTAACATATGAAAACATTTAATCCAAGAGCTTTGGATATACTGAAAACATTTGCTCTCACTTTGTTGTGGGATCCGCAGTTATGACCTAGACTGCTTCATGGGGTCCTGTATAGCCATGTGTAGTGCTAGATCAACCCTGTTGTGTACTTCTTCACTAGTGGGTATATATGGGCCACCCTTTCTTACCATCCTGTCAGCTGTGGAACATTCTTGGTCAATACACAGATTCTTGTGTCTTCAAGCACAGTATTGAGTGCTTGCATCCTTATCATGAGATCTTCTAATATTTGAAGGGTAGTAATTTGACATCCACTTGCTCACCTCTTAAAGTAAATGCTGAGTTCTGTAATGAAATTAAAACTGTCTTCTTGTTCCCCACTTTTTCTAAGCTTTCTATAAACAAATTTTTGACGCTGTCCTCTCGTTCCCCTCTTTCCTCTAAACATTTTTCATCTAAGCTGCAGGAATTAACTTACACTCAAACATACCATTTTTAAATTGATACAAGGAAGACAGTATACATTAACTTGCTAACAGCAGCTGTTGACTCACCTGTAAATAGGAGGGTTAAAGACCTAATTTGTTGTCTCTGTTCTGTTTGGTATTGATTAAACGCATGTACAAATGACCAAATAATACTGTAAAAGTCATCCCCCTCTTTATACTGAGGAATTGATTTAATACTGCTTTTGGCTTCCAAGGCTGGATTTTTGCCCCTGTCACTCATATGCATCTGACAAGGGCTGAGCATTTCAGTAACCACTCAAAATGTATAAAACTAAAAGCAGAAAGAGCACACCACCGAAAATACAAAGACAATGTATGACAATCCAAGAAATGTGCCGGCTAAGTCAAGATAAAATAATTTAATTCACTGCCTTTGTTTCAAGTATGAAACTTCTTCAGAATAACAAACCAACACACAAACTCAGTTTAAATACGTAGGTTGATCATCTCCTTCTAATGATTGTGTTGCTTCAATTATTTTCTGCAGGTTTAGCCTCTCTCTGCTCTGATTCACTTTTCTTTTTAAAATATTTAATTCTTTTAACTTTTAAAAAGCATTTAACTTCAGACTTTAGCTCTCTTTTCCATGGATTAAACTGCATATTGCTATACTCTGGGCATGCACTTAGCTGCCCTTTATCTGCATGCTGCAGATCTATAGATATGTGGACTGAATGATCAAACACAAAGTTGCTATCAACTTGTCATTTGGTCATATCCTTCCATTATCAGTCGTTAACCAGTTGTATCACTATAATTTTGCTGTATTTTTCAGTGGTAATTTTGCATGTTTTCCAAATACCATGACTAAAAATAAAATAACTGTAGTGCAATGTATCATTTTCTTTGTTTGTCATTTTGGCTGCCAGGTACATGCATCATTTCATGAGAAACATTTCTCTAACTATACAAGTCCATTTGCAATGTCCAGGGCATTGCCGTCAGTTAGTATGTCAGGGATAGGGACTACAGTTTTTCAGTCCTTTCCTCTGTCCTGAATAAAAATAATATAATACTAACATAATAATACACATAGTATAATTGTCTGTAAGAGCATGTGACAAATGAATACCACTGCCTTTACATGTGCCTAACTCCAGCCATGCTCAAACCGACTCACCACTCTACAGCCTTAAGAATAAAGTTCTGACTGTTGCTTTCCTCAAGATTCATCCACCTATTTGTCAGCTCAGTGCCAGCAGCCATAAAAGTCTGTCTAAACAAGGTTGCATGTTGCAAAAAAATTTAACTAACTGTAATGTAATAGCTTAGACTAGCTAAACTAAGCAGTTTTGCTCCCAAAATTTAGCGTCAGCAGCTATAATTTATTAAAGTAAGCCACATTCAATCTTTTGTTTGAGCTTTTCATACTTTTTGTGATCTATTTTTGCTAATAAATATATATATATATATATATATATATATATATATATATATATAAATACACACACACACACACACACACACACACACACACACACACACACACACACACACACACTCACACACACACACACACACACACACACACACACACACACACACACACACACACACATATATATATATTTACAGTTTCATATATATATATATATATATATATATATATATATATATATTTATATATATAAATGTCTATAGCTATATATCTATATATAGATATAGATTATATAGATATATATGTGTGTGTGTGTATATAGCATAGCTATACCAAATATATTCTGCTCTGTATGTTAACTAAATCAGAACTTTACAGGGGTTATAAATACATACCCCTATACTTTTTTGCATGTCATTGAGAAAGCAAATAATTACATATTATGCAATAATTTGGAGCTTCAGTTTATATTATTCCAATATATCTTGATTGTCGTTTCTTTATATGTGCAATTTACCAATCTCACAATATGCCTTGATTGTCATTTCTTTATCTGTGCAAATTACCAGTCTCAATATAACTGACTTGATTAGTTTTATAATCAGAAAATCTAGCAGCTGAGCTTACTTACTTATGAGAGTCTCTGTTTCTGCTTCTGAAATGCAGAATCATGATTGGACTGTGAGGATGTACCACTATGGTCTGGCGTCTGTAAACCACCTTTGGTGTACCAGCAGCATTCATCTTGGATGTCTGAGTCCAATTTCTTTTCTTTTCACTACTGTTTTTGAATATGTCTTCCATTGTGCAGTTTTTGCTTCTCCAGACTAATATATTTTATATACAGCTTGCCTCTGGTATCCTTCCATGCATTCTGTAGTTGCTGCACATTCCCTGGATGGCATTTCTTTGTATTGTCTGTAGCTTTTGCAATATTTTCCTCCTGCCTGGTCTTCTTCCTTGCGGACTGGCCATTTGATATAGGTTCATAGGTAGGTACTAGGCTATCTGCCTGAAGGCATTTATAAGCCTAGCCGGAATGTGTTGGCTTTCGCCACCCCCTTAGATTAAATAATCAGCCCTTGCAAGTCTTGAACGCAGGACCCTGCACACCATAGCCACAGAATTTACCATTAAGCCATCTGAACTGTCATCTCTGAATATCTCCTCTATTCTGCTAGAATAATTTGTTTCCCATTCCATTTCTTTATATGCCATAATCAGAGCACAGCAAGAGGTTTGCAAAGGGGGGAGCTGTCCTGGACACAAAGTATTAAGGGTCTCAATTGTGCAAATAGAGGTCTTCTTTTCTGTTTGATGAAGAACTGAGGGGTTAAATTGCCTGTCGACATTCA
Source organism: Protopterus annectens (assembly GCF_019279795.1). Classification (NCBI taxonomy): domain Eukaryota; kingdom Metazoa; phylum Chordata; order Ceratodontiformes; family Protopteridae; genus Protopterus; species Protopterus annectens. The sequence goes on along the minus strand of NC_056740.1, from coordinate 111,082,365 downwards.
AAACTGAAGTTTTTTTTTGTTCTTTGCTTGAAGAGTTTGGGCATTATGTCAGAAATGGGCAGTGGGTGCAAGATGAGACAGCCATCATAATATGATCATAAATTCATAGGTGTGTACTAGGCTAATGACTCTGGAGCCTTTACAAGCCTAGCCCATAGAAGTGCCCTGGCATTGTTCCGCCCGACGTTAGTTCCCAGTACCTCTATCAAGTAGAGCTACTGGAGTGATCCCCGGGGTGAACTTTCTATTTCCCATCCACTCATCAAGATTTCTCTTGAAGAGGGCAAGTGAGGTGCTCTGCTTGACATGTATGGGTAGTCTATTCCAGAGCATGGGCAGTCTCTGGGTTATGAACCTGTCCCTCCAGCATGTTCTGTTGATTATGGTAATGAGGTTGAGGTCTCTGGAGTGTGTGGTGCGGACGGATTGGGATTTCTTTAGATGTAGCATTTCTAACAGAGCTGGGTCAGACGTGGCTTTGTAAGTCAAGCAGAGAGCGCCTCTTAGTAGACGATATGAGACAGAGAACATCTGGAGTTGTTTGAGTCTGTCCATGTAGGACATGTGTTTAAGGCCTAGGATCCTAATCATGAGGTACTTTTGTGGCCTTTCCAGTTGTTGCATGTATCTAATGAGGTACATGCCAAATGGGGCATTATAGTAAATGAAAAAAGGCACAGCTGTATCAGCTATAATATACGAAAACTTCAGTGAAGTATCCACATCTGATGAAGTTAGCTGATGAAAACGTATAAGACAACTGTAGCAGAGAGAGTTGACGACCTCTTTCTTCCTGGTTGCAAATACATGTCATATTTTATATTTCTATATTTTTATTATTTTTATTATTTAGTGAGATATGATTAATACTATTTTTCTTGGGTAGCTGTTCTAGTTATTTAGATGCTTAGGACAGTATGCATTATGTCATTATATTTATTATTTTCATTATATTAGTTATTTTATTTGAAAGCAGGCAAGATACAATGTATGCATAGGTAATTTTTGATTAGGAAGCGTTGCGCTTCCATTATTAGTATTTATGCTGTAGGTTGAACATCGTTATTTTTATGTTATTTTATATTTTACTTATTTATCTACTTTATACAGTTTAATAGTCAAAATATTGGGCTTTTTTCTTTCAGTTTCAAAGCCTGCTATTATTACAGTCTCGGTGTATGAATTTTTATTATGTTAATAGAGAATTGCAAATGCACCTTAGTTCGCTGTGATCTGTACCTTTAAGGAGCTAAAGGGAGAGCAAGGGGCGTGGTTAAGTGTTTCAGTGCTGGTATTTAAAATCACTTGTAATGGTGTGAATGGTTTGCTTGTCTGAAGAAGTTAGTGCAAGGTACTAACAAAAAGCTTTTACAGTGGCTTAAAAAAATTTATTGTTTTTCATGTTTTTTACGTTTTGGACTGGCCTGAGTCGAGTTCTTGGCTTTTGAATTAGCAGTGGTTTTCGCTAGTGTGTTTATGTGATATACTCCAATCTTTTTAGAAATCAGAATGTGCACCCTATGTGCAACTTCTGGTATACTGGCAAAGCAGGGGTTCCTAAACTTTGTCATACTGAATATCATGATGTTGATATCATTGTAACAGTAAAATCCAACAGCTAAATAAAATAAAATTATTATACATAAACCAAATTCCCAAGAGCACTATACCTCTGTCTGGTTAAATGCTTTTCTCAAGGTCATATAGTAGGCAAATAAAGGTAGAAGGGTGCAAACCCTGTATGTAGAAGGATGCAAACCCTGTATCCTTGGCACAGACAATCGTTCATTAACAAGTCATATCATTAGTCCTCTTATCTAAGTAACCAGAAGGCTAAAGCACTGACCTTTGACAAATCTATTTGTAACCTGCAAGAGGGACTGACAAAAGTTACCACTGGATAGAGTTCAATGTGGATAGTTATTAACACATTTATAACATTGATCTAATTTACTTATTTTAACTGAAAAATATATGTATAAAACTAAAGACTTATTTAGTAATGCTATGGCAGATGAGATGCTTAAAGACCAATCACCTTCTCTTATCACACTGATTTTATAGCAGACAATGTGCTTTAGGAACTTAATTTCTGCTGCAGAATCGCTCAACTCATCTCCAAAAGCATGACAATCCATAGTGAAAAAATGTATTTATCTCTCATCTTGATATGCAGTATCTCTCCTAATGTTCCTAAAGATACAGTTGGTTAAAAACAAAATGTATAGCTTTGGACTCTTAGCCAGTCATTACATGTCACTGTGATCTACTTAAAGGATTCCACTGGCTCCCAGTATAAAGCAGACTTTCTTTCATTCTTGGTCCCCTCATTTTTAAAATCCATATAGTTGGCTGTTATCCTCACTAATCCAGTCTTCAAATAAAGGATCCAACTTGTACATTTAGAAACTCCCAGGGAGAAGGACTGATTGTCATTAAACTTATATTTGTTACAGCTACTGGTAAAGGGGCTATCATAAAAATTACCACAGCCACCTGGAATCCCCTCCCTCAGATACATATATCTATAGATATCAAGGCAGTCTGGAAGGTTTTCCGAAGATGATTGCTTTTGCTGTAGTTCTAGGTACTTTGCTTTAGGAACCAGCTGAAAGTATATGGGGGGTCAGGAAGCCCTCAGAAGCCTCGGGGTGTTTTCGATGTTCTGTGGTATTCTAAACATTTGAGCAATGTGTGATTACCCCTCATCATATGTGCCTGAGGAATATTTGAATTTTATGGACATATTTTGAATTATTTGCACCTTAGTATAGTGTTCAGGGTGTACTTTGAAAACATTCAGCTAAACACACAAAACTAGGACTAATTCGGTTAACACAAAGTAAATATAAGGTAACATACATATATACACACTCTACATACACACTACACACAAAATTAAACTTCCTAAATTTCATCCTCTGATTGCAAAAGGCCATTTAAATACGTTTTTTTAAGTCATGTGAAATGCATTAAAACTGAAAATAAAAGGTTAATATATTCTAGTAAACTTTTGGTAGATAGCATCTTAGGGGCTTTTACTCACTTGTCAGCATCTCAGCAAATTTTTGTTAAACACAAGCATAGTTCTCAACATTTCATCTCTAAAAATGAGGAAGGCTGCCTCTAAAAATCTGGAACAAATGGGCAAATTGTGGAACACTTAATAATGACATTCACTAGGAAACTCACAGCAGGGTTGTTAAATGTTTCTTTACTCTTAAAATAGTTCTTCAGATGAATTCATATGACAAATATTCAATCTTATTAGTCCTTTAGATGAATTAATATGATTCAGAATTACTCATTCTATTGATATTTGTTAAAAAAATCATTCAAAGTGAATGTGTACCAAACCCTTTCAGTGTGAACCACACAATATTTAAGACTGAAATAATATCCTCATAATAAGTTACAGCTGAGAGGTACAACAATGCAGGTCTTTCGTTACTCTACATTATCTCATTTCTCCAAATAAAAGAAACCACCTAAGAAGAAATCCTTGAAAGATAGCAGATTTGACAACAATAGGTATAATTGATGGTAATTTCAACTGACAGTTATATAACACAATTGCATTAGTTTTATTATGAATAACTAAAAAAAAATAAGTAGTATTTCCCTTGGTGGAACATTTGTATTAACAATGGTTACATGAGTAGTTGTTAAACTTCAAATGCAGTCAAACCAATGAACAAGTAGCAAATCAGTTTAAAGGAGTAGCATAAACCGAATAAGGTAAAGTGGAGTCAACATGATCTTCCCCGCTGCGTACCCCCTGTGAATGTAGACAGATGCAGTTACCTCCACACACACAGGAATATATTTCATTTTGAGAAACGTTGGACAACTTAGCAAAAAACTTATCGCTACCATCAGTTTTAAGCAAAATAGTTTTGTTTATTTATATATATATATATCAATCTATCTATCTATATATTTATATATGTGTGCGTGTGTGTGTGTGTGTGTGTGCGTGTGTGTGTGTATATATATATATATATATATATATATATATATATATATATATAGATATTTGCTGCAAAGTAGGCTACGTGCTCAAGAAACTCCAAAGTAGCAAATGGATGATTCCACTTTTTATTAGAACAAAAACACAGAATAAATGCTCTTCAAATCAATAACATCAATATGCGTTTTCGTCTCAACTATGTGAGACTTCATCAGATGTAAAGAAGTTGTGCAAAGAAAAACATTTAAATACCCTATTGCCCTTCCAATTAAGGAAAGGTACCAATAATATTTGTTCTCAACTTTTTAAAAAAACCAATCAGCTTTACATACTCATGAATATTCATGAGTGATACGTCCATTATTCAGAAACACCTCCGTGTACATTAAACTCCTTTCTAAATACGGACATCCAAATAAGAACACTCAAGATGTTCATTAAAAACATGAGAAATGTAAGCGTAGGTTGAATTCAGTACATACATATTATGTCTAATTAAATATTAAAAACATCGAAATGTTAAAACACATTTTTAAAAAAATGTAAACTACATAATCTCTCTAAATGTGCAAAATTTGCTGTGAAGAATTGAACTCCGTTCAAATATGGACGTCCATGTAGCTATATTATTTGTGTTCAACCTTCATACAAAACCTGCTGTATTCTAAAAGCTTAAAAAATTATTATATATGTAAGTGGAAGTGGAATTCAATACATGTACATGAATCAAAACACATAAATAAAAACACATGAATAAAAACAAATGATTAAAAACGCA
>NC_056740.1:110837617-111072617 GCF_019279795.1 Protopterus annectens | reverse complement strand
TCTTTTATTTATGAAGATATTTTCCTTAATCATGTGGTGAAATTTGTGCCAGGATGCAATGTTTGAAAGGGAAGATCTCAGATAATAGATTTTGTTAACAATGGAGAAAGGGCTATGCTTTGATGAAAAAAGAGAAAGTAAATGGCTTGTTAATCTGACATGCCTGGGTAAACCATTATAAAGTGAGATGATCTATATACAGTGGAAAGAGAAATAATTTTAATTTCATTCATTTATTAAGTGGGTAAGTGTCATCAAGGACACTTTTTAGCCACAATCTAAGTCACAAGGTCACAGGTAAATGCAGTGCATATGGGCAACTAGCCAATGATCTATCCATGTATAAACATGTACCAAAGAAAACAGTTGAATGCAGTGAAGGCTGTGTACTGCATGCTGCGGTAATGGGTTAGCACGGATAAATTATGAAGTGCTGAATGTATGCTTCATTTGTTTTGGGAGATTTGTTCCTTCTTCAAATTGGTTCAGCCATGGAGTTGGTATAAATAAATTCAAGGTTGTGTGTGTGTGTATTTTTTTCTTCTGTATTTGAGGCCTGTTTTTGTCCTTTCAGCTCATCCACTTTTAGAAGTCACCATTTCTGAAGGATAGTACTTAATGCTCATTTAATGTTGCATTTTAATTAGTTTAGAATATTCTATGTGGTTATCCCATTGTAAGTAAACCCCATACTCTGAATTAATATTTATGTATGTTTTTCAAACTTTGTTTATGACATTGTTTGTGTAACTCTGTATTTTCCTTGGCTAAAGCTGCTTTTGAAAGTTGATCTGATGAAGTCCAGTTAGTGGGATGAAAGGACTTATCATACATAAATAAATCTGAATTATGTAAGTGACCAAGCCTCTTTGAATGTGTTATTTTTATTATTTTAAAACTTGTGAATGGCTTTTGAAGTTTTGGACTGTTTTTAACTGTTTCTGAATGATGAGTTTTAGTTAACTGGCCTGTTTTTTTTTTTTTTTTGACAAACAAAGCAGTGAAGACAGCCTGCTATTCTTAACTCTGTAGTCAGCTGATCGACACTGAGAATAAGATCATGCTTTGGAAAGCTGTTGTGGTCATCATTGCTGGGAAAGTGAAACACTGCTGATTTAATAGAATAAAATATTTGCAAGTAAACAAATAGTGTGTATTGTAGTACCTTCCCTAAATTATTTTAAAATTCCAAATATTTGCAATGACAGACAATATATATATATATATATATATATATATATATATATATATATATATATATATATATTAAAAATTATATGTAAAGAATAGGGATGAGACATCTCGCATGAAAAAAAATATTACGGGAAAGAATTTTAACAAATACGAATGCACTCTTTGACCTAACTAGCAGAAGAACAATGTTGAATGTTAATAGCCCCCTCAAGCCTAGAGAGGAAACAAGACCACCTACAAGTAAATACTGACAGGACATTTATTGCCACTCATCCTGGAAATGAACTGTTTTGCCTTCTCATAAAGAGACTGCCATTAGACAGTGTCCTTACAGTTTGTGTGTGCGTGCGTGTGCGTGTGTGTGTGTGTGTGTGTGTGTGTGTGTGTGTGTGTGTGTGTGTGTGTGTGTGTGTACATGTGTGTTTTGCAGTGGAAAGAAAGGATAATTAATTCATTGCTGTATTGCTCTGATTTGCCTTGACAAATTCACTGTCTTGTATCTGTAATAGAAGCTAACTAAAAAAAATGCAACATGCTGTTATTACTCTACAGTGATAAAAGCTGAGATCTTTGTCCCATGATGGGTGTCTGTACATCTCCACAACTACAAATCTAACATGATTAGCACTTAAAATACCAGTCAGACAATGACAAAAACAACAAATGTCTTCAAGTGAAAATGCAGAACTGCATCTTGAATTTATGGCAGTGCAGAAATGTATAATAAATAAAATCACTCACATTAGGGAAATGAAGACTTTTTACAAAGGTGCAGGTATCTTCTCTCACTGTGATTACATTGGCTGCAAGAAAAGTAAGTAGCTGGTTTGGATTCCAGGGTATTTATTGCCTTTAACCATGCCTGCACACTCTCTGATTGGGAATATTAATGTAGCAGGGAGCTAGGTCATAGGAACAGTGGGAGTTTCTCAACTTCAAAAGCAAAGAACCCAGGATAAAGTATTAGTATATCTTTAAGTCCGTACCTGGACAGTGTGCCAAACTTGATGAAGAATGTAGGAATCAGTACTGCTGAACAAGGAGGAACCTAAAGCTTTAATGAAGCACTGGACTTAATCACTTTGTAAAAGTTCTTTTAATGTAGTGCACAGAATGATCAATACTGTGAAAAAATTTATGGAGCTAAACATGATACTTACTAATTTACAGAACTTTATTCTTTGATACTGAGTTTTTCAAATATTTCTATTTTAATTTTTATTTGCAGTCTGGAGCCAGCTTTGTTAAGCTAAGTACTGTTATTGCTTTCATATATCAACCTGGAAGTTATTTGATGTTTTGAAGAAATTACTGCCATCTTTTTCACCCTCATTTTGGAATATTATGATGTGTCTATCCAAGGGGCACTGAAAAGTGTACTTGGCTTTGGGCTGAACTGTGAATGGGAACTAAGTAAATAAACGAATGAATGAATACATATCTTAGAAATATTGAAGTTGTTAACTGTGATGACAGACAGTAGAAGTCACGTATGTGAAAGTATTTATTTGGATTTCTGTCTGACTTGACAACGGGATTAATAATTGCCAAAGAATCATTTTTAGAACTACACTGTAGAATTGCTTATCTTACAAGACTAATGCTTTCTCACATCTTTTGCTACATAATTATTTAGTTTAAAATAGAAGGGCAATGCTTGATTATTTTATATATTCAAAGACTGCATATTCAATTCTCTACATATTATGGTATATGCCCTTTTAATAACCTTTTGCTTAGGTTTCAGTATTAAACTCTTACCAGGATATCCAAAGATTTTCTTTAAATTTTGCTCTGTTTTATTTTTTTCTAGATGTTGTAGCTGCACTTTCCTCTGTACCATGTTTTACTCTATTTGTTTTATAACTTCATACTTTATATATCCCATGATGAGTCTGAAAACAATCTAACTGGATGAGTGTTCTATTCCAGTTAACAAATGGTAAATAAATACATATCCACCATCTTAGAAAAATCCAAATAAGGTTTTAAAATTAGAAATCTTCCTGTATCCTTAATCATGCAAATCTACACAGAACATTCTAGACATCTATAAACCCAATAAAACTTATGGTAAACTCCCCTATAAACACTCTGCATCCCTTGCATGGAATAGGCTACCACCTCACATTCATAGCATCACTAGTTCCAGCTGCTTTAAAACTGAAGTCAAGCACTACTTTCTGGATTCAAAAGCCTGTCCTTGCCTAAAACCTCCATAATCTGCCTTTTCCTTTCTTTTTCTTTTCACTATCTGTCTACATCTAATAAGTTAATGACTAATCTGCTCACTAGACAATACTACATTATGCTACTTGGGAAATATATGTCATTATTGTAAATACTTAAATGCACTCATTATATTTACTTCATTTTGTTTTATTTTTATTAGTAATTTGTTTCACCTGATTACTGCATATGTAATTTTTGCTTATGTTGTATTGCTGCACTGTTTTCTTGGGTTTTGTATATTGCCTACTATGTTATCTTTTTATGTTGTATTGCTGCACTGTTTTCTTGGGTTTTGTATAGTGCCTACTATGCTATCTTTTTATGCTTGTCTTGCTATAGACTTTCTCCTCGGGTCTCCACTGAAAACAGGCCATTGGCTCAGATGGACTAACCTGGTTAACAAATGTCAAATAAATACATAAATAAATAAATAAGTCAAATTCAGAACCTGGGCACTTAACTTCGCCATTCTGTTTCGTGTAAGGTATTAGCTCAGTTCTTCCTCAACTGCAGTTATCCCATTAATGTTCAAACAGATTATTTTATTTGGGTTCTTTACTTATGCAGAGACAATCCTGTAGGATTTAGACTAGCAATTTAAAGTAGGCTGATCAGTTATAGTGGATATTCCTGTAATCCAACCTGGGTTTGTTTATCTGTAATGTCTCAGAACCCATCCTCATGCCTCTCAATTGCCCCTGGTTTTGCATTATATTTTTTGCTGAGCTCCTGATATTATTTTTGGTATTCAGGTAACTCCCTGATGGTTACAGTTGGGCAATAATATCCGACATCAATGTTTCATACTTGTTAGTATTTCGAAAACGCATGCTGGTACAAAAACTGTTGTTCTGATTTTCTACGTGAATGATAGCAATATTAAAAGCTGACTCTCATTTTGAATCTTTACACCATTATTTTTAATTTTGTCCCTGATTCTTGGGCAGACACATTGACAGCTGTTGCTTGAATGAGTCAAAATCACAGACTTCCCATACAGTGTCATTATGCACAGAGCACCTTCCGTAACTGCACTTTTGATTATGTAAAAAGCATGACATTACATTGTACTCCCTGCACCATAGTTGTGCTACAATTTTGTGTTCCTGTCTGCTTAGAAAGAAAGGTGTTTTACCCCAATTAAATAGTTTCATCTCATATAATGGACTACATCTTAGCACAATTTTGCACATTTGACAACTGATTAATTTCTTACAATGCAGTAACGGACACTACCTAATCATCTGACGTCTTTTCAGACACTCACTTCTTAAGTGTGACTACATTTACAAGCAAAATATTAACTGCATATTCCCCTTATAACACTGCTCACAAATAATGGCCTTTACTGCAAGTTTTTTTAATGATCTATTATATTGTTTTAACTGTGACTTTGTTTAGTGTTTCTACATGGGGTCGGGGTATCATGTTAACTGTCGCCAACTCTCTCGATTCAGTGACACACTCCTGCCTTCTTCAGCACTCATGCCTGACTGTTACAGATCTTCTTTCACACAATCCATCCACCTCTTTGCAGGATGTCCTCACTTCCTCTTACCTTCTTCCTGTCTGTCCCAAATCTTCCTCACCAGACTGTCGTCTGCTTTCCTGCATGTGTCCAAACCACCGTAATCTGTTCTGTTTGATCTTTTCTGCAATTGGAGCTACTTTGGCTTCTGCTCTTATGTCCTCATTTCTTCGTCTGTCCCACAGTGTGCATCATACCACCCTTCTCAGGCACTTCATTTCCATCACCTCTAGCTTCTTCACTGTTCTGGCTTTACTGCCCAGGTTTCTGTACCATACAGTAGTACTGGTTGCACCACTGTTTTGTACATCTTACTTTTCAGCTTCTTTGGCATTCTTCTGTCATAGACTATACTTGGCACTCTATGCCAGTTGGCTGCAGCCCCTCTGATTCTAGATTTGACCTCTTTATTCAGACTTCCCTTCTCCTCAACCACCCCTCCCAGATACTTGAAGCTGTTTACCTGTTCCACTATCTTCCCTTCTATCTCTATTCACAGCTTCTTCTGATTTCCCCAATTTTTGTCATTACAAAAGTCTTATTTGTGCTTAGTTTCTCCTCTTGTGCCTTCAGTTTTGCTTTCCATTCTCCTATCCTTTGCTGAAGTTCTTGCTCAGAGTCTGCCTGTAATGCCACATTGTCTGCATGAAGCAACTTTGTTGATCTGTCCCCTCCGACCTGTTTGCTATGGTAGTCCATAACCAGTATGAACAGTAGTGGGCTCAGATCTGAACCCTGGTGTACACCCACTCCCACTGGGAACCCCTCTGTGAGGCCGAACACTGTTTGTACTTGAGTCATTTGGTCCTTGTACATAGCCTACACTAATACTACCAATGTTTCTGGGACTTCAAACCACCACAGTACTGCCCAGAGCAGCTTTCATAGGACCTTGTCATATGCTTTCTCCAAGTCTAAGAATGCCCAGTTGGACTCTTTCCTCATCTCTAGCTTCTTCTCAAGTATCTCTCAGGTCAGTTGTGCTGCTTCCTGATCTGAATTCGAACTGCTTATCTCCCATCTTGCATTCTATACTCTGTGTATCCATTTATCAATTACTGTCTCCAGAACTTTTATGTAATGTGATAGGAGTTTGATTCCTCTGTACTGCCCACAGTTGTGGCTGTCCCCTTTGTTCTTGTAAACTGGCATGAGTATGCTTATTCTCCAGTCATCTGGGATACGTCTTTCTCTTCACACTGCTATTAGTACCCTCTGGAGCAATTTCTCCCCTACCTCACCCAGCATCTTCATCATATCTGCTGTGACCTCATCCGAGCCTACTGCTTTCCCTGACTTCATCTTCCTTAGTACTGTTCTTACGTCTTCTAGGGTGGGCTCCTCTTCTTCTCTCATTGTAGGCTGCTTCTGGGGCAATACAGCTTCTGTGGGGTTTTCTAAATTCAGAAGCTACTGAAAATACACCTTCAATCTGCTTTTGATATCCTCTGGGCTGGTGAGCAGGTTGTTGCTGGCATCCCTTATATAGGGTGTCTGACTATCTTCTTTATCTTTCTGTCTTTGCCTTGCAACCTGATATAGTTTCTTTGTACCACTTACTGAGTCACTTCCCAGAAGTTGGTAGAGTACCTCCAATGCCCTAGTCTTTGCTATTGCAACTTCTTTCTTAGCTTTTTTGTTAGTCAACCAGTAGTCCTTCCTAGCCTGGTCAGTCTTTTCTATCTCCCACTTCTTCCTGCACTCCTTCTTTATTTTGATGACTTCCTGGACTTCTACATTCCACCACCAGCATTCCTTATGTACCTTATTTCTATATCTGGCTTGGCCACATATCTTTTCTGCAGTGCTAACACATGTTGTTTTAGGCACTCCATTCTTGTTCAAGTCCACCTATTTCCTCCTCTTCTTGGGGTGCTGGAGCCCTGAGTAATTCCTTGAACTGTTGTACTTTCTCTGCAATCAACTTCCAGGTTTTCAGCCTGGTCACTGTTGACCTTAAAGCCTTCTCTGACCACTGCTTGCAGCTGATTATGGCAAATAGTGGTTTATGCTGTGTACCAACTGTTTTACTGGGGATATCTTTGTAATCCTGGATTCTACCCAGTGCCTTTTCCTTACTAGGAGGAAGTCTACCTGAGTTGCATGTTGGCTGTTCTTGTAGTTGATCTTGTGACTGTCTGACATTCTGAACCATGTGTTGGCTACTATCAAGCCATTTGCCAGACATAAGTCTAAAATGACCTCTCCTTCTTTATTCCTTTTGCCACACACATGTGGACCCAGGCAGTCCTCATATCCTGTTCTCATAGCCGGCCTTAGGCATAGGCCAACTAGGCGGCTGCCTAGGGCGCCACTCTAGCAGGGGCACTTTTCCAGTATTTATTTAATGTAGGTAGACCAGGATGGGGGCACCGGGTGGGGTGGTGGGGAGTGCCGTGGAGCCCTTTTGCCTAGGGCACCAGTTGACCTAAGGCCGCTCCTGCCTGTTCTGTCTATATTGATATGTGCATTCAAGTCACCCATTATCGACACCAATTCATGTTGTCCCACTTTAGCTAGTAAGTGCTGAAACTGCTATCTGAATGCACTCTTATCCTCACTATCACAACCCTCCTTTGGGACATAGACTGAGATTATGAATACTGCCCTATCATTGCACTGGAGTCTGATTGCCATGAGTCTGTCATTAATTCTGATGATATCCCTCACTCCCTTCTGAAAGTTCTCTCTCACCACAATTCCTACACCATTTCTAGCTTGTCCCCCTCCTGAGTAGTAGAGTCTGGATCCCAAGCCAAGTGGATTTGCTGCATTGCCCTTCCATCTCGTCTCTTGGATACATAGGATATCCAGCCTCCTCTGTATCATCATGTCACCTAGTTCCAAGGGCAAGGGGCGGCCAGTCAGTGAACCTACATTAAGTGTAGCAATTCTCAGTTCATATTTGGCAGGTTGGTTGTTTTTATGTCCATCTTTTGCTCAACAGAGCTATCCTAGGTAACCCAGTCTGGGCACCTAGATATAACTGGCTTCTGCGCAACTAGATATATGTTATAAGTTGTTTTTATGCTAACTGCTTATTGTCCTGATCATATAGTGGTCATGCACACCACCTAACTTATTATATGAAGTGCTCAGGTTTGCCTGTTTTACGCATCTGTCATGGACATCCCCACTCCCATCCCCAAACCCCTGTCCCTCTGTACTTATATAGTTAACTAAACCCCTTTCTTAAACATATGCAACCAATAAAGAAAATCCATCCCACAGTACTGAAAGTAAATGCTATAGCAGTAATAATTATTGTGAATCAATTTAATTTACAAGCAACCATGTATAGATGTCACCTCATTCACATCAAATTTTCTGTGTGCAAAGCTTGACAATTGCCCCTGCACTTAGTCCAATGATAACACAGTTCTTGTTGAAGACGTGGCTCATAACTGAAGGTGATGGCCATCTAGAACTTAAATAACAAAATATACCTTATGGAAAGAAAGGAACATTGTTAGAACAAATACTTCACTCCTTCAAAATGTGATACTCTTCTTACAAGAGATATACCTTTAAACCTATTCCTCCTCGTAAAGTCTTATTCTGACAACCCCATTAAAGGTGCGGGCAACAGTTTCATGTTAAGTAAGACTAAGCGTACCAAATGAGCAATTTTGGTCTGAAACTACAGGATTTTAACTTAAGAATATTTAGTACATGCAGTAAAATGTGACAGCTACAAGCCTTTGTAGATGCATGTACCTCAGGGAGTCTTGTTATCATGTAAATATAGTCAAATATCATACAAAATAAACATAAGCTTAACACCAAAGAACACATTGTCTTCCACCATGACAGGTCACATAAGGGAGCAGGAAGCATAGCACAACAACATCTTAATTATAATTGATTTCAAACTCAGTACCCCTATTATGAGAGGGAGGAATTCAATATAGTTTTTATTTTTTGTCATTTGTTTATCAGGCAAATCTGACTGTGGTACCCATTTTCAGCACAGACATGGAGAGAGAAGCTCCATTGATGAAGCTCTGCAACAGCATCAAGACATTCAAAATAAACATCGGCAGACAGTAATAATACATGTGATGCAACATTTACAGCATCAAATTAAGTAGATGGTATAATATATTAAAAACAGTGATCTGATGGAAAGACAGTTTCACAAAGGAGGAGTGAGAGAAATATATGGATGAAATTTGATTAAGACGGATGAATCTGACACATAGAGTAAGGAAGAGACTAATCAGGTGGGTGAAACTAAGCAACCGAATAATGAAGAAAGGGATCGAGGGATCTAGAGATAAATGTATGATGCCCGGAAGTTAGAACATATAAACAAATGTATTTTGAAGGTGAGGCAGGGAGAAAACATACAGATGGGTACTAAAGAATTGAGGAAAGGAAGTAGGGGGAGATAAAGAGACTAGGCTGAGATAGAGAAAATGGAAACGGTATAACTTGCAATAGAAGCATAAATATATATATATATATATATATATATAAGCTTTTTATCATTAAATCATATTGGTATTTTAGGATGATAGCTGTAAAGAATGATGCTTAATATTGGGCATGTTAAAAGTTTATGTGTTATATTCTGAGTTATGAGCATATACACGTACATTCATTTATATATATGGATTTATATCATATTATCGAGTTTGGAAACTCAAAATTCATATAGTTGAAACCAGATGTTTGAGTTTGCAAAAACTGAAATGTAAAAAAAAACTAAAATCTATGTTTTGTAGGGGTGCAAGCCCTGTAGTACCCATCATGTGCCCGAGCCCTCTCACAGTCCCTGCAAATTATATATATACCAACTCCAAGATTGCGCTACAGTGGAGAGAAGGGTAAGGTCCCTGTTAAAGCATGTCTATGTAGAATGAGGTGCAGGTACCCTATAAAAAAACAAAAAACAAAATAAAAAACAACAAAAAAAACCCCACTTTTGACCAGGAGAACATCAACCATTTCCAGTTCAAGTACTTCTTTCTCTGTACATGATTATATATCTTTGATCGTAGCAAGTTACTGTATATTGTGCGTATCACACTTTACTACACCTGGTTGATAACACACAACAATAAGTGCTTAGGATTTGATAACATAGTCCTTGTAAACTGAATGACAACATAAGCACTAATATTTGTTGTTGTGTCAGTATATATGCTGACATTTCTCTGGCCTACTATGTTAAATATTAAGATACATTGTTGCAAATGTGTACATGGAGTAGTTCTCTCATTGCCTAGCAAGACTATCCCAGTCAACAAATGCAAATAAATGAAAAATAAATACAGTATAGTGTTTTTAATGTGTTAAATGTAATTCTGTCACCTGTAATCCTTCCTAGTATATTGTGTATGGGACCAATTCTAATTCTTTTTTGTTTAAAAGAAGTCATTCTGAACTTGGTTTTGTCAAATGTGTGCAATTTTGGGAAGAACAAGAGTAAATTATTTTTAGGATTCAACAGCAGTTAAGCTTTATCAAGCTGACTTTTGATAGTTTGATAGAGTATTATTGCATTTTACAGATTACTATCTATCATGAGTAGCTATCACACAACTGGAAAGTGCATTGGGACTGGCCAAGAAAAGACATTTGTTACAAAGGTTAATTTATGAGATGTTTATTCATTTTATTTTACATTGGTTTACCAGGAAATGTCCCACTGGGGCAGAGCTGCCCATTTTCAGTGGAGGTCCGGGGAGAAAAGCTCTATACAGTAATAGAATAGAGAATGTGTAAAATAGGAACATTGCACTACCACACGATAATAATTGTACAGAGTTATGCATACATACAAATATTTCAAGCATGGGAATTAATGCCCTTCTAGCTTGCCAATATACCAAAACACCTATTCCCATAATAAGTGAACAGTTTACTCTTGGAATTATCTAAACTAGTACTTGCTTTAATGTAATTTGGTAGTCTGTTCCATGCATCAGTTACTCTGTCAGAGAACCAATTAATAGTACACTTCTCATTCCTATAGAAATTTCTACATAGGTTGTCTGATGATTCTGTAGTACATTTTGATAACTCCAAACATTCCTGAAGGTAGTTGTCTCTAAATGCACTATATACCTGAATAAGATCTCCTCTTGGATATCTATAAGATACACTGTACAAGTTCAGATATTTTAGTCTTTCATAATAACTTAAATTTTTGCAACCATGTATGCCCTTGGTATATTTCTGCTATACTCTTTCCAATTTACTCATGCTTGTTTTCTTACAGGGTCCCCATATTGTTATCCCATATTCAAGTTTGGGTCTAATGTAACTAATAAATAATGACTTCATCATTTTTGATTTCCTAGACTTTATAGCTCTTTTTATACAACCTATAGTTTTGTAACTCATTAACCAAATTCGTTGATATGATTAGAAAATCTCACAGCTGAATCTACAGACAATATAAAATTTCATGTAACAGTAACATTAGCACTGCACATTAGCTGCACAGTTATACATACAGTAAGAGATAAAATAGAGTCAAGACTCTGCATACAGCAGTGTATATATATCATAAATACATCAGTAATCCTCCACAGTATATTATGAGTATGCAGTAGAAATTATGCTAATATGCATTCTGTCTGATATTAGAGGGATAATAACTCACTATGAGATAGCTTTGAGATGAAAGAGAGGAGGTGGGAGTAGCAATATTTGTAGTATTCATCCAGGGCTAGAGCAGGTACATATCCGTGAGTTGGATAAATAGGACTTAAGAAGGTTCTAAAAGTTATGTATGCTATTCAGTGTTTGGATATCTATAGGAAGTATATTCCATGTTTCTGTGACAGCACGAGTGTAGAGGGAGTCCCCTGAGTTATATTTGCTTTTAGAAATTTCAACCAGGGCTTTGTTGACACTTCTTAGTGGATGGTTGTTGGTGTAGTGGTATAGCAGTCCCTGTAGGGCTGTATTTGTTTTTGGGGGGGGGGGTGCTGATGGAGGATTTGGTGTGTTATTGTAAGTTGGTTAAATGTTAATAGGTTTGGTAATTCTAGCCAGGATACTTGTTTGAGGGATTGTCAGTGGTGGGATCTGTAGGATGAGATAGTGGTGAATGTTGTTATTTTGTTGTAGCAGACAGTTAGTTTGTTTAGGTCACCTTTGTTTAGGTTGATTAGAACTGGGGAGGCATAGAGTAATGTGGAGAGTAGGTGGGTTCTTGCAATGGTGACTTTGCTATTGGATGTTAGGTAACTTTTGTATCTATAGAGGGTAAATAGTTTTTTGTGAACTTTTGTGATGGATTTAACTACGTTTGTCAAATTTCATATTGTCATCTATGATTACTCCTAGTAGTTTAGTATGTGCGACTGGTGTGATAGGGTATTGTTAGATGGTGTTATTTGAAATAATGTAATTGCATCAGTAGTCTTAAAGGGATGGAATAACATTAATTGTTTTTTTTTTGGGGGGGGGTTGAGTATTGGTTGTGAGTCAGACAGACAGTTTTCTAATGCTGTAAAGGATTCTGGAGTGATTTGTTGTAATTGTTGGAGTAATGGGGGGGAGCAGATTAGGGTATTGTCGTCAGCATATCGGACCAGGTTGGCAAGGAGGGTGGTTTTATGTAGGTCATTGGTGAATATGGTGAAGAGAAGGGGTCCAAGGATGGATACCTATGGAACACCTAAGTTTACATGGAGAAGGGGAGATAAGGAGTTTTCACATTTTATGGCTTGTTGATGGTTTGAGAGATAATCTTTGAACCATGATAGCGTAGAGTTGTATAGTTTGAGTTCAGAGAGTATGGTTAGTAGTTTGGAATGAGACATTGTGTTGAAAGCTTTGGAGGAGTCCAAGAAGATGGTAGAGACAAGATTATCTGTATTCCATTGTTGATTTATGGTATTGGTGAAACTGTTAAGGGCAGTAGTGGTACTGTGTTTCGGACAGAATCCATGTTATGTTTCCACCAGGAGATTGTTAGTTAGTAATTAGTTTAGTATTTGGGAATGTATGCATCTCTCAAGGATTTTTGATAGGAGGGATATTATGGCAATTGGATGATAGTTTGATAATTCAGTTGAATTGCCATCTTTGTGTATTGGTAGTATATGAGAGATTTTCCAGAGGGTTGGAATGTGTTGTTCAGAGACTGACCTGTTTATTAATATGGAGATGGGGTATGAGATGGCTTTGGTTGTGGTTGTGAAGTGGTCCCCCTGGAGTCTCTCAGCCACAAGGGTAGTGGATTTTAGCTTTGTCAGGCATTTATATATTGTGTTGGGTGGGACTGGTTGAAGGGATAATCAATTTTGGTCAATTGTTGAAGTTTGAAGGTTTGTGTGAGTTGTAGGAGAGCTGTTATTAAATAGATTTTGAATGGAAGTCAGTAAAGTATTCATTAAATTGACTTGCAGTGTTGCTAGTAGAGGTGTCAATATTAGGGGGTAGGATACTGGTTTTCCCTGGTTGAGGTATTTTATTGATGGCTGTCCAAAATTTTTGAGGGTTTGTTTTGTGTTTTACCTGGATATCAGAGTAGTGGAGTTTCCTGTCAATTATTATTTGTTTTTTTTTGGACTTGTTTCTTAGTTTGAGGTACTTTTGCCTATTTTGACTGGTTTTGTTTTGACACCAAGCTTCCCATGCCTTATCTCTCTGTTTTAGGAGTAGCCGGGTATTTTTGGTAAGCCAGGTAGCATAGTTGGATTTTGTTCTTATTGTTCTAGTTGGGGCATGCTGGTTAAGTAATGGGGGGGAGCAGATTAGGGTATTGTCGTCAGCATATCGGACCAGGTTGGCAAGGAGGGTGGTTTTATGTAGGTCATTGGTGAATATGGTGAAGGGAAGGGGTCCAAGGATGGATACCTATGGAACACCTAAGTTTACATGGAGAAGGGGAGATAAGGAGTTTTCACATTTTTTGGCTTGTTGATGGTTTGAGAGATAATCTTTGAACCATGATAGCGTAGAGTTGTATAGTTTGAGTTCAGAGAGTATGGTTAGTAGTTTGGAATGAGACATTGTGTTGAAAGCTTTGGAGAAGTCCAAGAAGATGGTAGAGACAAGATTATCTGTATTCCATTGTTGATTTATGGTATTGGTAAAACTGTTAAGGGCAGTAGTGGTACTGTGTTTCGGACAGAATCCATGTTATGTTTCCACCAGGAGATTGTTAGTTAGTAATTAGTTTAGTATTTGGAAATGTATGCATCTCTCAAGGATTTTTGATATGAGGGATATTATGGCAATTGGATGATAGTTTGATAATTCAGTTGAATTGCCATATTTGTGTATTGGTAGTATATGAGAGATTTTCCAGAGGGTTGGAATGTGTTGTTCAGAGACTGACCTGTTTATTAATATGGAGATGGGGTATGAGATGGCTTTGGTTGTGGCTGTGAAGTGGTCCCCCTGGAGTCTCTCAGCCACAAGGGTAGGGGATTTTAGCTTTGTCAGGCATTTATATATTGTGTTGGGTGGGACTGGTTGAAGGGATAATCAATTTTGGTCAATTGTTGAAGTTTGAAGGTTTGTGTGAGTTGTAGGAGAGCTGTTATTAAATAGATTTTGAATGGAAGTCAGTAAAGTATTCATTAAATTGACTTGCAGTGTTGCTAGTAGAGGTGTCAATATTAGGGGGTAGGATACTGGTTTTCCCTGGTTGAGGTATTTTATTGATGGCTGTCCAAAATTTTTGAGGGTTTGTTTTGTGTTTTACCTGGATATCAGAGTAGTGGAGTTTCCTGTCAATTATTATTTGTTTTTTTTGGACTTGTTTCTTAGTTTGAGGTACTTTTGCCTATTTTGACTGGTTTTGTTTTGACACCAAGCTTCCCATGCCTTATCTCTCTGTTTTAGGAGTAGCGAGGTATTTTTGGTAAGCCAGGTGGCATAGTTGGATTTTGTTCTTATTGTTCTAGTTGGGGCATGCTGGTTAAGTATGTTTAGGAAAGTAGAGTTGAAGTAATCAACTGCTTTGTCCATGGGGAGGTTTGAGAGGTGAGTCCAGTTGCAATGATGTAGTGCAGTTATGAGGACCTGGGATTTTAAATTTTTTGTATAGTGTATTTGCTGTAGGGAGGAGGTTTTTATGGGTATATTTGGTGCCTTAGGATGAATGTTGGTTGGTGGTTGCTAAGACTGTCTGGTAGTGTCCCAGAGTCATAGGATAGGGAAGGGGGATTGGTAAAGATCCAGTCTAAAATGAACTCTTTCTTGGCAGATTTGTCTAGTCTGTTAGAGATTTTCAATTAGTTGAGTGTAGCTGTGAAGGTTTATTTGAGTAGTGAGGAGGGGAGAGATGTATGAGGACCAGTCGATATTTAAGTAATCTAGTATGAGTGTTTCGTTGGGGAGGGCTTGAGTTGACCAGTGGAGAATAGCTTCTAGTGTGTCAATGTTGTTATGTTGTTATCAGGGGGAATATAAGCATGAATTATATTCAGTTAGTTCTGAGTATTGAGTTTTACTTTGGTGAATAGGGTTTCTGCATTATTAAACATAGGGGGATTTATGTTCATAACATCAATGGTAAGGATGTGTATAGTATGGTGATACCACCACCCCTTTTGGATGTTCTGTCTTTCCTTAGTAGATTATAGCACTGAGGAAGTAACTCATTGTCATTAATATGTGGCTTGAGCCAGGTCCCTCTGAGGAGAACTACGTCATGGGAATATAGGGGCAGGGTGGCATATAGTTCCCCTATTTTGTTGAGTACGCTTCTTATATTGATATTAAGAATTAGCAGGTCTGTCATACTCCTCTGGGAGTTTACAGTAAATGTTGTTTGGAATGGGAGGGTATTGCAATTTATTGAGGGCCGGGATTTGGGTGGATGTCACCTCTGATTATCATTTGCGATACAGTATGGGCAATGGCTTGTAAGTATTTAGTCATGCATAGGTGGAATTGTAGGGAGAAACAGTTTTTAGTATTATACTGGGAGAGTTTGAGTGGGGATAATTCTATGTGAGGAAATTTGACCATTGTTGATGAGGGAGGTACAAGTGTTGTGCAATGTTTTGGAGGGTTAGGTCAGTGGGTGATTGAATTAATAGGTTGGGGCTAATGTTATGATTGCATGAGGTGGTGTAGGCAGCAATAAAGAAGGATACAATTATTAATCCTTGAAATTACATTGCTCTATGCATTATTTGTAGTGCTTTTGTATATAGGTTGGGATATTTTTAGACAGAGTGTAGCTTTAGCTTAATGAGGTATTTGGTAGGTTTATGGTGGAAGTGGTTTTACCAGGTTGTAATTTATTCTTATTAATTTGATTTTAGTAGTCTATAGTCAGTGTGACTGGTAATGGGTGTATAGGCAGTGGGACAGATAGTGGCTGTGATACATGTATAATTTGAGGTAGTAGTGGGAAGTGGTGCTTATTAGAAATTAGAAGTGACGCAGAAGTAGGAGGTTAGGGTGATGGTTTATGATTGGATGGCAGTAGAAGGGGGTAGTCTACTTAGGTATAAATGTAATGAAAAAGGGGTGGGTGGGAATGTGGGTAGGGGAGAGGAGTGAAATTGAGCAAAGTGACGGAGAATGGAGCGGGTTGGACCTGGATTTATCACCACGAAAAAACAATCGGTTAGACCTCAATTTATCGCCAGGAAAAAAAATCTGCAATTGTGGTCTCTTTAGAAGCGTTTATTTTTTATCTGTTGGATTAGTACATACTAGCTGTACTAAAGTGAATTGCTAGTCATGTATTTATTTTTCGCTTTTGTTTTCTATACTGTTTGCTCAGGGAGGACAATTACAGGCCAGCAACATTTATGCTATTTGCTATGGGTAGAGAAGGGGG
The DNA here is from genome assembly GCF_019279795.1 of Protopterus annectens. Lineage (NCBI taxonomy): Eukaryota > Metazoa > Chordata > Ceratodontiformes > Protopteridae > Protopterus > Protopterus annectens. The sequence continues at coordinate 111,055,896 of NC_056740.1, read as the reverse complement.
AGGGCAGTTTCATTAAGGTGATGTGCAGGGGGGTCCATACCTGGGTAAGAGTATAAAAACAGCTTGATAAATGGTGGTACAACCTACATTAACACTACAGATATTGCCTCTGCAATCATAAGTAATAACCATGTGGTCCTTGAATATAGAGATGCCATGTTGTTCTGTTCCCTTAGTTTCGAGAAATAATGGCAAGCAACTGGAGGGTGAGGTACACGAGAAGGTTTCACTGCCTATAAAATGTACAGGAGAGAAAAGACAAAAATAGCTGGTTAGGCAGGTATTATAGAGTGATAGAAATAAAAGAAATAAGCACCAAGTAGGGATGGACAAGTGAGCTGTGAAAAGGGAGAAACATGTGGGAATGAGCTATGAAAAGAGAGATAGTGTGGGGGTAGAGAGAAAAGGTAGGGTGGAAGATTGAGCAGAGTAGGAGGTCCAAAGCAGTATAAGCATAAGAACATCATAACATTACTATAAAAATGCAGTGTTAAAGAAATATGACTTTACAAGTCACCGCTAGATAAGCAGCATTAGCAGGAGCGCAGATATGTCATGTAATCATTCAGTTTGTCTAACTAGCATAAATGAACAAAAGTTTGGCAGAGATGTACAGTTCCAATTGTCTATTGCAGTTTAGCTAATTTAGAAAAAGAAAAAAAGTCAACTACAAAGCAGCAGCAACACACAACTAGTGGTTCCACAGATAGAGCGCACTAATAAAAAGGTCTGACTTAGTGGAAAACAGTATACTACAAAGTGATATGCAGTCGCTTGAGTTCAAAGTTGTGGCGGGCGTTGTTTCACCAGCAAGCAGTATTAGCATCTGTGCTTTCATGCTTCCCATATGTAGTAAAACAATTTGCTGATCCACTTCATAAGCAAAAATTTAGACAGCTAAGCAATATACTTAGGTAGCCTAATTAAAGAATAACTAGTCGCTACCCTAAATATTATAGCAGTAACTACGCTAACCACTGATACATCGGTAGGAAGAAAACAATCTACAAAGTGAGCAATTTGGCATTCTTAAGCAATATGCATGTAGACTGAGATTGCATGAGTAACAAAAAAATAACATTCCAGGTAATGCAAAATGGTAATGTCTTTCGGCATTTCCCGATTAGGGGTCGCCAGAGCAGAACTCTGGTCCGCTAATGATTGGCAGTGGATTTTTATGGTGCTGAGTTGCCAGCTTGATGCCCAGTCTTTAAGGAAGGCACACCCATTCATGCTCGCACCTATCTGCATGTCTTTAACATCACTCAACCGCGGGGAGGACATGCAGATTCTACACAGAAGGTGCTCCAGCCGAGAATCGAATGGGAGAACCTCTTGCTATGAGGTGACAACGTTAACCGCTGCACCACAGTGGCTGGGCCTTAAATTTTACATTCCTGTGCTGTTGTTAGTGATGACAATGATTGATATACAACATAGGAGTGGACTTGGCACATCATCATAAGTACTGGGGCTATAAAAAATTATGAAATAAAAAGATGGTGTGGACACAGGGGGCAAGCTTTTAAATGGCACAAGGGATCATGAGAGAGCAAATGGGATGCGACATAGACTTACAACCTATGGGTAAATCTTGTAATGGATATAGCTCAGACAGATAGATAAAATACTAAAAAAAAAAAAAAAAAAAAAAAAATGGACCTGGATTTATCGCCAGGAAAATAAAATCTGTAAGTGTTGTTGCTTTTGCACAAGTCTAAGAATAAAGACAAAACAAGTTTGCCTCTATCCCAAACTGTGATGCTGGTATTCATGAAGGTTTGTACAGTGGAGGCTGTGCTATGGCCTTGACAAAAGCCTTGTTGTATATCACTAAAGAGTTGCTCCTGAAGGAGGTAGTAAAGTCGTTGTTTCTGAATACATATTTCCAGTATTTTAATAGTGTGGGAAATATAGCAAAAGGTCTAAAGTTAGATAATGTGGTTGAGTAGCCTCTTTTATAAAGTGTGATAATGAATGACTTTTTCAAAAGGGTAGCTACATAGGATTCTTGGCTTGATCTAGTTGTTAGAATAGAGACTGGGAAGGCTATTGCAACAGCTGCTGTTTTGAGATATGCTGCTGGGAGCTTGTCAGTAGATGGCGAACCAGGCTTTACTTGTATTAGTTATTTATTAGCAGAAGTGGAGATGGGCTTTAAAGTGAAAACAGAGGAATTAGATAATTGGGGTTTTGTGTATCAGGGATTGTAGGAGGTGCATTCGTAATACGGGGCTGCTATGCTATCTAGAATGTACAAGGTGGACTAGGTTACTATTTCAGTTGCAGAAATGGAACAGGGATTGGACTAATCTAATCTTGCAGGAATTGTTATATCTTTTACTGATGACCAGACTTCCTTTGGGTTATTTCTGCTGTTGTTTTGTAGATAGTTGTAGTTTTATTTGTTTAATCAGCATTGTTCTGATTTTAGTAAGATTATGCGGTTGTTTGAAATTATGCAGGTTTTGGCACCTTCCAAGCTTTGTCCCTGTTGTATTTAAGTATTCTACCATTATTGCTAACCAATGAGCATGGCTGGATTTTTTTTTCTTCTCAGAGGTGCATAACTATTGAGAGCACTTAAAAATCCTGTATTAAATTCCTCAACATGTTAATCTAAGGGTATGTTTTTGTGATCCCACTTTTGGGCTTTATAAAACAAGGAATTAAATTGGTGGATACAAGAAATTCAACTGTACCCAGGTCTCCCCTTCTTCTCAGACCCCAGACCAATCAGGGTTTCCATGGGGGTAAACAGGAAAGACCTATGTAGTCCTTCAGACAGACCAAAGCAAATCAGCATAAAGGAGATTTTGCTGTGATCCATGCCTGCCTTGAAGGTCTATCTGTCACCTATGGTCCCCAGAAACTCTTCAAATGATTACAGGCAATTCCCCAGGCATGTGGTACATAAACAAACAGGATGGCAGAAGCTCATACCCCATACCATAGCTATGTGGTACATAAACAGGGTGGTACAAGCTAATATCCCAAAACCACATCCATGTAGAACATAAACAAACAGGGCCATACAAGCTCATACACAATACTGCAGCCTTGTGGTACATAAATAAACAGGGTGGTACAAGCTAATACCCCATACAACAGCCATGTGTTACATAAACAAACAGGGCTGTACAAGCTCATACCCCATACCACAGCCTTGTGGAACCTAAATAAACACGGTGCTACAAGGTCATACCCCATACCCCAGCTATGTGATACATAAACAAACAGAGCAGTACAAGCACATATCCCATACCATAGCCATGTGGTGAATAAAAGGTGGTACGTTTTCATACCCCTGTGCATGCTCTGATGGCTAAGAGTTGGCTGTTCAGTAGTTTTTAACCCTCCATGCATCTTACATTCTGTCAGAGCAAAGCATAGTGGCAAACAAACTGTGCAGGACTAGGAAAGACCCTCAAGAATGGAAATTGAATGAGGTGGTCTTCCAGAAACTGATTCAGTTGTGGGGCACACCTCAAATAGCTCACTTCATTTTGAGATAAAAACAACTAGACACATTTTGCTCCAGGACTCAAACAGGTGCATTTTCATTCCCTTGGAAGGGAATGTTTCTTAATTGACTTTTACCCTTTCTACTGATATCCAGGTAATTCTGAAGATTCAGATGGATACTCCAAAATCATTGTGGTGACCCCCTTTTAGCTTAAGCAATATTGGTTTTAGTTTGTTATGAAACTTGCCAAGAGCAATTACGATAAGCTTCTTCACAGACTAGATCTGCTCACACAAGACAGAGGTGTTATATACACCTCAGTCTCAATCAGTTTCAAATTTCTGCATGGATGACTCAATTCTAGAGTGCACACTATGTATCTTGACCTGGCTAAGGCATTTGATACAATACGCCACTCAAGCACTATTGACAAACTCTCTGAGCTAGGCGTAAACCATTACATAACTCACTGGATTGCCTGCTGGTTCACAGACAGGACCCAAGAAGTTAGGATCAATGACACCATCTCCACCAAGAGACTGGTCACCAGTGGAATACCCCAGGGCTCTGTGCTGGGCCTGCTGCTGTTTGGCATCTACTACTTGGCAGTCAAGATTATTGTTAAAGGCCTCTGGCTCACCAAATTCACAAATTACTGTAAACTGGGAGCTGTTATAGATTCACCCCAAGGCATAAACATCTTGCAAATGGGTTTAACAAAGACAAATGACTGATGTGAAAGCCATGCCTAAAGCTCAATGCCAAAAATTGTAATGCCCTTTGGGAAACTGTCAGCTCAAGTTAATTAATTCATTGATAAAATGCCCCTAAGAGTCAATCCAGTAGTAAGGGATCTAGAAAAATATGTAGAATGTAATTTGGCATTTGAGTGACATGTAACTAAGATAATAAGTAATAAATAATAATAATAATAATAATAATAATAATAATAATAATAGTAATAAGTAATAATAATAATAATAAGATATAAGAAAATCATTCTATGTTGTCCAGCTTATAGGTAAGGGTATAGCATCCAGGTTATACTACCACTCTGTGGCCCTTATCAGACATGTCATTGAATACAATGCCCCCTTTGACATGTATCTAAACAGGTACTTGCCACCGATTGCCCACAAAAGGTTTCTTACCAAGAGAATACCCTGTCTTACACTTATTGCCTAAAGGTTCTGTCTCTATATTGCATCTTCTACTTGCTGCTGAGAGAGGATCTTTGCCTGGCTTACAGGGCTTCCTCAGACCCTGCTCTGATGGATCTGTTACATGTGTACAAAACCAAAAGCACCAGAAACACTAAATCCAGATATCTGAGCTTTGCTTGTGCAATAAACAGGATGTGCCACAATACCCCTTTTGTGTCGTAGCTCAACAAATACATCAAACAGAAAGACCCCAAAGGTTCCTAACAGAAAAGGTCACAGGCCTAAACTCCCTGAGCTAAGAAGCTTTATCCCTTCATTCAGTGTATTATGGCATTTTCAAAGGCGATCTACATCTTGTTCAGAACACTGTCTATTAATGACTCAATTATTCTGGACTTCCTGTTTCTCTGAAAGTCTACTGTCTTTATTGGTACTAGAACCAGGACCTAAATCTTCACTAACAGATAAATAAAACATGGTGGTCGGACAAGTGTATATCCCAGCACCACCCAAATATCTGGAATAAACCTTCCCCATATGTTAAGCAGTTAAACTTATTACCTTTCTTAAAGTATAAACTAGATGACTTGATGGGTATTCAGAAATATACTCCAGGATAGACTGGGATGGACCTCCTGCAGAAAGGAGGTGCAGCCTTAGAGAGGGTATAGCAAGCCATGAATTGTCATGACTCAGACACCTTGTAATATCTATGAACATATGAATCTAATCTGAATGAATTTATATGTTCTAGCAATTTAAACATAAATATATGAGTTTGGTAATTTGAGTCAACCACTAAGTTTAGGCAAGATAAATTTATTACAGAAAAACTTCAAAACCTTTAAGGTACATGTTCGAAAATAAATATTTAAGAATATGAATAATTTATGAATTTAAATGTAAAATAAGTTAGGGAGAAGAGTCATTATTGGAATAACAACTTCAGAAAAAATAAGAATGGATAACTTTCTGTCTTTTAAGATTTTTTTAAAAACATTCTTCCATATGTTAAATGGATTGATTGTTTTTATTGAAATAGGCTCTTGCAAAATAGTAGTAGCTCAGTATCAAAGAGACATAACAAAACAGCAAAAAAATACAATTTTAAATAAGAATTGATATTATTTAATGCAGTTGACGGAGGTTTTCCAAAATTTAACATACAGTTGAACTATGGTTAAAATTGTGTATAGTCTTTTATCATCTGCAAATGTAGTATATCTAAGAATAGTTAAATAAATGCCCCTGAAAACAGTAAACAAAAATAAGTTCCATATCCAAGTTGAAATGGTATGGAGGTGATAGATATTTTGAAGTTGTGAGGTAGTGCCATCTATTCCATGGAGAGTAGGGCAGTACATGTGTACATATACGAGCATAACTAGCTGAAGTTTTGTAAAGAATTTTATGCTATTGAGTATCGCACAGATTTGTACAGATGTTTGAGTTAAAATATATTTGTAAAGTTACTTGTGTTAAAAATGCATTGACAGTAGGTCCTGCTGGACTAAAATAATGTTTGCATGTATATTAGGTTGTATTGTTGTAACTGATCACATGTGTATGTTTTATCAGATAACCCTGAAGGGGTGGAAATTTTGAAATTGTGTTAAAAAATTTCAGATGCTGCCACAGATCATAGCAAAGCTCTGTGTGTGTATTATACCAGAGTCAGGTGATCAGAGGTGATGTCATTCTCTAACCAGCATCTGTTTTTTTTTAAACCCTTGCAACAGCAATTTAGAATCTGACAGGAAATATTTCTGACAGGATATATATCTCACACATCCACACAGACAGAGAGAAAGAGACATCATTTGACTTTTGCTGTGGTAAAATACTCAGCACACATCAGCTTGCCTTGCTTTAGTAAGTAGTCAGAGAACAGCAATTCTTCAGGGACATTTAGGGAGACTAGTTTAGCACTGATTTCTGCATCTGTGAGAAACTACCCAACTGTATTATTTTTTATATCTCTCTGGTTGAAACTCTGTAATTTATTGTATTCAGTATTCTCCTGTTTTATGTTTTATATTTTATCATTAAATATTTTAATACCTTTCATTGTGGCTGCACCTTTAGAGAATACCTTTAACATATTGAGAGTACTTATGCTTGATTCAGTGACACTGTAGCCAGTCCTAAAAGCCTTGCTGCTTTGGTCACACCCTATCATTTGTATTAGTAGTAGTTTTACACAGTATAATTGGGTACCTTTTTAAACAGCCATAGGGTAGTTGACTGGTGGCAGCATGATTACCTCAGACTCTAGACAGAAAGGGGCACAGGTAGTAAACCTGTGCCTGCTTTTCCCAGGTGTGTGTGTGTGTGTGTGTGTGTGTGTGTGTGTGTGTGTGTGTGTGTGTGTGTGTGTGTGTGTGAAACTGAAATATCCAATATGTGCGTTAACTACTGGGAACAAGTACACAGAGCTCCAAAGTGGTCAGTGTGCAGTTTTGTGTGGGTCTGGAGAAAGAATGAGAGTCGAGCCCCAGGTCTGGAGCATGCTTCCTTTGTGCTCTTAAGGGAAATTGTGCTTGGTGCAGGGAGCTGCATCTGGAAATACTGTGTGACTCCATCTTTGCTCATAGTGACCATTCCTCATTGGAGTCAGTGGTGAGGATGGAGTTTCATTGATTGCTGGCGCGAAGTAGGGACCCATCACAGATATCTTGGGCAGATACCAGCCTTTACTGGAATAGTAAAGGAAGAAGGCTTGTTAATATAAAAACATGTAAGTGAGTTATCATAGAAATTTAATATGGTGTATAAAAAGGATGAGAATTTGACTTTTTTCCATAGTAGTAAACAGACCCTCAAAATAACTTTTTACTATCACCTCATAACCATTCATATTAATCTAGCCTAATGTCCCACCCCCTTTCTTAATAATAAAAGTCATGAGTTTAGTTCAGTTGTAAATATACTGTGAATTGTCAAAAGGATGCTATCCAGAGTTGTATATGGTGTTTTACTTTACTTTTTCTCATTGTTTTCTTTGGAGCATATTTTAATATATCACTATGCCTTACACGATTGTTGTTTATTTTTGAAATGTGTAATGTTCAGTTGTTTTTTTTTATGTAATGTATTTGATTTTTTTTTTTAATTTTCTCTGTTAAATGGAGTTTTTCTCTCCAGGCCTCCTCTGAAAATGTGTTCTTGTGATCCAGTCTGACTTTCCCAGTAAACCAATGTTAATAAATAAATAAACAGAGAGAAAAAAAATGTTCAAAACCTTTAGCAGTGTAAAAATTTCTAAATGAAAAAAAAAATTATCATTACTAAATGTAAAGTTAAAGACTGGTCAAGAGTTTTTCTCCCCAGGATTAAAGCAGATTGAAACAGGTTAATATTGGAGCTATTAGTTTTAACATACCTGCCAAGAGAGTAATGAAAAATATATATTTTAATTAAGAAAGGTGATTGAATGAAGAGTACAGTAGTGTTTATTGAGTTGCTTTTAATCTTTGTGCAGCATGCCGCAACCAGAAGACCAGCAGTTTTTGTTGCTGTTATTAATGTGTTTACACTGGGCTGTTGAAGAAGATAGGTTTTGGTGTCCATTGTGGGTGACAGAGTCATGAGAAAATGTGAGTTACACCTTTTCACAGTTCTCCATATTTGTTAGATCTTGGAGTTGATACATGTAAAGACTGGGTTATAGAGACCAGTTCCCACATTTGGAGGTGCAGGGGAGATTGTAATCAAGCATATTTATGCAATGTTTTGTTTGTGATTAATTGTGCATTGAATGAGTGAGATTTGATTAATCAGTGCCAGGTTTATAAAATAAGAATGTTTTTGATTGATAAAAACAGATGTCTTTAATTCCATCATCCTTAAAAGAAGCACATATTTTTAAACCACTTCACAGATACTAAATTAAAATAATTTATAAAACACAACCTTAGAACTGTGAATAAAAGGACATTTATTAAGTTCTACTTTCAAAACAAAAAAATGTCTGGAAAATGATTAACACTTATCTTTCTTTCTTTCTGGTGTATACATGCCAAAATGAATCTGGCTGGCAGATTTAACACTTAATTGAAAATATTGGCAGTCAGTAGAGGAATCTTGCTAGCCTTCTAATCTTTCATGAAGTTCTTAACTACATTAGACATAATGGATGGATTATTTATTATCGGAAAGATGAAAAAAGAAATCATCTTAGCATAAAAAAGGATGGTTCTTACAAAATACCTATTTGTTAATGGTATGAGAGGCTAGCACAAAGTAGGATCTGAATCTACAACAGAAATGTTTAGATGTGCTAGAACCCATATTAAGTCTAGAAAAAGAAAACTGCCATTTATTTTTCAGTCTGTCATGTCCCTGTAAACCAATTAATTAGGCCAGAATCATAAACAGAACATGAAGGAAGATGTTTTGTGGGCAGTCATCCTGGGTATTCCCTGCTTTATTATAAGTCAACCACTTCATGGCATAAGGCCTTCTGTACTACTGATAAGAAAGAAAGAAAGAAAGAAAGAAGGAAAACAAATAGGAAGACAGTTACACAATACAAACATTTACACAATTTAAACAGTAAGCATTTAGAGTAGCAAACATCAACCGGTCTAATCAAATAATTAAACAAAATGTAACTGAATTTCCCATGAAGATGGAACACCAGAGTCAGCACACCTAAACAATCACTGCAATCAAAGAAAGAACATACAAACTAAAAGCCAAAGTAATCTGCTATAAAAACTGTATAAAACATTTAAAATAATTAATGATCTGTATATATTGTAATCAAAGACTACCATAAGCTTTAGTCTAAGCCTCCACCCTCTAATCACTAGCTCAGGAATAAGAAAAAAAGCAAAACATCAGTATGAAAACAAACAAACTAAAACATAACACCAACCGTTGTCTAAGCTTTTGAGAAGATAAAGTATTAAACACATTGGACTCTAAACTGAATAACCTTTTGAAAACAAAAAGTAAAAAAGTAACTACATAGCAACAAGTAGCACTTGAACATTTTGAATTATACTCCTTAAAGTGAAAGAAAGTTAAACCTAATTACATTCATTTTAATTCTGGAACATCACATACTATGAACAATGTCAATCTGAATGAAGATAGAAAAATCAATGTCCAAGGTACATCTACACTGAATGTGCATTTAATCAGTTGAGCTTTTTCTTCAAGTGGCAAACTGTATGTTTAACCTCAAGAAAAGAAAAATCTATGAGTTTGCATTCAGAATGAGAGTTAACTATAAATAAATATGCAAATAGTCTTTTCTTATTTTTAATTTTAAATAGAAAATATATTCTTCAAATTTTCTGACCATTCCATATTAAAGACATGTTTTTCTTCCATTTTTATAAAAGTAGCACCTAGACCTGAAAGATCAAAAATGTAAAACATAGCATTTACCAGTGTCAGGGATGATGAGAGTGTTAATATATGCCTTGAAGACTGTAATAGGGACTAGGGCCTTCAGCTTTGTCCCATTTCAGAACATCAAATAACTCCTAAAGAAGTCAAGAAGATTTGAAGTGACTATTTCAGAAATAACATAATTGATAAAATTATTCTCCTTTTCTGGAGTTTTAGATGCACAGTAAGTTCTTCATAAAATTGTTCCATATTGATTAATGTTAATTACGGAACTGAAGTACTTTTCAGATTAGAAACTGGATCATCAATTTCTTCATTTTTTTCTTAAAGGAAGAGATTGCATCTTTAATAACTGAGGACTCATTTGATTATTTGAATAGAGCTTCCACAAGAGGTGCTATAGTATCACTTAAATCTTCTAGAGTGATATTTAATCTTCATTTTAGAAACTCTTGGTGTTATTTCCCCAGACAATAGTAAGAAGCATACATATCCCTTGCTCTTAACATCTTTCCATAGGTCACATAAATCACCAAAAAATGAGGTACCATGAGAAGCTCCGTATAAAAGGACTTTAATCTTCACAGAAATCCACAAAAAAAAAAAAATCCAAAAATCCACAGTGTTGCTCAGGTTAAGTGCTTTCAACCTTCAAAAAGGCCTTCATCAGAACTAAAGAAAACTTATAATCTAAACCTGTTTTAAATCCTATCTAATTAAATAGTGGCCAATCAACAAGTGTACTTCATCAAAGACAATACAATGTGCAAACTTCCAGTTAAAGCAACACTCCTGCTTTCATGCAATGCTTTCACATTAGTTAAAAGGTGCATATACATAGGTTAAAATGCCAGAAAAAGGCTACAACTGGTTAGGCGCATGTCTTTGCAGGAAGGGCACACCAAGTTTTATTTTGCAGTTATAGACCACATTCCAGTGAGGTACAATGGAGACAGAGAGATTGAGTTAAACTACAGAGAATTCTGGTTGCAAGTCTTGTTCAATGCGTATAACACACCTGGGTTGAATGCAGCAGTTAATTATGAAGTTATTTTACAGAGAAAAAGTGTATGTGACAGGTGCAAATGAAAATGTATGCATTGTCTTTTCTTTTATTATATGTATTGAAAAAACATGCATAATATAAACATACTTTTTAACACATTGTAGCCTTTTTCTGGTGTTTTAACCTATGTATATGCACCTTTTAACTCATGTGAAAGCATTGCATGAAAGCAGGAGTGTTGCTTTAACTGGAAGTTTACACATTGTATTGTCTTTGATGAAGTACACTTGTTGATTGGCCATTATTTAATTAGATAGGGTTTAAAACAGGATTAGATTCTAAGTTTTCTTTAGTTCTGATGAAGGCCTTTTTGAAAGTCAAAAGCGCTTAACCTGAGCAACACTGTGGATTTTTGGCATTTTATTTTTGAATTTCTGTGAAGATTAAAGTCCTTTTGTACGGAGCTCCTTGTGGTGCCTCATTTTTTGGTGATTTATGTGATTTTTTTTACTTTGTTTCACCTAGAGGCTGGTATGTAGTTTGTTTTATCTTTCCACAGGTGTTTTGATTCATTGAGTTCTCAGCAGTAATACCTGGGAACTGTTTTGTCTTTGCGGTTTGAGCCTTCATCAGGTTAAGAGTGTTTGCAACAGGACAGATGCTACTCTTTATACTAAAATATAAATAAATGTGTTACATGCATGGAAAGTACTGAATTTAAAGAATTATTGATGAATAATGCAAAAGTAGAGAGAGATGATTTTCAAAAGAATACGTACTAAGACATGCAAAAGGTCTAACATTGTAGATTGAAGATTCATGCTCCCATTTGCTATGATATCATCTTGGAAAGACACTTCTAATTTAAGCTTGCCACTGACAAGTCTTATATCATGTAATTTTCCCTGTAACTTAGATTTATAGTACATTTTTATTAGAAAAGAAATAATAAATGCATCTCTGAAGATGCAGTATGTTCATTTGCCTTTGTTCTGCTGAACAAAAACATATTTACAATGGAGATCAAAAGAAGAGAGCTCCCAATGTCTTACTGACAGACACTTCAACATTAAAATATGATCCTCCCAATCAGAATCTGCACCTATTAAGAAAGGTGCAACCATAAGAATTCCATCTTGACCCTCCCCATCTTCTTTCTATTCATTAACAAACTTCCTTGTGACCTCCCCCGTATCTCACTTATCCTCTATGCTGATGATTGGTCATTTACCTCACTCTCACATCAACATTCAATGCCAACTTCAGTCAGATTTATGTGAGCTCCACCAATGGTTCATAAACAATAAACTACATTTCAACCTCACCAAGACCAAAACTATGCCTTTTGGAATGCCACAGAAACTTCTGCAAGCACCTACCTCTTTTAGTTTGACTTACACAGCCATTCAATAGAGACAACCTCCACCTTCAGATAACTAAGACTAGCTATGGTTTACTCAGTAATTAAACTTCCATTTCCACATAGACAGAATGAGAGCCAAAATAAACTGACTCCTCTTCTGGGCCAAAAAGCTCTTCCTTTTTCTGTCCAAACCACCCACAGCTGCCATTGACAAAAGTTCTCCTTTCTCAACTTGGATATGGGCTCCTAATTTTTGCTTCTGCCTCCAAGAAAAACATTTCTGCACTCCAGACTATCTTTAACAGCATCTGCAGATTCTTTAGAAACTCACCTGTCTGTGAGCTTCACTGTATCATCCTATAAAAAAGCCAAATAGCTACCCATAAAACAAAGATCTAACCTACTTTTAGGATCCCAACTCTACAAATGATTTCAGCTTCACATGTTTATGCCACTTGCAGCTAGGCTTCACAAAATGTCTCCTCATACAACCTGAGACACTACTCACAAGCCATACAAACTCTCATTACCCTTAGAATCAAAACTACAGCACTGCACATCCTTTCTCCTCTTAGACAGCTACTCTTTGGCAGGCTCTCTCTAGTGACATTAAGGAAATTAACACTTATTCCAAATTCAGAATTCAGCTCGAAAAGTACTTCATCCAAGCCAAATGCTTCTGCTTCAACACTGGACATATCACCTTAGATTGGGGAGATTGACATAATGGTTAAGATGTTTACCTTACATATACAAGCTGCAGGGTTTGATTCTTACATGGGGCATTGACTAGGCTTAAAATGGCCCACAAGGGCGGTTACTAACCTGTGAACCTGACCTATCTTCTTTCCAAGTCTCTTCTCCTCTCTCAAGATTCACTGAAGATTCACCCATTTTAGAATCTAACATATATATTATAATATTACACTCTGCTTGTCTCTACATTGCACTGTGCTTGTTCACTAGAATATATGTACACAGTTTTTTTATATTTGTTTATTTATTTTTATTTATCATTTGTTTACCTGGAAAGTCCAACTTAGAATGTGCCAATTTTCAGCAGAGGCCCAGGGAGAAACCCTCCTGATGCATGTCTTTGTAACATTGGAGGAAACTGGAGCACCTGGATGAAACTCACATGAACACAGGGAAGACATGCAGACTCCGCACAGAAGGGACCCTAGCTGATAAGCTAACAGGAGAACATCTTGCTGTGAGATGACAATGGCAGTTAGTCTGAACTGTTCTGTTATTGCTCAGATTTCTGTACTTTTTGTTTGTGAAACTTTTTGTATTTTACCCAGGCTGAGTCTGAAATTGGTCATTATTGAACAGTGCACTACCCTGGTAAATAAATAAAACTCAATCAATAAATATATAAATAAAATTAAATAAATGGAAAATGTGATAGCACAGGAGAAAGCCAGCCTGTCTGTATGTAAAACAGTTGATGCATTTTCAGTCCTGACACATCTTTAAAGACAAAAAATATTGCATAAAATGCAGTACTTCATTACAAAACTCAGATGTGTGTTTATTATGTTCATCATTAGGATCATGAAAATCATACATATCCTTAAATCTAAACAGTTGACATAGAAAGGCAAGATGTATAGCATGCACACGCATGCTTAGAAGCAACCAGTCAGTTACAGAAATCATAATTACAATGACCTTGTTTTAAAAGATATATACCAACATATTCACAAGAGGTGTTTCAGGTACTTTCAGAAAAAATAAATGAAATAATTACATGTTTGGAAAAAGGGAAACAAAGGCTTTGTTTACAGTTTGTTTCATCATTTTTTTTTGTTTGTCAAGAGAAGACTCACTAGTACTGGATAAGGATTGATGAGAGCTTTTTTGTGGTCCACGTTTTTGTTGTTGTCAGATTACACCCCTAGAGGAAAAAAGTCTTGTAGTTATGTTTAAAAGTACATACTCTTAGGACTTGTTTCCTCTTTGGAGCCAAACCTTCTTTTAATTGATTTTTTTCTTTTTTTTACCTGGTTGATCCCACTAAACGTATGGCTGTTTTACAGAGAATCCCAAGGTGGTATTTAAACAGGCTTGAAAAATGTTGACCAGAACAATGTACAAATTCCTCTACTGTTTTCAGTATGTACCATAGGATATTACATGTTTAGTTAATCTGGCATCATTCAGGCAGATAGCATCTTAGTTAAATGTCCCATCCGAAGGATGGGCCAAAATAGGCTACATATCTATATCTTCATATATTTATATATACCTATATATCTATACATCTATATAGGAAACATAGATTCAGCCTGGTGAGGAGCAGGAGCAGATCCAGCTGTCATTTAGGTGGCTCTTTAGCAGGTTTGTGAACTGATATATGTAACTTCAAGTCTCATAAAGACAAGAGCTCACTGAGTAAACTAAACAAAAACCTAAGAGGATTAATTAAGTCCATGAAGACCAAATCAGAGGTCAGTATAGCCTCTCGGGCTAAAGATAACCACAAGTCCTTCTTTATCTATGATCATAACCTTAAATGTAATACACAGCAGTGTACTGAGTTGATGGTTAATGACACCATCTTCACTGAGCAGAATGACATAGCAAATCTGTTGGCTGACATATTCATCTCAAACTTCACCCTCTACTACCCCGCTCTGCTAATCCCTGTGAAATCCCTTTTTGCATCCCCCCTAACTGTCAGTATGGAGCAGGTCTTGGTCATGCTTGCCAAGGTCAAAAACACTGCCTCAATGGCTCCTGACATTATTCTGAGTTGCTTCCTCAATAGCTAAAAACATGACCTTTAAAGACCACTTGAGGCATTTTTCAGCTACACCCTCAAATAGGTTATGTACAAAGAGTATGGTGAAATGCAACAGTCATCCTTCTTCACAAAAGTGGTCCACCAACCAGTCCTGGAAAATCCATCAGCCTTGCAAGTCAAATATGGAAAGACATAGAGTAAATTATCATGGAAATGCTCAACAAGGACATTGGAAACCTACAGACACTGGACCAATCCCAATTTGGCTTTATAAAGGGAAGGTCTTGCCTACATATCCTTTTAGATTTTTTTCAAGAAGGCCACTAAAACAATGGGTGAGGGGAGTACAGTGTATACCACCTACCTTGACCTGGCAAAATTGTTTGATATGATTCCCCACTCAAGTATTGTTCACAAATTTGCCAAACTAAGCATACATTCCCTACATAACTTGATGGATTGCTAGCTGGCTCACAGCTTGGATTCAAGAAGTCTGTATTAGTAAGAAAACCTCCACCAAGAGACTGGTCACTAGTGGAGTACCTCAGAGGTCTGTGCTGGGCCCACTCCTTTTTGCCATCTACTTTTCAGAAGTCAAAGTTAGTGTTACAGACCAATGGCTCACCCAGTTCATAGATGATTGTAAATTGGGAGCTAACATAGGTTCCCCTCACAACACTAACATCCTGCAAAAGAGCCTAACATAGACAAATGAAAGGTGCCAAAGTCATACTTTAAAACTCAATGTCAAGAAGTGTATTATTGTGCCCTTTGGGAAAATATCACACAAGCCAATAACTCCACTGATAAAATAAGAGTTGACCCTATAGTTAGGGGATCTGGATCTGGGAACATATGTAGACAGTAATCTGACCTTCAGCCAACACAAATAGCAAGAATGTCATTCTATGTTCCCATCTTATAAGTAAGGGAATGGTGTCCAGTTCCATGAAAGTTATAGTGCCACTTCACTTGGCCCTTGGCAGACTCATCATTGAGTACAATGCCCCCTTTGGCATGTCCCTGGCCAGGCATTTGCAACAGTTGGAATGCCCTCAGAGGTTCTTTACCAGGATAATCCATGGTATTAACACGCCATTCTACACAGATCGCCTGAGGGCCCAATCTTACCCTCGGTCTCCAACAGGTTACTTAGAGGTGATTTATGCCTGGAATGTAAGGTATCCTCAGATCCAGCCCTGATGGATCATTTTAGCATCCGTAAAATGGACATCATTAGAAGCACTATATCCAAGGATTTAAATTTTGTCTGTGATATTAATAAAGCATAATGGCGAGACCAATATGTGTGTCAAAGGATCCTTGCAGTATAGAATAGACTCATCATCCATGTGAAGCAGAGTTCATCCCCGACTCTATTCAAACACAACTTTGACCATTGGATGCAAAGTCTAAATTCACCCCAGGTCTGCTCCCATGTCTCTAATGGACAGACACAGTCAGGAAGTAAAATATTACCTAACTGCCATACCCACCTCCAACATACACAAAGCTGTTAGCTACCTCCAAACTAACATATCCCTCCTAATAGACACCTGAGTTACATGAGGGCACTGTTGGTTGGGTTGGGTTGCATGGCTAGGCTTATAATGACCCTAGTGGTCATTAGCCTATTATAAAACTATGAACCTGTAAAAGTACAGCAAGCCAACTTGAACCCCACATCTCCCTTGTATATTCTCACTTTGCTGTCACTCCAGATTAGATTATGAGACATTACTGTTAAATCCTTTAAATAAGGACTGTTCTTTCTTTGCTATATCTTAGCGTCAGCCTGCAATACATAAAATATGTAAAGAATATGAATACATTATGACAAAAAATATGTATCAGTATAGTAACGGGCAAACAACACCTTGAGCAAATGCAGTCAAGCAAAAAAAAAAGAGACACAAACAGCAAGAAAAACTGACACTAAACTAATTTGCTGAAACTTATTTTCTGCAATAAGTTAAAATGCTTTCATCTTATAAATTTACACAAGACTTATGCAAAATTAACAACCTCACAATCGAAGCATGTAAATAATGGTATACTTAGACAATGCCATTGAATCAACAGATAACTATTAAAAAACAAAGATGTTAGCTATTACAGCAGTAAAAATAAATTATATCAATATGTTTATAATATAATCTTAATATATTTCAATATTATTTAAATGGGGCCCACATTTATATGCTTACACTGATGGTTGAAACTGCAAACATATATACCTGCTTGATTTTGATTAAGTGGAAATCCAAATATCATCATTCTGTAAAATGTCTTTAGTGTTTTTACCCTTTTTATATAAAAATAGGAACATTACCAGATGCCTTGACAATTTCCACATGACTTTTTTAAATGTTCCATTTTTTACATGATGCTGTGTTACTGGACATAACATCTATACTGAAGTTTGCTATTAACCAATACTTTGGTTTGTTTTAATTTTTGTGATGTTCTATATAAATTAGCCATGTTATTGTCAGAAACTGCAGTATCACTGCTTCCTTTTAATCATACCTCTCATCTGTACAGATTTTCCTATAATATCCAGATTTTTGCCTCATATTTTTGGTCTGTTTTTCACAAAATTGTGGTTTTCTGGCAAATTAATGGCACATCATTTAAGACTGAAGTTAAAAAATAATGACAGACGTTTGAGATTCACACTCCATACCATTCAGAAAATTCATGCTAATGTAAAACCTGTTATTGTATCAACTTTCTACATTTGTAAGAGCAATATTTAAAAATTGTTCCTATTTTTGGACCTTTGTCCCACTTTTAGTATTGGCTTTGTCCAGAATTCTTGCTCTAAGAGGTTGAGAGGTATGCTTTTAATATGACTGCAACCTTTTTAGCACAGCATGATGCCTACCTCTCAACTGAACAGATTTTTGCAGAATGTCCAGATTTTAGCGTCATACTTTTGGTCTGGATTTTTTATGGCAAATCAGTGAGGATTGAATTCACTAAATAATGACAGTCATTTCAGTTTCAGATTTTTATCTTCTTCAGAAAATGCATGGTAATACAAGCCCTTTTATTCTAGCAACTTTCTAGGTATATAACAGCAATATTTAAAATGTGTCCATATTTTTGGGGCTTTGTCCTCCCAATTATTTTTGTCTCTATCCATTTTTTTTGTGTTAAGAGGTTGAGAGCTATGACATGATGTATCTTTTTCGCAAAATAAATTTGTATAATTGATAATTACACCTTCTATCAATAAAAAAAACTGTGATAGCACTTAAATGTTTTCATATATGGTCAACCAGTACTTGATTAGAAATCTTTACAATCTGCCCCTTCATAATGATCTTCTTTGTCATAAAAGTATGCTTCCTGGTGGTATGACAATACAGTTTCATAAAAGTCAGTTAACAGAAAAGAAATAAATCAAAATAGCTGTTGACTGTCTCCTTCATCAGAATAATGCCTAAAATGCTGTGTTTTTATTTGACCATTTTGTTGAAAATGTAAAGGAGTAGTCAGATTCAGATACTCCAAATATTTTGACAGCTGTTCAACATTGTCATCATATATGAAGAATATATCATCTATATAAGAACAGTAAAATGCATGTTGTAACTAAAAGTCAAACTGATGGCATCAACGTATTCTATATTTATACCATTTATGTGATGATAGTAACCCTTTTTAAACAAGAGACACAGCACTGTGCATACAAGTTGTATAGACTGTGATGAGATAATGGCATCACTGTCAATACTGTGATGAGGAGTTGGCACCTCTAACATGATTATGATGAGGAGATGGTGCCACTGTCACCACTGTGATGAGGAAATGGCACCACTAACACCAATGTGGCACCCACATGGCAGGGTGCACCCACTGTGAAATGATGATAGCTGGTACTGATGGGGTTTAAATTGCATCACTGCAAACAAAGGATGATGCAATAGTAAGAAGGTGCACACAAGTCTATTTCAATAATAAATTCACAAAATGCAATACTACCCTAAGAACACAGAGTTAATATGTTTTGCTGTTCTGGTTATGAGCTTCCAAAATCCACATCCATACTGGACTGCACACAGGCCACTTACATAGCTAAGACTTTTGCCAAATGCCCAGGCCCCTTTCTCACTACTCTGGCTATCTACCAATGTTTTCCATGGTAACTGCCTTTCACAAAAATTGCTATTTACACACACATACATGCGCACGCACACAGACACACACACACACACACACACACACACACACACACACACACACACACACACACACACACACACACACACACACACACACACATTTCATATAAAAGGCTGGCAGAATTCTGTGATTCCCCACAGCTTCCTTTCTGGCATAGTAGTACAGCCACTAATCTAGATTAGGGTCAGAGACAATTACCAGCTACTCTTGATCATGCTAAATATACATGCACCAATTAATATCTTTCACTGGTAGTAGGCAAAAGCAGTCTAATGGGAGATGTGCAACAGAGCTTATTGACCAATGATCTAAATAATTAGCTTCTTCACAGATAAATTACACTGAATAAATGCATATCTAAAAAGTGGATGCCAGATGCAAGATCTTAAAGGTAAGAGTATTATTTCAACTTAAATAATAAGGAAAATATTAGTGCAAATACTGATTAAAATGCATGCAGAATTGCACTCACATGGAATGAAAGTAAAATGCAGTGAAATTAACAGAATGTCTACATAAACACATTCTGTTAATTTCACTGCACTTTACTTTCTTTCCCTGTGAGTGCAATTAACAGAATGTGTACATAAACATTGAAGTTCCAGATAGCTTAGTTTCCTGGATATCTCTCTTATTGTATTAATATCCCTAACTGTCATACATTAGAGAAACTAATAAGTAATGCACACACATTGCTCCATTACTAAGACAGCATCATCTTTCTGTTGCAGGTGTAAGTTTAGATTGGTGAGAAACAAATAGGTCAGTTCTTCTGAAGGAATAACAACATTTCTCGGGATCAAAAGCTTATCACACCAGTCCTGAAATAGTAGAAATTGTGAATACATGTGTAAATCTACTGCCTCTCATTGACTCCACCCATGTATGGCTTACTGATTTGGAAGCCATTATATACTTCACAGATTGCAGGAATTGCATCTCAAAAGACAGTTCTTAGTTATTCACCTTTTTAGTCATATTCACTAGGTGGTCTGCTCTTCTTTTTGGTTTCATGATAAGCCAATAATAGCTTGCAAAAACATATTGAAACATGGAATAGTGAAGGTTTAAAATTTCTGGAAACAGAAAACTACGTTACAGCTTCTACTTTTAAAACTATTATATATTGGCTGACCAGTGAATATGAAGCTAATTGGAAAAATCCTTTTGCAACTCTAAAATGTTAATTAATCTAAGTTAATCATCAGAAATGAAGAAGTAGTATTCAACACATTTCAGTTAGTAATATTAAATTACTTTAGGTGTAATATAACCAATCAGTTTTACTCTATTTATTTACAAAAAAAAACTAAATAAAAAAAAATAAAGACTATTAAACTATACAGACCTGTTAAGTTAAAAAAATGATAATTTCTCATATTTGCTTTGGGAGTAAATATTGATTTAATAGAAACAGCAAATGAAAACTTGAGAGGAAATAGATTCTTAGCTTGACATAATTGTATGGAACTTATAAATACCAAAACAACTTAGAACATAATAGAAGAATATTGTATATCAAAGAAAGAAAAGGTTGATTGACTATACAAGCCATAAGATATTAAATATTTAAGAGAATTCCAAGATTTTTCAGAATCCACATTAAAAGATTACCAATATTATTAGAGTACATAAATGAAAACATTTGGAGATAGTGATTATAACTATGAATTATCTAATTCATATAAAATGATAAGTAAACAAAGTTCATATTCAGTAGATCATTACTGGACATGGATACTTAAAAAAACAGGGAATTTACTTTAAAAAATAAAAAAAGGCAATGTTAAAGTTTATTTGGTGTACTATAAACTAATTATTTTGGAAATATATGTATGGAAACTCTTAAAAGGAGCATTTTATACTAATAAAATAGAATCACAGAAAAATAAAACAGCTATATATGCATAACGTATAAGAAACACGGATGCAATAAAAAAAGGCAATGTTAAAGTTTATTTGGTGTACTATAAACTAATTATTTTGGAAATATATGTATGGAAACTCTTAAAAGGAGCATTTTATACTAATAAAATAGAATCACAGAAAAATAAAACAGCTATATATGCATAACGTATAAGAAACACGGATGCAGACTGGAAACATTTTTTGTGAATGTGTAAAATTTGGGCTTTATTGAGATTATAAACAGGTGTTTTGCCAAGCAATATAGAAAACACCTTTAAAATTCCAAAAATATATATAATATGCCAATAGCAACAAGTGTAGATGTCAATAATTACTCTTTTCATTAGATAATATTAGCTATTGAAGCAAACATAATAACACGAAACAGGTCTATAGAAACAGACAGAAACTTTAAATATTTTCCATTTCTCCTTCAGTGACCCATGATAAAGAAATTGCAATAATAACTGAGAAAAAATAAATCAAAAGAAATTATTTCAAATGCTGTCCAAAATGTAAACAGTTTTGGAAATGTATAACAATGGGGCCATATCAAATGAATGAATAACAGATTTTGTGTCCTGTACAGAATGAACTTTATATTTATGGGGAATACATAGTTTAACTATGTATTAGTTCAGAAGTTAGCAAGTTCATGCATTGATACAAAATTTAATTGGGAGGTAAAGAATACTTAAGAAAAATGCAATAACTCTTTTGTTTATTTATTGATAGATGACAATGACAAACTAAGATGCATAATTGTCTCAATCGATAAAAAGGTGAAGTCAACAAGTCTGGCGATGTACCACATCTCAAAAGACATTCTCTGTTCTTGTGCATTAAAAAGCACATACACAGTAATTGCAGATAAACAGGAGACATTACCCCTGGCATCACACAAACAGCAATTAATGTCTCTGTTGTTAAGGTTTAATGTCATGGTACTCAACAGCAAAATTCTAAAACATGTCCAGCTCATAAGTGTGAGGAATCATTATAGATAAACCTAATACATTTGCCTTTATCAAAATATTTTCTTTAAAAGTCACTTGTTTAGTTTTCTTCCAAAAATGGCATGATTTTTCATAAATGCTGTAACCATATTCAACACAGTCCAATGTAGTTGCCAGCATATACTGCCAGGGGTTTTAATCTTTGAACCCCTAGCTGAAATTATAAATCTGAATGGAGGATTTTCTTTGCTCTTATTGATTGTGGATAGGTTAAACATTTTGAGCAGCTTATAGCATTCTGCCTTTAAATAATTGTAAATGTCCACATACATTCTGTTTACTGAACATGAAATTGTCAACTATTGATCTGTTTACATTAGTCAAATACTCAGTGCAAGAAACATTATCTATAATAACTACCCCCTTTACATAATTTCCTGATCTTAATATTCCAGTTTCTACTAAGTTCTTTTAAAGCTCGACTTTTTGAATAGGTCAAATTGTGATAATTCTTACCATGTTTGTTAGACAAAATAGTATGACTATGAGCCTCATAGGTTTCCGTAAGTGTTGCTAAGGTGGGGAATGAGAGTGTGTTGAGAGTGTTGCATCTGTTACACAAGGGTTTGACTATAGTGATTCATGTACACTGAGACATTACCAAGTTGAATTTAGTTTGTGTGCATAACATTTTAACTCATGACTGCATTAACCAAATCTGCTGTCTCAGCCGGCATGAAAAAAAAAACTTTTTTGAAGACCTGTTGTTAACCAAATGTTAAATCAGGACTCCTAAAACTATAAACTTTAAAGTTATCACTGTCAATTATATATTCTTCTGTGTTGCCCTTTCTCTTGCTCTCGAATGCTGTAACAGCCCTTCCTTGTAGATGTTCCTTCATATGGATGGGTCTGTTACTGAAGCTAAGTCACAATTAGTCTCTTCTCTTTCTCCTTTGTTGTTTGAAGGTGGAAGTGCTGTCTCTTTGCTAATCATACTAAATGCTTAATGTACTTGGAAAAAAACCCTCCCACACAACTGGATTAATAGAGCAAGAAAATGCCTTTTCACCATAACAGATGCTTGTACAATATTAATTTTATTGTACATGTATTTATTGTCATTATCATAATTTTTTGTGTCTCAAAATGTATTCTGTTTGCATGTGATAGCTAGGTATTGCATCTCTCCAACTTATAAATAAATGTCATTGTGTGTTGACCAAACACCCTCAAATGCTAAGTAAGTCACAGTAAGAGAATTTAATTCTTCAGTCTCAGTTTTTAATGTGTTGAGGAAAGTTTGGTTGTATTTCATTAAAAGTTATGTAAACTTCAAACTTGGATCTTTATAAATATGACAAGATCCAAATGAATTTTCTTGCCAACTCATTAGGGGCTTTATAAAATCTGAGTTCCTTCAGGATCCCATTGACCATACAGATATTACTAAATGTATTGTTCCATTGCAATGATTTATATTTTAAAAAGATTCTTCTTCAGCTATTTTAACATATCCACTATGTCTTTCTCATGAAATTATTCTGACAGATTGTTCTCAGCTTCAAAATAGGAACCTATAGCTGGAGGCAATACAATGATTACTAAAATTAGTTAAGTCTGTATCAGTGCTTCCAGTCACATTTCATTTTGTTTCTGTTGCATAGGATTAACACCGCAATCCACCAAATCCTTTCTCCCACTAGGTGACTGATGCACTGTGGTATTGTCTACTAAAAAATTCTCAACATATGTATTAGCTGTCTATAACCGACAAAACTCATTAGAAATGGAATGGCTGAAACCCTGTCTAATAATAGTAATATTGTAAGAGATAGTTATTAGATATGTTGGATAATCTGCCACTTTTTTCTGTTGGGCAGGACACCCTTGGTAACAAAGCATATTAAATAAAAAATAAATAAATTTGCTTTATGTACAAATCTTTGGCTGTGCTTACTCACAGGGCATGCTGCTATACTATAATTTCTGTAGCCATCTGTTTCATTTACATGAGCCAGTGCAGATGCCATGCTAGTCTCTATACTAATATAAGCTTTCATAAGCCAACCATTTGTCTAAAAAAAGTAATGCTGGCAGGCACCATTTTCAGTTCATATCAGCACTGGAAAGCATTAATTACTCGGCTATCAATACATTTTGTAAGTTCTGTATCAGTCATACTTGGCTGGGTACCCTTAATCAGTTTTATTTGCCGTCATTGACCTGTTCCCTCTCTGTTTTTTATATTTTGATACACAGTTTCTACTTGTCTAGTTCAGTATTTTATATTTATTTAGAGATTATCACAGATTTACACTGTTTGGATTATATTTAAATACTAACCTACCATGGGGAGGTGATGATGCCCCAAGTAGTCATTCTGGTAGCAAATATATTTGTAGTAAACTAATGGTATACTAACATAAGAGAAGTATTTTTACCAAATGAATAGCAAATTGAAATAATAGCTTAAACAAATGTTTAATGCTTTAAAGAGTTCACCAGGTTGTGCAGGAAGTCAGAAAAGGGATTGCGGAAGGTAGTCACAACAGCAGAAGCTTCACAGGAACTGACATTGGTGTATTAGGCCAGGATCCTGGAGAAAGGTAAAAAAATTAAACCTTCTGGAATTGCTAAGGTTTGTACACCCTTTAAGAGCTCAACTACAGAGATAAAAATTTTGGTTGTGAGGAATAGACACAGCTTAGGTATACAGAGCAGAAATGGCATCTGCATCATTGATGAAGATGGTACCAATATCCATCCCAAGTGTTTCCGGCTCCAACTCAATTTACCGATCAGTATAATAGAGATCTAGTTTATGTCCACATCCATGAGGAGAGCATGTTTATGGTATACAAATAATGTTCTCTGCTGACCAGAATTCATCCAGGTCAAAAAAAAAAAACACTCTTCCATAATTTCAGGAACAAATACAACCACAGTCTTTGCCACTGGTGGACCCCTTGATTATGGCATAATTAACACAAACATAGGTGGCCAGTCCAGTGACACCAACAGCATCTGTGTTTTAGCTGTTTTTATAAGTTATACATTATTAACAGTGATATCATTAAAAGTGCTTCAGAAGACGTATATCCTGTTCTCTCCATAGGCTTGAAACAACCAATAGAATCTTCATTTACAAACTGAGGCTAGTTACTTAATGAGAGGTGAAAGGTTATACTGCCCAGGAACAACAGAACCACCCCTGTTTAACCCATGTAAGGAATCCAGGATTGGTAGATTGATTAAAGGCATCAGCATTTGAGCTAACTCAGCAGTGAAGTCCATAAATTACACATATACAACAGTTTCATTCAGTCATGTGTGGTCACATTCATTAGATATTTCAGTCCTTACAGCAGGAGAGAGATGTAAAATAAATATTGTACTCTCTCTGTATGGTTGTGCTCTACAATACTATCTGCATTCTGTAACTGAATTCCTCACCATATTTTTCTTTTCATGCAATTCTCTTATTTGACTTTCACAAACATTATGAAATGCATTCAAAACTGGTGGGTTGACTGGGATGAACGCAATGGATTTCTTTCGAATATGAATCATATCTGTATTATTTTTAAAAATCAACTTTACAGTTAAATTTTGCATTCATAACTTTAAGTCTGTGAGTGTATTTATTACTGCATCTGTATCTGAAGGGATATAAAATGGCACTTTCCCCTGTTTCATTTGCTCTTGCTGTAAATTTATTCTAAGCGACTGTTTTTGTACATCCACTAACTGAAAAGAAATATTTTTTTAAACTTTATACTAGTTTATTTTGCTGTTTGTTGTATATGTTTAAGTTTTATGTAAGCAAATCTACAAGGAGACTGAGGGATTGCATTATAGGATACCAATCAGATATTAGAAGGAAGACTGCAACTAATTATCTTGCCAAACATCTAATTGATTATGATAAGGCCCATAATTTTAAGGTTAGGGTAATACAATGCATAATAAAAATATAAGAGGTGGTGACCATAATAATAGGCTTGAGGTGATGGAATATGAGTGCATATTACATTCAAGGGATAATCATTTACCAGGTCTTAATGCTATGGTTAGTATTAAACCAGTACCAAGGGCAAAGCAAATTAATTCAAAATAAAATGTAAGTGTAGTGTTTCATGAAGATTTTATATACTTTTGTGGATGCAGCTTTAGTCTTCTATTTTTATGTATATATATATATATATATATATATATATATATATATATATATATATATATATATATATTGTTTCACAGATGTTTAATTTTAAAAATATACCTTTTCTACAGAAATCATTTTATTTTTAATATTGTTAAATGTATTTTTGTATCAATGAGTGTTTTATTGGAGAAGTGTTGTGATGGGGGGGTTGTATCTTGCGATCTGCTTCAGTTTGGTATTTAATAAATGTTTAATGATTGTTTTAAAAAACACTAAAGAAGGGAATTGTTATTCCGAAAGCTTTGTTGTCTTAATAAATTAGCATTTTGAAGTCTGGCATGTTTTTTTTAAATTTTAGATATACAATTAAGGGCAGCTGCTAAAGAGGTCGCTATCTGGAGGCATGTCTGATAAAGACATATGCTTTATTTGGTTGTGCAGCAAAAGAAAAACTTGCACTATCTTTAATTTTCAGGGTTCTTTTGCCCAAACCTAAACTAGGGACAAGTTTGCTCAGAATAATTATCTGTTATGCTTTTTTTGTCAGTTTTCTAAAAAACATACCATCACCAAAACCTCCTTTCTGATGTCTCAGGAGTATGGCAAAATGGCAAAAACCAACAGTCAGCATCAAGAATTTGCTTTCCTGCAGAAAAAACAGTAGTTGATTCGTGATGCTGCTCCAAACTGTGATTTTCAAATTTAGCATCCTTGCTCAGCATCATTTCTCTAAGATTTTGTCTCTTAATCAAGTGTTATGTAGTCCAGTTTTTTATTCCCTCGGCCTCCATTTGTCTAGTATATGACTCTGAGGAAGTCATTTAACCAGACAGTGCTCCTGTTGTTCCTCAAGCAGAACAGTTGTTTGCTGTAGGCTTGCCCAGTTAAAATGTAATTAAAATTAAAATAAATTAATAAATAAATAAACATGAATGGTTTGCCTTAAAAGTTTGACTCTCAAAACTGATGTATTCTTATCTGATAGTATTTAATCATTAAAATCATATATGGTATTCTAAATTTACTACAGCTTTCTAAGATGACTTAAGTCAAGCACTCCATCCACTTCCAGTTAATTGCATTTTTTGTTTTAGAGAGGGAGAACAGTTACTTGCAGTTAATGGAACCATTGGGTGGGGGGGAGGGGGATATCCACAGCTTTCAACAGCTGGCTAATGTGCCTTGTGACTGCTGCCAGAGTATTGATTACATGGAAACATTTGCATTGGCAATTCAGTGGCAACCACAAGCTCAGGCAACCAGAAGAAGATGGTTTGAGTAATAAATTGTCTTTTTCAGGCTGCCCAAGCTTGCTGTTACCATGGAAATACATATGCAAGTGTTTCTGAAGATAACCGATCAGCTTCTTTCCTCAATAATTTTGTACAAAACTAAAAATAATAGGGGAATGAAGACTGAAAGCCAGGGACAATTTTTAAACATTATTTATTCATTTAAAATTTTCATAGAATAGGCTTTGCATCAGCATGCATTTTCTGACCAAAAGAAGTGTGAAACTTTAATATCTAGCATTAGTGGCTTACTGCATTTCTCTGCATACCTTTCAGTTATTATGAAGAATTCTGGACAAAGACAAAATAATGGGGTGGGGGCTGGGGCTAAAGGCCACAATCCCAGACAGACTTTAAATATTACTCTTATAAAGTTCAGAAGCTGCTAGAACAACAGGTTTTGCATTAGCATGCATTTTGTGAAGGATGTGAAGTCTCAGATTGAATTTTCTCATTATGTAGTAAGTAGAACATTCAGTTTGTTGCCAGAACACTATAAATTTATGAATAATAATCCGGACATTCTGCAACATTCTAGAGAGTCAAGGAGTATGATCCTGAATGACTTACCAGAAAATCGAACATTATACTAGGGACGGGGCAAGATATAAGGCAAAACCAGGGAATTTCTGCAAAGTTCCAGACAGTTTATTACGTATTTATTTATTTATTTACTGGTTGCTATTTGTTTACCAGGCAAGTGGACTAGTCTATTGACTCTTCAGCTGCAACCAGGATCAATAACAGTAAAGACAATTTACACAACTACAATAACATATGACAGTTATGTGCATATTTTATACAGTTGAGAGGTATGCTCTACAATCCATCCATACATATATATATTCATAAGCCCTTATTTCCCATTTTTGCACATGAGTTCATGTAGTCACTTCAACAGTGATGATCATCAAGAGCCAGTGTTCACCCTGCTGAGTGGCTAACCCTGGTGGGTGTTCTTTCATACCACACATAAACACATACACAAACATGTAGGTATGCTCTATAAGTAAACTTGTGTTTCAGTACGTAGGAGCAGACCTGGAGGTTTCTTGCTTTTGATCCACTGAGTTCCATGATAGGCTTTGACTATTCTGTCTGACTACCTGTTTTAGGTAGAATTTACCACAGAGGTACGTTTTACTAGAGCTAGACTGACTTCCAATGTAGTAGTCATTTTTCTGTATTTAATTCTTAATTTATTTTCTTACAGCTGCTTTATGCTATTCAGGATCATAATGGGGTAGACAGAGATTTCCTGGCAATCTATGGGAGTAAACCATGAAAACAGTATATATTCATAGATATTCCAAGGTCAGCGAATCATATGACCATTCCTGCCTTGCCAGTACCCTTCCTCAGACAGTACCTCCTTTCTCCAGGAGAGCCATACCAGTAAAATCTGTGGATATCCAACCGGTCAAAAACTTGTGTCTTTTAAGTATGATAGTGGATTGCTCTGCTTAACATGTAGGGGAAATTTATTCTGAATGATTGAGAAGTGCTGCTTTATAAGCATGCCTCTCCACTAAGCTGTATTTATTTGCTGGTGAATACTTAGGTTCCTGGTTCTAGTATTGGTGGAAATATTGGACATGCAGAGAAACAGGAGGTCCAGGATGACTGGGTCTCTTTTGGTGCAGTAAGCAAGACAGATGTCCCCTCAAAAGTCTATAAGACACTGGATAAAAGGATAGAGTTTCCAGCGTATCTTAGTAGATCAGAGACTTTAGACGTGCAATATTTTTGATTAGAATCCTTGGGTTTGATATGATACACCCCAAAGGGAACATTGTGTTCAATAGCTGTCCTTATCAATGATGACTATAAGGGAGTGCTTACTTCTTTAGACTGTGATGATATTGCCTTGCCAATATGGTGGGCTAAATAAAAGGATTTCCTGACAACTGTTGTCACATGATGTTCAAAAGAGTGAGCTCTATCAGCCCAGGTATATAGGCCCCTGACCAAATTTTCATTTTGTAATGGTGTATTGGGTATTCAGTATGATGAGGAGAGGGATTGTCTAAAAAAAAAATTATGCTACACTTTTTAACATTTAGTTTGAGCTCATTTTAGTACACAAAGGGTTTACTAGGTATAGTTCATTCAGGAGACTTTTGATGTCTTAGGGTGAATTAACAACAACTTCTAGTTTGCATTCATCTACAAACTTTGTTAGCCAAAGACCTTGTCTCTTTACTTGAACATTTGAGAACTGAATACCTAAAAGGAGATGTCCCAACACCAAGCCCTGAAGCATGCCACCTGTCACTTTAATACTTACTAATGAAGCATCTGCAACTTGCTTTGCATGCACTCTGTCCTTTGGTCAGGTTGCTACCCATCTTAACACATTTGGTTTATTTTTAAAGTAATTAGCTTTTGTATGATGCCAGCATGGGGAATGGTGTTGAAGGCCTTTGTCAGGTCAAGATACACCAGGTACACTGCATAGTCACCATCTACAGCCTCTGTAACCCTTTTGAAGAAATTTAGCAGGTTAAATAGTCAGGATCTGCCCATCACGAAGGTAAAGTGTTGGAGATCAAGCCTACCAAGAGTCTTGATATTGCTGTTTATGAAGTTTGATATAATACACCCCATGGCTTTTCAGATGAGGCTTTTAATGCTGATTGGACTTTAAGTGCACAGGTCAGTTGTAAGGCCACCCTTATGGCGTTGCATCACTACTGCAGTGCACCTCTCATCAGGGACAAATCCACAAGCTATACTTAAATTAAACAGCTTGAGGAGTGTGCCTGCAACAGCATGTCCAACACTGTTATGCAACCAGGTATACGATGTGTAGTAGTAAGTAAATAAACCATTAAAATGATTGGTGTATAACAGAAATCTGACAAAACCAAACATCATGCATGTTTTTTTTCTTTATCCAGATTTTACAGTGTAACAAAATGTTTTATGGACAATAATAAACCTTGTTGATATGATATGTGATGTCCTTAAACAGGGCAGTTCCTGGCAGTGCTGAATATTTTGACTCTGGCCTTTGGTGAAATGAAAGTCTAGGAAAAAGACTTCACAAGCCCCTGCTGTCCACTGCCCCCCCCCAAATACCCCCAGTGTGCCCCTACTTTTCCCCATCCTGGCCTTACCACATCTTTCAGGTTACTTTTTTTCTTGTTTTCTCAAACTCTGTTGTACTCTTCAGATTTTTCCTACATTGTTTCACTATATCCTAACTGACAAACATCATGCCATAATAAATTAAGAGAAAATAACCAGTTTAAGTCAGGGGTCTCACCCCCCCCCCAAAAAAAAAGCCATTGGTTTCTTTTTATGCTGAGTTTCATTTTAGTGCTTGTTTTAACTTTTTGAGCCAAAGATGCCCGAACAAAAATTGTGGCTAAAGAAAGAAATTCATTCTCACTTCTTCATTTTCTTCCTGGGTCCTTTCACACCCCCTAAATGGTCAAGACTGCAGTGTAATCACTCTGGAGTAAATTCTAGAATTAAGCTGATAGACTGGGGGCTGTGAATTTTAGAGCTTTTGTCCCCAGCTTTTTTGTTTACAATTATGGCATGGACAAAAGTCATAACTAACTATAGACAGGTAGTCTTATTTTTTTCTTTCAGTGAAGAAATAATTTGTGCCGAAGGCTTAATAATCAAAGCTGACAAAAAAGTAGTCCTCAATAAAGTGTGAAGGTAAATGCTGGTAAAAATGCATAAATCCTATCTTAAAATATGTCTGCTTCCCTGCTAAAAGAAAAAAAAAGTCACCTTCTGTGTATCCCTCTGATGTTAGACTGGGATAAAAGTAATAAATGGTCTTGGTCATTTATTTTAGGTTGCTGCTGCCACACATCATATAACTTGCCTCTTCACCTCCACATGCAAATGACAGCTATGTTCTGTATATGCATCTGACAACCATAATATAGTAGCATATTTTAACTTATTGATCTGACATGCATATTCACAATATGCCCCTTTCCCCTACCTCTGAAAATTAGCCACCTGTCTAGACTTCTGATATGTCATTGTGAGAAAACAAAAGAAAATACCATAGTCGTGTTTTCTAGTCTGTTGCTCCTAGACATACACTACCCCTACACACGCTATAGTGATGTTGTGTGCATATCTCTGAGGTATGACTGGGTGAAAAGTTAAATATGTAATGATCACACTGTCACAGTCTAACAAAAGCCGCAGTGACCTTCTGTACATACAGTTCACTGTACCTATCCAGGCATGTCCAAAGAGCAGTTTCAGGTGTACTCTCCAGTACAACTGGTGAATCTGGGCATTTTGAGGCAATGTTACAACTGCCTCATGGACACAGACAACCCTCTCCTCCTACCTCCAAACACTAATACATGCGAGAGATGCAATTATACAGCCCAACTGGAGGCTAAGCTCTCTCAACCCAAGACTGGATCAGATAGTCAAGAGGAGAAGAGAAATACTTGCATCACACTGCCAGTCTCACACAGAACCATTAAACCAGCACCGGCAAAAAACACAAATAAATACATGAAAACATATTCAGAGGCTCTAAATAGAAATCTGCAAAACCAACAGAGACCTCCAAAGCAAACAACCAAGCAACAGCCACCCCCCAACACAAACCATGAAACACATACTTCACAAAACCAGTGTGCCATGCAATCACAGCCCTTAAGGCAAAATAACATACCCAACATACTAGTAATAGGTGACTCTATAGTCAGGCACACTGATGTCCCACTCACTAGGCTGAATAAGGAGAAGGTTTCTGTTAGCTGCCTGTCAGGTGCCGGGATCCAGCACATAACACAAGCACTTAGGTCACTCCAGAACAAGTACAAATAAGACTCTGTCATTGTCCATGTTGGTGTGAATGAATTGAGCCATACCTCACTGGACTACATGAAAAGAGACATGGAAGAGCTCTCTGATCACGTAGCCCAGGCCGGTATGACCCTGACCCTGAGTAGCATCTTGCCCTCACCAAGAATGATACCACTGTATAAAGAAAAAAAATCTCGATTTCAACAATTGGCTAAGTTGCTGGTGTCATTCAAAGGGGATCCAGTGTCTGTCCGCCTGGGATGACATCCTCGACAAGGCACGCTGCTTCGCTAATGACGGCTTGCACCTGTCACCCTTAGAATTTCGAATACTGGCCAAGGCTCAAAAGACAAACCCACCGCTATAAATAGCACAAGTAATAAAAAACTTAGGGTAATGCTACTCAATGCCAGAAGTCTAAACCTCAAAATGCACGCACTCAAGACACTCCTCAGTATGGAGAAAATCGATATATGTGCAGTAACAGAAACCTGGTTTAATACTCCAGAGAGCACCCCAGCACTACCAGGCTACAACTCATACCATACATTTCAGCCACAGAACCCAAACCGAAATACAAAAGGTGGGGGCGTATCCATATTAATCAAGGATACCCACACCTCCAGGTTAGTAGCACAGCACGATGCTTCAGAGATCATCCACATGCTACTAACAACGAGCAAAACTGAAATTCAAATTGCAGCTTGCTACAGATCACCCACCATGTCCCAGGACCCCCATTCTGCATTTCTGGAAACACTGGGAAACATAAAGATTCTACCAAACACCCTAATATTGGGTGATTTCACTTACCCAAACATTAACTGGGAGAACTACTCAAGTACTAACTCTCTTGCCCAATATTTCCTAGAATTTATAAACCCAAATGCCCTGGTTCAACTGGTCAACACTCCCACCAGAGGTGACAACATATTGGACCTGGTCATCACCAGCATGGGCGACTAGTGTTCCACACCAGAGGTCAACCCCTCACTGGTTAGATCTGACCATAAACAAATCACTTTGGATATCCACATTCTACCCCCACCCTGGACAAGGAAACTACCGTGAAAAACTTTTCAAAAGCAAACTTCACATTACTTAAGACCGAGGTGGAAAGTTTCAAAGCCCCCATGCTGAAGGATAACGCCGTCCAAGCTGCAAAATTCTTTACTAATGCATTCTATGGGCACCTACAAGAATGCATGGATCATGCCATCCCAAGCAAAATCAAGACTCACTCCTCCAAGAAAAGGAAACCAGTCTGGTGGACTCCTGCCATAAACAAGCTATACAATAGAAGGAAGAAACTAGTACAGGAAAGAGTAAAATCCCAAGAAGGGAAGACATCCCTGATCAGTATTAGCAAGAAACTATGATCCATCATAAAATCATCCAAGGCGAGCTTTGAAAGAAAAATTGCCAAGGACTCCAAAGATAACCAGAAGGCATTCTTTAGCTATGTCAAGAATCTAAGTGGCAATGCTCAGATCTGCTCAGAGTTAGTGCAGAATGGCACAAAATACACTGAACCGACCAATATCGCCAACATCCTGGCAGACAGGTTCAGTGCAAACTTCACCCCCCCCTCACCCCCAAAAGGGCACATAACCATACCAGAAGAATGTAGAGCCCCTGAAATCACAGACACTTAGGTGAAAATAGCCCTCTCTGAAGCCAAAAACACAGCATCAATTGGACCGGATGGTGTCCCAGTCTGCATCCTACATCCGCTCAAAGACGAACTAACCCCTCATCTAAACACACCGTTCAAACTCAGCCTCTCCACAGGCTATGTACCCATAGAGTGGTGCACAGTAATGGTTATTCCACTCCACAAAGTTGGAGCCACAACAGACCCCGGGAACTATTGCCCTATAAGCCTGACTAGTTTTGTCTGCAAGGCTATAGAGCGCATCATCATGGAACTCATTAACAGAGGCATTGGGTTTCTTCAAACACTGGACCCTACCCAGTTCGGCTTTGTTAAGGGCAGATCATGCCTCCTAAACCTGGTGGACTTCTTTGAGACAGTTACCAAGGCTATAGACGAGGGGAAAGGTGGTACACACAGCCTACCTAGACCTCGCTAAGGCCTTCGACACCATACCACATTCTGGTATTATAGACAAGCTCAACAGCCTGAACATAAACCCCTACATCACAAGATGGGTTGCCAACTGGCTCACAGACAGAACCCACATGGTGAGAGTTGTGGGAGATAGGTCCGACTCTAAACCGGTTACAAGTGGCATTCCCCAGGGCTCAGTCCTAGGGCCCCTCCTGTTCGGCATATACTTCTCAGAGATACAGGCAAGCACAGGAGGACTATGGCTGACCAAGTTTGCAGATGACTGCAAACTAGGGGCTATAATTGACTCTCCGGCTGACAGAGACATCCTTCATAAGAGTCTCACTGAGATGGATACCTGATGTCAAAATCATGGCCTCAAGCTAAATGCCAAAAAGTGCATAGTCATCCCCTTTGGAAAAAACAAAGTACCCACAAACTAACACATAGGTCATAGTCCCCTAAATACGGAAGATGTAATAAGGGATCTGGGGAACCCAAGTA
Source organism: Protopterus annectens (assembly GCF_019279795.1). Taxonomy (NCBI): domain Eukaryota; kingdom Metazoa; phylum Chordata; order Ceratodontiformes; family Protopteridae; genus Protopterus; species Protopterus annectens. Next base: position 111,020,904 of record NC_056740.1, on the reverse strand, counting down.
GATAGTAATCTCACCTTTGATAATCACATTGCCAAAGTGGTTATAAAATCCTTCTACGTGTCCCACCTAATCACAAAAGGGTTCGCATCCAGATCAAAAGAGGTAATTGTGCCCCTCTACTCATCACTCATCAGACCCATCATAGAGTACAATGCCCCATTTGGGATATACCTTACAAGACACCTGAAACAGCTGGAAAGACCACAGAAGTACCTCACCAAGAGGATCACTGACCTCAAACAGATGCCCTATGCAGCTCGACTGAAGAAACTCCAGCTGTACTCGGTTGCATGCTGCCTGTTCAGAGGTGATCTCTGCCTGACACACAAGGCCATGTCCAACCCAGAATTGATGGACATGCTCCACCTAAAGAAAACCTTATCCCCTCGAGCCACATGCTCTAGGGATCTATACCTCACCACAACAATAAATAGGATATGCTAGAGGGATAGCTTTCTGTCCCAGAGACTTCCCATTTTTTGGAACAAGATTCCAGTCTACATTAGGCAGAGCTCCTCGCTAACACTCTTCAAAAGAAACCTTGACGAGGGGATGGCTAACAGAAAGTTTACCCTGGGGATCACTTCATTGGCTCTGCTGGACAGAGGCACAGGGAATTAATCTAAGGGGCAGCGAAAGCCAATGCATTCTGGCTAGGCTTATAAATGCCTTCGGGCAGATAGCCTAGTAATTGCCTATGAACCTATGAACCTAATCTGCACGTAAATTATGAGGAAAATTATAGATATAAAGGCCACATTTTCCTCAGTCTCAAAAAGTTACACTGAACTTCTCTGTACATCTCTGAATTTTTATTGTGAGGAGAAATAATAATTTCCCTCTTCCCCACCCCCATCATCACAGATAAGCTATTGTAACCTTCTGCGCACAGTGCACACCTCTGTGCAGGGCCAGGCTAAGTCCTCAATAAGCCTGTACAAACGCCACTTCTACATCCTGAGTTGTAGACGCTGCCATGATCTAGATGTTCTGTGATGCATTTTGTTTACTGGTTTTGAAAGATACTCAGAAAACTGCGAAAGCTGCACTCTAAACCAACCAACAGGAACCAAAAGAGCGCAGTAGGCAAACATCAGTAGATGGCGTCATTATACTTGTATTCATTGATTCTTATATGGCAAGCATGAATTGGTATATACTTATAACAGATTTTTATATTTTAAATATTTTAAATGTAGTGTAGAATTTATGTCAAGTTTGAATATATTTAATTTTTAATATTTTAATATTATGACATTTATTTAAGATGTAATAAGTGAATTCCCTGCTATTTTACTTAGTATTTACATTTAGTTGTGACATCGTATAATACGTAATATTTAATATTAATGAGCCTTTTAGATGAGCCTGATTTGTGTGTTTAAATGTCTTTTCATAATGTTTATTGGTTAATATATTTTTTTACTAACTATTTAAGATGCAATTAGTAGGATTAACTGCTTATCTGATGAAGTCCAAGTTTTTTGTGGACGAAAACGCGTATTTTGCATCAACTGCGTTAATGCTTTTGTACACTGTTGGTGAAGCTGTTCCATGATTTTATTTATTAAATCGAGTGACTTTTTAACTGGTTGGAGTGTTCCCTCGTTTGCCTACTGCGCTCTTTTGGTTTTGAAAGATAAAAACTTTTAGTCTATGGATCACTATGAGTATGCTTTGAATTTGGGGAAAATATGCTTGTTAAGTATCATTCTGACATTTGAAATCCTCCTAACAAGATTTTATTAAGTACCTTTTACTATTGTTAAGCTATAGTTATACACTAGATCATTAACAGCACTCAGAGCTCACCACAAAAGATCTGTGGGAAGCTGTTGAACATTTCATTTAGACTTTTTGCTAAAGTCATTCTGAAGTGTTTAACATTCTGAATTAAGTGTTCATCAGCTTCCCACAACTCCTTTGTGGTGGTTTCTCTCTGTGTGGCAGCAGTTAGTTAGTTACAGCACTACTGTACTTCTTTTTCTCTAACTTTTGAATATATTGCTACTGGATCACATACCATGCAGGCACAACATTATCTTCATTTCTATGTTTCTATAAAATTTGTGTGCCATCATTTTTAATGTAACTCATATTTATGCTATGTACATCTTGTGTCACAGATGTGGTTCTGTAGACAGCTAAAAAAACACTCTTTTAGATCACTAAATGGCCCTTTTGCCTTCATCTCCCCCAGCTTTCAGCGGCTTCCAGAACCCCTCCATCTACTAGTATTGAGGCTACTGGCAAGATAAAAATTGTCACATGACTAACTAAATGGCCATGGAAAATCAATTTCAATGAGTCTGTGAGAAATGATTCTTTCTAGATGCAGCAATTTGAAAAGACAGCTTCAAGGCATGGTGCTGTCCTCTGATTCCTGGTAAAATACCACCAATGCTTTCATCCACAGTTCATTTAATGGAAGTGGCTACTCAGAGATTCATGACATCCACCTCCATTTCATACTCATTTCAGTGTCACAGATTCTGCATTTTGCAATACATGTTCCCTAGTTGTGCCTAAAGACTGAAATGTTGACATGTCACTCTGGATTCAAATGTTCTTCAAATAAAAGTTTCTTTCTGAATCTGTTCATCCAATCAAGGACACAAATAAACGTTTATCCTTCAGTATTTTATTGAATTTTTATTTACTGCTATATGCAAGTGAACTTTTTTCCATTTAACTGCCTTTTTCCTGCAAATCGCACTCACATCCTTTCTGTAGTGTTTAATTAACATTTTGAATATATCCTGTTTTCTCTTACTATTTATAAAAAGTTAAAATGTCAAAACTCTTAACTGTAGAAAAGTCTTAATATTTTCAGTGGTTGCTTAATTCCTCTAAAATTACATTCCACTCAGCTAAGATTAAACTCGGCATAAGTTAGGTCCAAGGCATACAGTTATCATGATACTTCTAGCCTGAAGTTGGACATTTTACCATAAATACAGAAAAAAATAGTTTCATGTCCTAACTAGCATTATTATTCCATAGTTAATAGAATTTCCTGATTTATGTCTACTGATGTTTGACAAAAATAGTGCAAGGATGCCATCTGACAGACTAGCTGGGTTCTCACATTTTTTTCAAGTGTTTAGAAGGTAAAAACATGGTACAGCGGTAGCGTTGTTGCCGCACAGCAAGAGGTTCTCTTGTTCAATTCTCGGCTGGAGTGCCTTCTGTGTGGAGTCTGCATGTCCTCCCTGCAGTCGAGTGGCCTCCAAAAGACATGTGTGAATGTGTGTGCCTTCGCTGAAGGTTGGGTGTCGGGCTGGCAACTCGGCACCATAAAAATCTACTGCCAATCATTAGCAGACCAGAGTTCTGCTTTAGTGACCCCTAACAGGGAAAAGCCGAAAAGACAAACAAATAGAGGGTAAAAACTGTGGCAGTTTTTTAAAGAATCAGAAAGCTATAAAAAGTTCAGGACATGTTAGTTGAATGATACAGAGGGAGGGAATTTAATGTGTCACAGTTTTTTGTGAAGTTTGGATAATAAACCATCTGATCCTGCTAATCCAAACATAGGAATTCTCTTTATCTATAAACTTACGTATTTTATGTAGACAGGAGAAGAGGAACGGGGCAAGTATAGTCAAGTTGGTAATTACTTATCTGCTGAGGTTTGTTTCAGATGAGAGGAAAAGAGAGATTAACAGTAAATTTGGGGTCTGGCTCAATTTGATTGATATATTGTAGGTTGGCCTGAACTGTAAAATAAGGGCATCTAGTCAGATTTTTCAGCATCTTTTAGAAACTCTTGACAAGAATCCTTAGCTTTCTTTTATTTCAAAAGCAATTCCATTATTTATCAGTTTTGCATCTTTTATGCCATTGTGGAAACTACAGCATTAACATTTAGAACTCAAAAAGTATCCCAGGTTTGCTTTTTGTCTAATATCTCATGCCTGGTTTCAAGAGGTACCCAGTGTGATGAGGTATTTGGATATATATCTGGTAACAACTGGAAGATACTTTTTTGCAGAAACCAGAAGATATTAAGTAGATATTTAAGGGTAATATTCCATTGTCTTGCTCTGTTATCCCAAAACAGTCAATATTTCTTAGGTTAGAGTATTGTGGTCACTTGGCTTTTTTTAAAGAGCCAGTAGGTAATAATCTTACTCCTAATATTTCCTCTTTTTTCTCTGAGCAGCATGTATTTATTGTGTAGTGACCACTAGACAATGGTACAAGAAGTTTATTAGTTAGATTGTGTGAGAAAAAGTGGTTAAATCTGAATGACAAAAAAGTTTTCTTTGACTTTGACTTAAATTCCAATGTAAATCAGAACATTTAGGTGAGGGAGGGTTAGGTCTGGTGGGAATAAAGCATCCTTCAACAGTTTACTGGACTCAGTGGTGGCTGGTGACTTCAAATTAAAGGGGGGCTGCAGAACACAGCTGAATGGGTGGGGCCAATGGGAATTGGTGGGGCCAACTAGAAAGGGGTGGAGCTATGCTCAAAACCTAAACTGGAACTTTAAATACGCTGCCCTAGGTGCCAAACCATCATTACGAGAGTCCAATCAAGACAAAACGAAGTGTAGAAGAAAAAAATATTTCAATGCATTGGCTACATGTCTAGATGGAAACACAAAGGTTGTGAGCCATGAAAAATAAATTACTTTTTAAATACATTACTGGAATGCCAGTCAAAATCAAGTATAAAAAAAAAACAAGCAGCACTCAAGTCAAACCACTTCTCCTTGCAGTGCAGTTCTAATTATAATTTATATTCAGCTTTATAAAATTACCAAGTAACATGCTGAAAGTAGCAATCTGTGATACCCCCACTTGTAAAAATGTTTCTTATCCAAAAAGACCTGCTGCCTGACAACAACTATCTATACTTGTTTCATGGGGAAGACATGATCAAAGTAAAAAATGAGCAGCAAACAAGAAACAAGCTCAAGATAAATTGCTTAAATGATCACTGCACAAGTTATGAACCACACATAATAGATTAGCATTCTGTTTAGTTTATGGGTAAAGCCTGCAAAGATGATTGCAAGTCTCCAACAAAATGTAACGAGCTTCTGAAAATACTGTAATCCTGTCCTTTATTACAAATACTGTCATATGCATTTCATTACCCAAAGCTTATACGTTATCTAGTTATGTAAATATTATCTGCATGGCAACAAAAAAGGCTTTCAATATTGGTAATTCTTTAACAGTATGCTTATTAAAACTTACTTGCATCTTACAATCTCCGACAAGCTTACCTGATGGTCATTAAAGCATTGCTACCTAAACACAGAGCAACAAGGCACTGTGACAGCATGCATTTTCTGAATAATAAGAAGCATACATCAACAGTATAAAAATATGACAGAAAACCAGAACATTCTGCAAAATCAAGGACAGATGAAAAGCCACTGCCGTACTTGTGTCCCCCTTGGATGGGGGAATACTCTGCACACTTACACTGCATAACAGCTCCTTGCCTTGCTTGGACACATCAAAAGTCACTACATGGGGGAATGGGGTGCAACAAGTATGTCACAATTTGATATGTCTCTGGCTGACGGTGATGGCTCTGACACTCACACCTCTCAACCTCAGAGCAAGAAATCTGGACAAAACCATACACAGAAATGGGACAAAGGCCCAAAAATAAGGACAATTTTTAAATATTGCTCTTATAAACTTAGGAAGATAACAGAATAGTAGTAGGTCTTGCATTAGTATGAATTTTCTGAAGGGTATGAAATCTGAAACTCAAATGTCTGCCATTATTTTCTAACTTTAGTCTTTAATGATTTGCCACTAATTTGACAGAAAACCACAATTTTATGAAAAATGGACCAAAAATGTGATGCAAAAATATAAAATTGCCACACAATACAGCTGGGAACCTGTCAAAGAAGGGACACCTTTTTATTATACAATGCCTCCTCTAAAACATGCACACTGATTGGCCAGCCCAACCAGCGTGCCCGTTGTAAATCCCTCAATATACTAACGGAAAAAGGTCTGGTCGCCCGGACTTTTTCTGTTAGTATAAAACACTGTCTCGCTATGTTAAAAGAGTTTAACATAGCGACACAGGTTTAAAAAAGCAACGCAGATCTCCATTGCTTTTTAAAGCTGTCTCGCTATGTTAAACTCCTTTAACATAGCGACACAGTGTAAGCAACGGAGATCTTGCGATCTCCGTTGCTTTTTAACCTGTCTCGCTATGTTAAAAGAGTTTAACATAGCGAGACAGTTTTAAAATAAGCAACGGAGATCTCCGTTGCTTATTTTAAAGCTGTCTCGCTATGTTAAACCCATTTAACATAGCGAATAAGCAATGGAGATCTTGCGTTCTCCGTTGCTTTTGCCCACAACTCTGATGTACTGCGAGGCATGCGCGTACATCAGAACTGCATGAACACCAGACAGCTGCGGAAGGGCAGCAAAGAGGCATTATACAATGTCATTATTTAAGAAAAGTAATTATTTCTTTTCTTAAATAATGTCATTGTATAATAGCAATAACCCACTTCTGGGTGTGGGTAATGCTGGATTTACCCACGGTTGTCTTTGTTTGGTCCTCGGGCCGCCGGGACCAAACCACGCAACCGTGGGTAAATCCAGCATTACCCACACCCAGGCATGGGTTATTGCTATAATATTAGTACTGTTAACTTGAACAGCTGACAAAGTTAGAGAATCTACATGCATTTCTGAAATAAAAGTAATCTATAACTCTGATCACTACAGTTATTTATAATTGTAAACCCTCCACGTTTTCTTCCAAAATTGCTATTTTGTGGAGGGACTATTAGAGCAACAATTTGAGCCCAAATTGGGGACAGTTGAGAGGTTTGGATAATTCTATAAAGTGATTTATTTGCACATACCTCTCAACCTCTTAATGCAGAAAATCTGGACAAGGCCAAATATATTAGGGGAACATATAAACAGTACTAAAAATTGCTCTTGTATAAACTTAAGACAGTTGATAGAATAACACACAGTTGATAGAATGACAGGTCTTGCTTTAGCATGCATTTTCCTGACGGTTACAACGTCTGAAACTTAATGTCTGTCATTATTTAGTGACTTCATTCCTAAATGATTTTGCCAGAAAACCACAAATTTTATGAGGAACAAACCAAAAATAAGAAGCAAAAATCTATTCATTCTGCAAAAATCTGGGCAGTTGAGAGGTATAGTTTAACTGGGGCTGTCTTGAGTTTGCTGCCCTTCCCCCCTCAAAAAATCATGATCGAATGGAGCCTCTCCCCTGCAGCCATTCCAGCCATTCATTGGTTATTTCACCCCATTTACCATAAAAACTAATGTGCATACTGCTTTACTTCTGCAATGATTTGGATTTCATTTGAAGGTTTTATTTTGCATTTTACAGCACAAACACTAATAAATATCTACTAAACAAAGCAATGCAGTCTCGCAATGAAAATAGACTTGGCATTAAAACTTCTCTGTCCTTGAAACTTGCATTCATTGAAACAGCACTGAAACCCACATTAGAAGAAAATACATTTTGCCAGTGGCAGATAAAGATTAACTTTGGGCTGTTTTCAAATCATAGTCTCCTTGCACATGAAACGTACATGTGGTCTTTGATACACCTTCCTGATTGTATTAAATTATATTCCTTGTACAATACAGTACAGTTGTGAGAGGGCGTTTTAAATGTATTGTTTTGAACATTTTTCCAGTAAACAATGAAACAAAATGCATGCACCAATAATGACAAAACTGCCCAATTCAGAACATTTCCATCATAAAGTCTACTCAGACTTCTACAGTCCACCAATATCAGTAAATATGCATAATCTCTGAAGTAGGTTCATAGGTTGGTACTAGGCTATCGGCCCTAGGGCCTATACAAGTCTAGCCATAACAATTCCCTGGCTATTTCTTCCCACACTATTTACTTCCCTGGACCCCTGTCTAGCAGGGTAACTGATGTGATCCCCGGGGTAAATTTCCTTTCTCCCATCCAATCATCAAGTTTCCTTTTGAAGAGGGCCAAAGAGGCGCTCTTCTTGACATGTATTGGCAGTCTATTCCAGAGTCTCGGGAGTCTCTGGGTCAGGAACCTATCCCTCCAGCATGTTTTGTTTATTGTGATGACAAGGTTTAGATCCCTGGAGCATGTGGCTCTGAGGGATTGGGATTTCTTTAAGTCTAGCATGTCCAACAGCTCTGGCTTTGACATGGCCTTGTATGTTGAGCAGAGATTGCCTCGGAGTAGATGATATGTGACAGAGTATAGCTGGAGTTTTTTAAGGCGGTCAGTATAGGGCATCTGCTTTAGGCCCGTGATTCTTTTAGTGAGGTATTTCTGCAGCCTTTACAGTTGTTGCAGATGTCTTGTGAGGTACATACCAAATGGGGCGTTGTATTTTATAATGGGGTAGTAAAAGTCATCTAAATAATTCCACATTAAAGAAATCGGTAACTAACAAAGAGGTTGCTGCTAGCAAACAAATTTATATATTTCATTGTTTCATCTACAAATAAAGTGCTTGTTGCCCTTGAGGAATAAATTGCTTATGTTGCATTAAAAAAAATGATAAGCTAGTAATATTGAAATAGGCAATGGATGGCAAACTGATAACAGGTTGATAGTTACTAGGTATCTTCGCCAAAAAGGACTGCAGCATCCACCCCCCTTTACAACACAGTGCATTATCAGCAATGCATCTATATACTGTGGGTGTAGAACCCACAGCCTTCAGCATCAAAAGTGAGTACACTATCTGATGTGCTATTAACAATACAAGCTGACTCAGCATAAGCAGCACTAATCTTTTGTTCCCCTGCAGCTCTCAGCTCCTTGTAAAATCTACTCGACACTGAGCTGTTTCTCTGAACTTTGCAGCACAAGAAATCTGGAAACCAACATTTACTGGGGGGAGGGGGGCAAAAGCCCAAAAATCAGGGACACATTTTAAACATTGCTTGTATAATGTTGGAAATTTGCTAGAATAAAATGCTGTGTTACCACCAGACATATCACTGCCAAGTCTGGAACCCAGGAACCTGTGCAAAACAGTCAGAGCAACATACCACTATGCCAGATCAGCTGTTTTGTGAAAAAGAGGAAGACTGAAACTTAAATGGCTACCATTTAGTGAATTCAGTTCTCACCATACATCTCAACCTTAGCACAAAAAAACCTGGATGAAGCCAATAATGGGGGGATACAGTCCAAAAAATAGGGATAAATTTCAAATATCCATCTTATAAACTTAGAAAATTGCTAGAATAAAAGGTTTTGTGTTACCATGTACTTTCTGAAGAATATGAAATCTGAAATTCAAATGCCTGTTATTTTTATTTAACATTTGTTAACCAGAAAAGTCTGACTTGGAACAAAAGCCAATTTTCAGCACAGGCCCAGGGAGAAACAATCCAGACACATGCCTCTGTAAGATTAGAGGGCATGCTGACTGCACACAGAAGGCATCCCAGCCAAGAATTAAACCAGAGAAGCTGTAGCTATCAGGCAACAATTCTACCCCTGCACCACTGACTGACTAACAAAAATATAGAAACCACAGATTTTATGAGGAACAGAACACAACAAATATGAGGCAAAAATCTGCACTTTTTTTACAAATGGTGGTGGGTAGGGAATTCAGGCCCTAGCCACCTGCATATAAGGTACAGAGTTTAAGCCTGAAGTATTTCCTACCACACCACCATGAGTTCTCTCTAGCCATATAGCAACTGGAGCATTTTACACACACAGACACTAGAAGCTCACCTTCATCTCTGCCGATAAGCCCGAGCATACATCCATTGAGCCACCAGTCCAAACACATCCATTGAGCCCATGCTACTGAAGTCCTGTGTATGTTAGCTGCAGCACGATTGGTCCAGTGCACCTGCTGCTGCAGTCCAGAGTGCCTCCATTCTGTGATGTCACCACCACAGAGACTGCTGGGCATCTGAAGGTTTCCCCCTATCTAGACGGCTGAGAAAGCAGTCTGAGAGTGTTCCCGCGCATGCACAGAGTACTTCTTGGAATTGTGGCAATCGTAAATATGTTTTCTGTACTTTGTTTTTGAGTTTCTTTACTTTTTACTTTTTTGTTTTCTAGGTGGGAGGGCTGCAGCCCTGCAGTCCTATAGCACGAGCCGCCCCTGACTGGACTGTTGTTGATGTTGACATTAGTAGAAATAATTGAGTAAGGCAGAGTTATAAGGGGTGGCATAGATTCCAGAGTATTCCTGACAGTATGAGTAGTGGAAGGGAAAATATTGTTGATGTTAATGCTTAGTTTCAGGTTTCTTCCTATAAGACAAGAAAATCTGCAAAACACTATATGGGTGATTAGCAGAAAGTCCCCGTACTGACTTTTGTCCCTAATTTAGAAAAATAAAAAGTGGTAGCATGGACTAATTGCTATAGGAAGAAGATATAAAGTTTCATCCGGTATTTCTAAATCGCAAACGTGTAAAGGTAGCTTTCTTACACTCAATATTTCAAATGGTTAATTTCACTGGTGACTCTCCTACCTTCTTCAACACTCATCCATGACTGTTGCAGGTCTTCTCTCACATAATCCATCCACCACTTTGCTGTATGCTCTCTTTTTCGATTGCTTTCTTCCTGTATGTCCCAAATCTTCTTGTCTGCTCATGTGCCCAGTGCACTGTAATCTGTTGTCTTTCACATTTTCCACAATTGGAGATGCATTGGTTTCTGCTCTTATGTCCTCATTTCTATGTCTGTCTCACATTGTACATCCTACCACCCATTTCAGGCACTTCATCTCTATCACCTCTAGCTTCCTCAACTTCTCTGCCTTTACTGCCCATTTCTGTAACATACAGTAGTATGAGTCACACCATTGTTTGTATACCTTACTTTTCAGCTTCTTTGGCATTCATTTGTCATATAATACTACACCTGACACTCTGTGCCAGTTGGCTGCAGTCCTTCTGATTCTACTTTTAACTTCGTAATTCAGGCTTCCCTTCTCCTCAACCATTCCTTCCAGATTCTTGAAGCTGTTAACCTGTTTCACTCTCTTCCTTTCTATCTCAATTCTCAGCTTCCCCCATTTGCTGCCATTACAACTGTCTTATCTGTACTCAGTTTCATCACATGTGCTTTTAATTTTGCATTGGTCCCCTATCCTTTTCTGAAGTTCTTCTCAGAGCCTGCCTGTAATTCTACATCATCTGCATACAGCAGTTTTGTTGATCTGTCCCAACTGACCTGTTTGCTAATGTAGTCGATCAGCACTGTGAACAGAAGTAGGTTCAGACTTGAACACTGATGCACACCCACTCCCACGGGCAACCTCTCTAAGAGTCCAAATACTGTTCACACTTTATTTATTTGTATTTGTTTTCTGGGATAGAGCACTGATCTCCATGGACCTTTTTCATACTCAGACTGGTAGCAGTGTGTGGGTAAGTGACTAACTTGAGTACTTGAGTCACTGGGTCCTTATACATAGCCTGCACTAATACTACCAACATTTCTGGTACTTCAAACCACCTCAAAACTGCCCAAATCAGCTTTCTTGGGACCTTGTCATATACTTTCTCCAAGTCTAAGAATATCCAGTTGGACTCTTTCCTCATTTCTAAATTCTTTTCAAGCATATGTCTCACTGTAAGCGGTGGGTCAGTTGTGCTTGTGTTTTATTGACCTGAAGTGTGTTTTGTTCTTAATCCACCAGTTATAATAAATACTGGAAAAGCGAGAGTTGAAACTGTAACTACATCAGTATCCAAAAAATTATTCGAAAAAAATGTGTTCCTACTCTCTTACTATCACTTGCTTTACAAGTCTTGTATAACTGATGCTTAAATTTAAACTGTGGAATTCAATTAATGCATGTTTGCTGCATCACCAACCATTTAGTAGGGTCTTCTAAGGGCAAAAATACAATATGTAAATAAGGTATTTGGCAGGGTCTAAGAACTTGACATCATTTAAACTCTGAACATTGTTTATTCTTTTGTTAACTGGGTAAACCTTCTGGGCACAAGTGTCACTTTTCAGTGGTGATCTGGGACCTATGTCTGGTTACGTGACTTGTTCAGTGTCACAGAGTAAACAGATGGAGGTGGAGGAACTCAAACTCTGTACCCTAGACCACAGGAAGCTGCTCATAACTGATCAAAGCCTTAATCTCCTGCACTAATGGTCTGAAAATCTGTTGGGAAGATTATTAATGAACCGCATCTTTAATCTTTGGTTAAGGTATCCAAAATATTTATGTCATAAACCTTTTGCACTTTTGCTTGAACTTCAAAAAAAGAAACAATTAGATCTGTATTCTTATCTGATGAAGAAACCTTTCTGGTTTGTTGGAGACCACATTTCTCAGAAGAAAACCGTGTCAGATTTTTTTAATTATCACTGGAACCTGACCTTTTCTTATTACTTGGAATTTTGCAAACAGAAGGCTAGCATACTTAAGCACACTGCTTTGCTTCCAAGTACTACTTTTTCTTTTATTCACTGTCTTTTAAATCATTAATGATTAGGATTGTCCTATGCCCTAACCCATTTATGCTAGTTGCAGTATTGAGGAGTGATGTGATTTCAATGCCAGGTCTCATGCATGTCATCTTCCATACATGCTCAACCCTGATTACAGGGCACTCTGCTTGCTGGACATGCATGTTTTGGTGCTTGTACTACATTGTTTTGATACCCAGCTTCTACTGGGTGTCAGTGTTACAGTGGTGCAGGCTACCTTCATGCCTGTCACAAAGGTATGCCCTTGTTGGTCATCATTCTTATCCTGCCCAGTCAAATCCTTCAGCATCCATTTTGCTAGCTAAACCTAGATCATCTGAGAACTCACAGACCACAGTCTAGCAGCTGGGTTCTCATGTTTCAGGCAACTTCCAGTGGCTGCCACTGAAACTCAGTAACAGGTTCTGGCAAGGTGCAGTAGCCGTATGATGGGAGTGAGGCTATCACTTGGTGAGAGGGACATTAAGAGTTAGGATAATGGAGTGGAGGTTTGGATTAGATTCATGGAGTGGCAGGGCATTTTATGATTACAGAGCCATTGTTGAATTCAAATTTAGAGAGTGGAGTTTGCATGAGGATTAGGAGGCAACAGGGTGTTTTATGGCTAGGGCTGGGATTTGGGATTAGGGTTAGTGAGTGAGAGGTTAATGTTAGTGTTAGAAAGCAAGTGGGTTTATATTTAGGATGCAGGGTTTGTGATGATGGTTATAAAATGATTAGGAGGTTTAGGGTTAAGCTTCTGGAGTAATGCTTGTGGTTATGGTTAAGAACTGTGTGGGAGTTTTAGGATTAGAGTTAAGGTTTTGGTCAGGCTTTGTAGGGCATTATAGTATTAGTAGGAGATTAGATACTTGCTGTTTTTGAGCAAGAGGCAGCAGACAGGTCAGGCGCATGTTAATGAATAGTGACTCAGTAGCACAGTTTGCACATATGCTGTGTATGAAATATATTTTGGACGTCGCAGTGGTGCAGCGGTAGCGTTGTTACCTCACAACAAGAAGTTCTCTGGTTCGATTCTCGGCTGGAGTAAGTTCTGTGCTGAGTCTGCATGTTCTCCCTGTGTTCATGTGGGATTTTTCCGGGTACTCCAGTTTCCCCCCACATTGCAAAAGCATGCGTCTAGAGCGTTTCTCCCTGGGCCTTCACTGAAAATTGGCTTCATTCCAAGTTGACTTTCCCGGTAAACAAATGTTAAAAAAATAAAATTACATGAAAAGTACATGTAGAATATCCACTTTAACCTGTATTTGAAAGAATGAATACTTGTAAATACTATACTGTGTCTGGGTGAGTGTTGTTTAGTTTGATCACTAGATCTTCTTTTGCTTGCTTTTGTTGTTGCAATAACATGTACTGTAATAATTGTTTGCTGGACTTCTCTGATGCAGTGTTCAAATTCAAGAATGAGAAGAAGAGATGTAATTTTCTTGCAGTGTCTTCAATACTGCTTTCCAGGGAAGCATTTATAGGTTCATAGGTTCATAGGTTCATACTAGGCTATCTGCCCGAGGGCATTTACAAGCCTAGCCCATCGTTTTGTGGCTTACGCCACCCCTTTAGTATGGGGAACTATACCCATTATTTTGCTGTGCCTCTGTCGAGCAGTGACACTGAGGTTATCCCTGGGGTATATCTGTGATCTCCCATCCATTGGTCAAGATTTCTCTTGAACAAGGCCAGCGAGGTGCTCTGCCTCACATACGGCTACTGTACCTCGTTTGGTGATTCGATAGTTGTTATCTAAAATTGAGAAAGCATTTATTGGATTAAATAAACTTTTCCATTGCTTAGCTTTTCAGTCATATTCACATATTATCATGTTTTCAAGTCATGTTTTCAGGCATAGACATTTCTTATATTAATAGTGTGATATCTTATATTTTGGGTACTCTACTAAGACATAACCATATCAATAGCTTCATTCAGAGTTTCTTGTTTCCTCTAAAACGGAATATTTGAATTATCATGACACTTCTTCAGACCAGGTCCTGTGAGATATCAATACTGTTCCCCTCTTACCATTTATAATAAGTAAAACGTTTTACTGAGTAACGCACCTGATGACTTTCTGGAATATGCACCAGGCACATAGTATAGTGATCAGTATCGGGTGCCAGGGTTTTGTGTAACTTTCAGTTTTATATTAGAAAAGAATGTCTCAGTTATAGCTGATATCACAAATATAAATATTTTCTTCATTTGTTGAAGTACAGGTGAAAAATGTGGATAACTGTACCTCTTTTGGTGTGTGTATATATATATATACATATATATATATATATATATATATATATATATATATTTTTTTTGCATTGTCTTGCTCCCTGCATTAACAGCCTAGCCCAGATTTATTGCTCTTTGCCCACTACGACTACCAGGCTCATTGAATATGCTCATTTTTACTACTTGTCAGAATATGGGTTCCTATTATATAATCGAAGATGCAATCCTTCGAATGTGTCTTGATCGAACTTTAAAGCACGAAACAGCAAAATAGTAAAACGCCATATAAGCGATTTCTTTCCCTGGGAAAGAAATTGCTTGGCAGCTTCCGTTACCTTGCTGTTTTCCTCACTGTAGTGCGATCTCGGAGTTGGTATATTTAAGTAGGGGGATGTGGGGGGCAAAGCCCACACTTTGTGTAATGTTTTGAAGTTTTTATTTATTTATTTATTTATTTTTTTTGTGTAACAGCGATTTTTTTTCCTGGGGAAAAAAATTGCTGTTCCAGGTGTTCGGGATTGTAAGCTTTCTCTTATGCGGGGTCGATAAATCAGCGTTCGCTTTTTTAAGCATTCGCTGATTTAATATAGACCCCAGAATACAACAGTAGGTAAAAGCTGTCCATTGTAAACTGAACTTTTAAGGGCTTTCAGCACTGTGACATTGCAATAATTATTCTGGTTGTGACACTGTTCAGGAAGGTTTACAAATAAACCTTAATATAGAAGACCAACTTGGGAGCAACATATTTAATTGTAGAGCAGCTGCTGAGTTTTCTGGAAAAGAAAAAGTTGGGATAACTGGGAGTAACTGATGTGTGTGAAAAGCATCTGGTAGAGATCTGTAGTGTCCATATGCATGATTGTGGGAGAGGCACCTGGATGGTAGACGTTATTATATATTACAGTGCTAATGGTGTTGTAGGTGGGTTGGAGGATTCATGGTTTTCTTCCTCATTAGTTCTCTTATGTTAGCATGTGAGGTTTATTTACAGCCAGACTCCGCCTTACATTTCTGCCACAGTAATCAGGAGCTGAATATTGCACCACACTTGAATGGTGGGCTGCCCAGCTGCTAAGTTTTCATGGACTTTGTTGCTGTGGCAAAGCCATCAACCAATATCAGATGGTCAATGAAGTAGTAAAGAGTAACTAAGACTGGAGAGTTTAAAAAAAAGCGCTGACTTATTTTCTTTGAAGATGTGGGTATAGAAAGTATATTATGGAATATAATTTTAAAATGTGAATGCCATCAGGAAGATATGTGTCTCATTTAACAGATGATTTTAAGGCAAAAACATTCAGTAAAGAATGTCAGTGAATGCTACTGACAAAATATAAAAAATAAATCAATAAATAAAACACTAGGAGGCATGTCTGAAACTGTATTGCTTTTCTCCATGCTCATGGGCCTTATTCCTATCCCTAGTAGACCAACAGATGGCATTATGTTTCTTTCTCTTTACGTGTTTTAAAGGAATTATTTTCATTTTCATGACATAGCAGGAATGAGAATGTTATTACCTGTCCCTTTTGACCTCAAAGTTATTTATCTAAAACAAAACATCACGTTTGCCATTTTTTTAAGAGCAGGGAAATGCTTTGATCAACCCTGATGGTGTTCGAGTATTTCTGCTTTACCATTGCAAATACCTTCTGTCAGCTTGTGTGAATTCAAGCAATTATTTATAACTGAGAGAAAACAGTAGCACTGGATGTAACACAGCAGAATGTCCAATTTATTGTAAGTAAGCACTTTCAAGGGTTCACCTCTTCATCAGACTTAGATAAAAATGACTTTAAACAACCACATTAAATAGCACTCCAATTGCATTAATTACTTCAATTAAAAACAATTAACTTATTTAAAGCCATATTTAACATTTTTAAACATCACAACATACATAAGCTAAAAGCCCTAGTGTTTCAACTGTCTCTCTTTCAGAAAAGGTTTAATGGTGACCATATTATTCAAACCAGGCGCTTTATCAGCGCGCAGTAACATAATCCATTTTTGTTCAGCCGCCTCAGTAATATTCCTTATGTCTCCTCCCATTTTCCTGACTGCAAGTATTTCCAGGACCAGAAACTTAAACATATGTTCACTACCTTCATTCCTGGTGTGCATAGCCAAGGCACTGCTTTCCTTGTTATTTCCTATATCCCTCATATGTTCAAGTATCCTGTCTTTAAACTGTCGATTAGTCATGCCAATATACTATAAAAAACATTTGACACAATAACTCAAATATATTACATTGACTGTTTTACAGTCAGCATAATGAGAAGGCTCTATTCTAAAGCCTAGCTTAGGGTGTACAAACTTAGTACCTGTGTGCATATATGCACAGGCAGTACAACTCCTACATGTATATGTCCCTACTCTATCTGATCTAAGAGTAGTCCTATTTAAACTAGATTTGTAACAAAGATGGTTCTTTAGGGTCTTATTATTTTGAAAGCTAAACTTAGGTTTGTCTCCTACTATCCCCTTCAACCCATCCAAAGTAGAGAGTATATTCCAGATCTTATTGATGACATCGCAGACCATATTTATATTACTAGCATATGTCAGAGTTATAATCAAGTAATTACTACTCTCATTAGTGATATGTCGTGGCATCTCACTACTCTCAACAACACTACCTGCATGTGAATCATATGCTGTTGTATAGTTGGTAAAATATGGTTTGCACCTGCCAGGTCTATCTTTCCATGCCTCTTTAGTGTACCTGTCTATAGCTTTACTTTTATAGCCCCTTTCTATAAAATCCAGTTTAAGGGACTCTAGAGCTGAATTCAGCTCTGCATCATCAGTATGTAATCTCATCAACCTGACCACCTGTCCTTTTATTATATTACGTTTGCAATTATTTATAACTGCATGGTTAATGAAAACTAAAACTGTAATGCTTCGTATTTCTGGCTACTTGGCAATTAATCCCTTTTTCATCTAGAAATACGTAAATGATGACGATTTGATTTAGCAAATGTGCTAAATAAAAATAAATGTATATCTAATGCTATACATACTGTAGAAGTTCTAGGTTGCACACTATTGCAATACTTTATACTTCCTTCAACCTTTACTTTGCTCTGGTTTAATTTGCAGTATTGTTGAAAGTAATGTCTTTGTACAGAGAGGCTACAACACAACATCTCACTTTGTACTTGGGCTCATATTATGTAACACTTGGAGGGAATAAAGGTGCAATTTCACACTTTGCTTGTTAAAATTCCTAGCAGACACAAGGTTAAAGTGTCACATTCTCTAACTATATGCAGGCTGATGGTACATGCAGAGAGTCCAACTGTTCTGCCGGTGATCAGAATTTGGGAATAGGCTTGGATTGCTGATAGAGTTTTCCATAGTGGGGGTAAGATGAAACATCTGGCGATAGCTTTCCTATCCCAGTGGAAGGGTGCAGGTGAAACTGCTGCTTATGTAACCACTGGAAGTGATCAGCAACCTTACGGGTAGCATACTTAACTGGGTGGTAGTGGTATAACACTATGACATAATTTCCCATTCTATTTCTCCTTAATATAGGGACTTTGACCAGCATTTACATGCAATAAAGTTGCCATTACCATGTTCTGCAACTTCCTAATGGATATCTCTCCCTTCTTAAGCACAAGGTTGACTCCTGAAAATATTGGGTGGCCTGTTCGACAAAGGGTTGTTTATGTTGGTAGTCACGTGTGATGAAGCAGTTAGGGATCCAGGGATGTGGGAGCATGGTAATGGAGGTCATCTAGAGGGCTGTGTGGGGTCAGGTTGGGAGTAGCAAAATAAAATCATTTGTAACTAGCTACATTTACAAATGCCTTATAATACAGCAATCTAGTTTAGTATGTGCTAACTCCTTAACTCATTAAACAATACATTTTTAAACAAGAAAATCCAGATATAATATCCTTGACTACCTCAATATTTTCAATTTACCAGACTATGAAATTTCTTCATTAAGCCTTAATGTTGCTGTTTTGTTATTTTGTGATGTATTAATGTCTTTATTAAATTTTATGACTATCTACTATTATGGATACAGACAGAATCTATAAATTGATATTAATGTTCTCACGATGCTTTTTAATGTTTTGTTCTTTTCTGCAAACTGCTCATATTCCAGAAACTTATGTTCCTTTTTTGGTGTATGAGATTTCAACACTCATTTTGGTATTTGTCTGAGATACATGGCCAGAGACAAAACAAGCTGTGGAAAGCATAGATGCCCTGCGACATCCATGGATACATGGTAATGGCCAGCAGGTCAATAAAACCTTCTGGAACATCACCGAATGAAACAAGCAGATGAAGATAGTTATCATGCAGATCCATCCAGTGGTACCTTGTGGCCAGTGCTGAAAAGAAGCAATGTCATCCCGCATTAATAGTGGAAGTAAAAATCTGGTATAAAATGCCAAAAAAGTTGAATCTTGCTAGAGGCAAAATGCTAGCGACAGCAATGAACCTCAGTTATCAGGTCAGCCCTAATGGTGATAGCAGTAAAATAACTATAATTACAGTCTTGAGCTGTAAGGCAACAAAGACCCTAGCTTTACCAACTCTTTTGGCCAGCAACTCCCAAAGCAGGAGATAATATTTACAGAGTAGATACAAAGTTCATGTAAGTTATGCACAAAATATGCTCTCTGTGTATGAAAATCACAGCCTCTGAAAGAAATCCATTCCTATAGAAAGAAAGAAAACTATGCCTCTTTCTGGGTATATGGAGTTGCATGACATTCTAGTATATCTCTCTCTCTCTCTCTACATATATATATATATATATATATATATATATATATCAGGGACATACTGATTTATTGCATACATTTCTCAGCACCTTGACATTGGATTGTATTACATAACAGTAGAAGGAGTTAATGAAGAAATGTCATAGTGTACTTTATAAAATTTGCAAGATTCTTGAGATTAAAGGGTCTTTGGATGTAATTGTATGCCTTTATTGGTCTGAATGTAACCATAAAGACTTAAGAAGTAAAAAAAAGTCATGCACATTCAGAAGCCAAGTAGTTGAAACACTTGATATCCTGAAGAGGTTATTTGCATATATCCCATGGGCCTCCACTACAGGATATTTAAGGTATCACATAGTGAAAACTTGTCTGGGTTTTTACTGAATGGTTTGTCTGTGTATCCTATTTGCCCATTGATTTGGCATTTATAGCTATTATTATATCTTACTGTATGTTTACATATAGTTTCTCTTTAGGTGACTAAAGCAGCTAACAGAGTACTATGATCCTCTGCCATTTGCCACATGCCCTCAGACCATGAGCTGGACATATCCAAAGACTGCTTCTAGACTGACACGAGGCATGCAAATGGGATGGGCAGATTATATGACACTGCATGTTGACAAGTACATGTAGTCTGTATACTGTGCATGAGACATCACCATGTTAAGGTGACAGCAAGTGTCAGCAATGGATGACGTAGCCATGATCACTTTCACTGTGTACAAAGGCCATACAACACATTGTAGGAGGCACATGCTGGGCAGGGTACATATGCATATAGGTTGACATGACTGATACACCATAAATTTACTATAGGGGTGTATACATGTTCTGCAGTCACTGAATATACATAATTGTGCCAACTTACCATATGAACAGAGAAGTCAGATTTGCTTACCACACAGAACTAACATGATGGGATATCCGACTCTGGGACATTGTTGTTTGCAGGATGAATGGATTTTCATGATGAATGTGAATTTTGGTAGATGGTCACATATTGATATGACAGGGCTCACTGGTGCAAGCACAGCAGTGGTAGCAGCATCAGTAATGGTGGAGAATGTTAGCAATGTGAGCTATTTACAGAATCTCTGTATAGCCATATTAAGAGTTGTATAGAGCCAGCTATGCCAACTCATATTAAGAATAAGACAAACTCAAAAGTTGAACCACCCTAATGGAATCATGATATCAGTAGGTTATTAAAAAAAATAAAAAAATCTTGGCTGAGCGGTGGAGGAATAAAGCCCAACATGCTAACCCCCAACCAATCTAAATAGGCAGCTAAAATACTCCAAAAGCTTAATTTGAAGAAATGTTTCTTCTCAGGCAAAGGACAGCCACAAAGCTTTCTACGGCTATGTCCATGACCTCAAGGGAAATATGCAACAATACTCAAAACCTATCGTAAATGGCATCATCCACACAGAATTGGAGACCATTGCTAACCTTTTGGATGATAGGTTCAGTTCAAATTTCTCACCCCATCACCCCAATAGTCCAAAGGAAATACTGAATACCACAATTCCCCCCAAACATTACTAGGGAACAGGTCTTCACTGCACTTTCCAAAGCCAAAAACGCTGCATCAATGGGCCCCCATAACTTCCCGGGATGCTTACTAAATAGCATGAAACATGAACTCCGGTTCACTTGAATCACTTTTCAACTGGAGCCTACAGTCAGTTTTTGTGCCTAAGGAATGGAAGATGGCTACAGTCATTCCCCTGCACAGAGGAGGTCCAACCACCAATCCAGATATCTACAGGACTATAAGTCTGACCCGCCTCATAAGTACAACCATGGAATGAATCATCATGGACATGATAAATGAGGACATAAGTAACCTACAAAAGTTGGACCCGTCACATTTCAGCTTTGTTAAAGGAATGCCTATTAAATCTGGTGGACTTCTTTGAGAGAGTCACCAAAGCAATGGATAAGGGCAAAAATGTACACACAGCTTACCTTGACCTGGCCAAGGCTTTTAATTCAATACCCCACTCAGGCATTACAGCCAAGCTTACCAAATTAGGTGTAAACCCTTTTATCACCAACTTGGTAGAAAGCTGACTCAGTGATAGGACCCAGAAAGCCAAAATAGATGAGGCCACCTCACTAAGAGGCCAGTCACTAGCAGAGTCTCCCAGAGTTTGCTACTGGGCCTGCTCCATTTTGGTATCTATTTCTCTGAAGTGGAAGCCAACATAGAAGGTTTATGGCTGACTAAGTTTGTAAATGATTTCATGCTGGGAGTTATCATCAACTCCCCCTGCAGATAATAGCATTCTTCAAGAAGGAGTATCTCTAACAAATGGTGCCAAAGCCATGGTCTGAAACATAATGCTAAGAAATGCATAATTGTACCCTTTGGGAAGTCAACCATCCAGCTAATTATCAGGTTGAAAATATGCCCTAAGAGTTGACCCAGTGGTCAGGGATCTGGGTACGCACGTAGGGTAGCCTTACTTACACTACAAACTGCATTTCTGTGAATTTGTGCAGAGCTGATATAACAGAGAACTAAATTCTCCTGACTGTGAGCAGAGTTGGAATCTTTTCCCATCTGATATTCCAAACTGATAAGTATACTTTTTGCAACTCAGTTTGCACTGTGCTGTATTTGTATATTTGCTTAACAAATTTGCTGTATTGTTTCTGTCTTTTGTTGTTGTCTGCACTTTGATTCTTAGGGTAGATCAGAAGCTACTTTCAGGTGGGGGTTGTTGAGCCAGCCCATCTTAGCTGTTAGTCATTGCCGGAGGTGTATGTTCTGTGCTGTTCTTCCATTACAAACTGCATTTCTGTGAATTTGTGCAGAGCAGATATAGCAGCGAACTAAATTCTCCTGACTGCGAGCAGAGTTGGAATCTTTTCCCATCTGATATTCCAAGCTGATAAGTACACTTTTTTCAACTCAGTTTGCACTGTGCTGTATTTATATATTTGCTGTATTGTTTCTATCTTTTCTTTTGTCTGCACTTTGTTTTTCATGGTAGATCAGTAGCTAGTTTCAGGTGGGGGTTGTTGAGAAAGCCCATCTTAGCTGTTAGTCATTGCCTGAGGTGTATTTTCTGTGTTGTACTTGCATTACAAATTGCATTTCTGTGAATTTGTGCAGAGCTGATATAGCAGAGAACTAAATGACTGTGAGCAGAGTTGGAATCTTTTCCAATCTGATATTCCAAACTGATACGTGCACTTTTTGCAACTCAGTTTGCACTGTTCTGTATTTGTATACTTGCTTTATTATTTATATATCTGCTGTATTGTTTCTGTCCTTTGTTGCTGTCTGCACTACCATCCCCCCACCCACTCTCCCTCCCTCCCATATGTTCTGTAGTCTTAAACTTGGTGGTTTTGGATTTGCCCATTCCTGCTATAAATATGTTCTTAGTCACTGCTCCCAGCCCAATCTCATTCGATCACTCAACATAGTGCAATGAGATTATTTGGGCAGGACTACCCCTTTGCTTCTTTGACTTTGAACACTTCAGTTTCCTCCCTCTCCACTTTAAAAAAAATCTACACTTTATTCACCTAGGTTTACTGTAATTGTGTTCTTCATACTTTATTACCTTATTTTTGCTGTGTGCTGTTAAGAGTTTGAGTGTTTTTATTCTGCTGCATTTAATACTGCTTGTTAGTAGCCTAATTAAATGTATCTGTTATTCTAAGCATTTTAAGCTTTGGTCTTAGCACTTGTGCTTCAAGCAAGTTACTTTACATTTAAGAAGGTTCTTGTGGTCTACACTCTTGTGTACAAACCCTTAACAAAACCTTCTCTCCATAAAGTTATGCATACCATTGCTAGAATCTCCTTGTGTTCTGACTGCATGTGCTTCTCAAACAATCTGGAAATATAGAGCTGATAAGTATATTTTTTGGCACGTTTTAACTGTTCAGAGTTCTGTACTGTCTTAATTTTTGCTTGACTGAATCATTTATATATTTGCTGGCATTCTTTTCTGATACTCTAAGTGCCTCCAGTTTGATTTTTTCCTAATTTACTGTTTTCTGCACTTGTTTTTAGTCATTTTTTAAATTTAATTGCATTTATTTAAACTGTATTTGCTTTAATATTGCTACACACTCAAGTGTGCTAGCTTGCACTGTATTTGAATTGTTTTACTGCTGTTTTAGCTGCTTTTCTGTAAAAAAAAAAG
The DNA here is from genome assembly GCF_019279795.1 of Protopterus annectens. NCBI lineage: Eukaryota > Metazoa > Chordata > Ceratodontiformes > Protopteridae > Protopterus > Protopterus annectens. The sequence goes on along the minus strand of NC_056740.1, from coordinate 110,997,267 downwards.
TTCTAAGCTTGTTTCCAACCTTACCTATAACTAGTCTAGTCCAGAAACAGATTGTCTGTATCCAGGACTATCTGTAAGCTCCTGAGCCCCCCCATGCCTTTCTGTGTTGAATCAGTGGGAGTGGTAAGCACTAGGTAGCCTATCTACCACATAAGAAATGGTTTCTGACCCAGAAATTGTATTTATTGGATGTTTGGGCAGTTTTACCATCTCTTTCAACATTCTGATTTAAAATTCCATGTTTGCACTTGTTTTCCCCCCTTTCTTGTAAGTAGTCTAGTCCAGATACAGATTTGCTGTATCCGGGGCTGCATGTAAGCTTCTGAGCCCCCCAAGCCTTTCTGTGTTAGAAGGAAGCCTTCTAGCTCATTATTGGGAATGGTAAGCACTAGGTAGCCTATCTACCACAAGAGCACTGGTTCCTAGCCCAGAAAGTGTAGTTTATTGGCCATTTGGGCAGTTTTTCCATCCCTTTCAACGTTCTGGTTTAAAAGCCCACATTTGCATGTGTTTGCACTTGTTTAAGCTCCGTGGATCAATATTTGGTCTCCTGCAGACTGCAAGAGCATCAGGAAGAGGAAAGAGATACTCTAAGTGCCTCCATTTTGAGTTTTTCCTAATTTACTGCTTTCTGCACTTGTTTTTAGTCATTTTTTTAAATTTAATTGCATTTATTTATACTGTATTTGCTTTAATATTGCTACACACTCAAGTGTGCTAGCTTGCACTGCATTTTAATTGCTTTTACTGCTGTTTTAGCTGCTTTTCTGTAAAAAAAATAAATAAATAAATAAATAAATAAACAACAAAAAAAAGTTATAAGCCTGTTTCCTGCCTTTCCTATAACTAGTCTAGTCCAGATACAGATTTGCTGTATCCAGGACTGTTTGTAAGCTTCTGAGCCCCCCCCAAACCTTTCTGTGTTGGAGAGAACCCTTCTAGCTTATCAGTGGGAGTGGTAAGAACTAGGTAGCCTATCTACCAGAAGAGGAGTGGTTTCTGGCCCAGAAATTGTAGTTTAATGGCCGTTTGGGCAGTTTTTCCATCCCTTTCAACTTTCTGATTTAAAAGCTCATGTTTGCACTTGTGTCCCACCTTTCCTGTAACTAGTCTAGTCCAGATACAGATTTGCTGTATCCAGGACTGTTTGTTAGCTTCTGAGCAGCCCCCCTCCTGAGCCTTTCTGTGCTGGAGGGAATCCTTCTAGCTTATCAGTGGGAGTGGTAAGCACTAGGTAGCCTATCTACCACAAGAGGAATGTTTTTTGGCCCAGAAATTGTAGTTTATTGGCCGTTTGGGCAGTTTCTCCATCCCTTTCAATTTTCTGATTTAAAAGCCTACATTTGCGGGGGTTTGAGCTTGTTTAAGCTCTGTGCAGTGACGCCAAGCTGACGTAAACTATTACTGGTGCCAGAAAGTCTGCTTTTCAGTTTTTCCCTTAGATCTTGCTAGTTCTTTCTCTCTTTTGCACTTCAAATAGCTTAATCACTTTGCACTTCAACAGGTTTGTGTAGCAATTATTGTAGCATACCTATGTGCCATCAGCATTTTTCGTTCTTCACAGAAATAGCTCCAGTACTTAATAGTTGTGACCACCCCTCTTGCAATGATTAAAGGGCAGTTCACTGTTCTTTCTCATATTAACCTGGTGAATTTGGGTATTCTGAGTCAGTGTAGCAACTGCCTCATGTACACAGACAACCCTCTCCTCTTACCTCCCACCACTCAGACTTGTGAGAGATGCACTTATCACCAAACTGGAAGCTATGCACTCTCCAGTCAAGACTGGACTTGCTGGTCAAGAGGAGAAGGTCAACACCTGCACTACATGACATGGAACACATAGCCCTCCAGAGCACCCACCATCACAGCTCTCACATAAAAACACAAACCACGCACCCACCTTCGCGGAGGCTGTCAATAGAAATTTACCCAAACAGCAGAGACCTCCAAGACGAAATGCACGTGACCACCACAACAAAGCACAAACCACAGGACACCCTCCACCTAAGCCCCTAAGGCTAAACACCTTGCCCAGTACACTAATCATAGGCAACTGAATAGTGAGGCACACAGATATCCCACTCACTAGGTTGAATAAGGAGAAGGTAACAGTCAGCTGTCAATCAGGTGACAGAATCCGACATATAACACATGCACTCAGGTCACTCCACTCTGTCATTGTCCATGTGTTTGTGTGTATGACCTGAGATGCACCTCCCTGGATTACATGGAAAGAGACATCGTAGAGCTCTCAAGTTATGTGGCCAAGGCAGGTATGACCCTAGCCCTGAGCAGTATCTTACCATCACCCAGAATGATTCCGCAGTACAAACAAAAAATTATTGACTTCAACAATTGGCTAAGTTTCTGGTGTCATTCTAAGGGGATCCAGTATCTGTCTGCTGTGGATAACATGATTGACAGACCTCGATGCTGTGCCAGACACCCCTATAGTGGCTTTTTTAGGTGGTGTTCCAAAGACCAAATTACCATAGTAACCGCTATAAATAAATGCAATCTGAGGGTCATGCTGCTCAATGCTAGAAGTCTAAATCTCAAGATGCACTTGCTCGAAGCACTACTCAAAATGGAAAACATCAACATTTGTGCTGTAACAGAGACCTGGTTTAAAGCGGCAGAAAGCACCACTGTGCTACCAGGCTATAACTCATTCCACACCTTTCAGCCCTGAAACATGGACTGAAGCTCCAAAGGTTGTGGTGTCTCAATATTCATGAAGGATATGCACACCTCTAGAGTAGTAGCCTAGCATAATGAATTTGAGATACTTCAGGTACAACTAACATTGGGTAAGATGGCGATCCAGGTCATAGCTTGCTATAGGTCCCCAACCATGTCCCTAGACTCTCACTCCACATTCCTAAGCACCATAGAATCTATCAAGGTCCAGCCCAACACTCTCATACTAAGAGACTTCAACTACCCCTACATCAACTGGGAAAACTACTCAAGCACCAATACACTGGTCCAGCGCTTCCTGGAATTCATAAATTCCAATGACCTGGACCAGCTCATTCTGACCCCCATTAGAGGAAGCAACATCCTTGACTTGGTTATTACTAACATGGGTGGCCATTGCTCTACACCAATAGTCAATCCATCCCTGGTCAGATCTGACCATAAACTAATCGCCATGGAAATCCACATCTCGCCCACACCCCCCTGCAAAGGTAACCGCCTTGAAAAACTTCTCCACAGCTGACTTTGGGCTCCTGAAAACAGAGGTGGCTAACTTCAAAGCATCCATGCCAATGGAAAACAGCTGCATGACTGCCGAATCATACACCATTGCACTGTACGAACATGTACATAAATGCATGGAACTAGCCATACCCTACAGAACCAAAATGCTGTCCTCCAAAAAAAAAGCCAATCTGGTGGATCCTGCCATTAATAAACTCTTCAACAGAAGGAAGAAACTGTTGCAGAAAAAGGAGAAGTCCCAAGACTGGAAAAACTCCCTTATTAGCCTCAACAAAAAGTTGAGATGCCTCAACAAATCCTCCAAAGCCAGCTATGTGGAATTGTGGCAGACACTAAAAACAATCACAAGGCCATCTATAGTTATATCAAGAACCTCCATGGCAATACCCAGATTTGCTCTGAGTTACTGCACAATAGTACCTCCTATACTGAGCAAACAGATATTGCCAACATACTGGCTGACAGATTCAGTGCCGACTTTACCCCCCCCCCCCAAAGGACCAATCACCATACAGGAAAAATGCCAGACACCCGGGATTACTGCAGCACAGGTTAAAGCTGCATTGTCCAAGGCCAAGAATACAGTTTCCATGGGACCCGATAATATCCCTGGCTGTGTTCTACATGAACTACAAAGCGAAATGGCACCATATGTGTGTTTCCTGTTCAGTCACAGCCTCACCTCAGGCTTTGTCCCTACCGAATGGCACACTGCTACAGTCATCCCTCTCCATAAAGGGGTATCAAATACAGACCCTGGGAATTATTGCCCCATTAGCCTGATGAGTCTGATATGTAAAGCTATGGAGTGCATCATCATGGACCTGGTTAACAAAGATATAGGAAATCTCCAAACGCTAGACCCCACACAATTTGGCTTTGTGGAAGGGAGATCATGCCTGCTCCACCTGGTTGACTTATTTGAGTCAGTCAACAGGGCTGTGGATGAAGGTAAGGCAGTTCATGCAGTCTACCTTGATCTGGCCAAGACCTTTGATAGCATTCCTCACTCTGGAATTATTGATAAACTCACAAAAGTAGGTATCAACCCTATCTCACTAGGTGGGTTGCAAATTGGCTCACAGATAGAACACACAATGGGAAAGTAGTGGACTCCAAGTCAGACTGCTGACCAGTATCGAGTGGAGTCCCACAGGGATCGGTCCTGGGTCCTCTCCTGTTCAGTATCTACTTATCATAAGTCCAGGCCAATACAAAGGGACTCTGGCTAACCAAGTTCACAGATGACTGCAAGCTGGGAGCCATTATTAACTCCCCAAGTGATGCAGACAGCCTACAGAAAGGCCACACTGAGATCAATGACTGGTGTTGAAACCATGGCCTTAAGCTTAACACCAAAAAATGCATCATCCCCTTTGATAAAAACTCAGTCCCCACTAATTACCACATCAATGGGAGCCCACTGAACTCTGAAGGTGCTATAAGAGATCTGGGGATGCAGGTTGACAGCAACCTCTCCTTCGACCACCACATTGTCACTGTGGTCAGAAAGTTCTTCTATGTGGCACATGTCATTATCAGGGGTTTTGCATCCAGGAAGAAAGAGGTCATTGTCTCTCTCTACGTTTCCCGCATTAGACAAATCATTGAGTATAGTGCCCCATTTGGCATGTACCTCACTAGACACTTGCAACAACTGGAGAGGCCACAGAAGTACCTCACCGAGAGGATCCTAGGTATTAAACACATGTCCTACACGGACAGACTCAAAAGACTCAACCTATTCTCTGTCTCATATTGCCTACTTAGAGGCAATCTCTGCTTGACTTAGAAAGCCATGTCCGACCCAGGTCTGGTAGAAATGCTACATCTAAAGAAATCCCAATCCCTCTGCACCATGCTCTAGAGACCTCAACCTCATTACCACAATCAAAAGAACATGCTGGAGGGACAGGTTTCTCACCCAGAGACCGCCCATGCTCTGGAGTATACTTCCCATACATATCCAGCATAGCACCTCACTGACCCTCTTCAAGAGAAATCTTGATGAGTGGATGGGTAATAGAAAGTTCACCCCAGAGATCACTCCAGTGGCTCTACTTGATAGAGGCACTGGGAACTAACATCGGGTGGCATGTTGCCAAGGCACTTCGATGGGCTAGGCTTGTAAAGGCTCCAGGACCATTAGCCCAGTACACACCTATGAATGTATGAACCTATGAATCTTCGACCATCATGTGGCCATAGTGGTAAGGAAATCCTTTTATATTGTGCAACTTATAAGTAAGGGCATGGTATCCAAGTTCAAAGAGGCCATTATCTCACTGTACTCTGGCCTTATCAGGTTAATCATAGAGTATAGTGTGCCCTTTTGTATGCACCTGACCAGGTATATGCAGCAACTAGAGTGACCTCAGAGGTTCTTTACAAAAGGAATACAAGGTGCAACAAACCTGCCTTACACAGAGTGCCTTAAAGCCCTTTCCCCCATTCCCTCTACTCAGTCTCCTAAAGATTGCTGAGGAGTGATCTATGCTTGATTTACAAGGCATCTGAAAACTCCACAGTTATGAATCTGCTGCATATTTGTAAGTTAAGTAGTACAAGAAATACAAGGTCTAAGGATCTGAATGTTGTCTGTGACATAAAGACAACATGCTGGAGAAACAGATGTGTGTCCCAGAGACTGCCCCTCCTATGGAACAGGCACGCCATCCATGTGAAGCTGATTTCATCTATGCCACCATTTAAGTGCAACCTAGACCAGTGAATGGGGAATAGAAAATTTACACCAGGCCTGGCATCCATGTCCTTTAAGGACAGAGGTAGCTTATAAATAAATGCCTGGTGCTCAGTATCCTATGTGGACATAGAATATCTTTATTCTTTTAGGAAACCTTGGCTAGGCTGAGAAAGGCCCCCCTCGATCATTAGCCTAGTAACAATCTATGAATCTGAATTTATCTATGTAACACACAGGGATGCCCATGCAAACTAGTGCCTTATATGCACTAGGAACATGAATGATAATATGCAAAATTCTGGATGCCATATGTCAAAGCTAATGGTTGTCTGTTATGGCTGTGTCCAGTCTGCAACAAATTGTAATATATCCTGCATGACAGACATCATCTCATGAACACAACTCTAGTGCTTCATTGCATGGTACATCCTGATGAGCTATTGTGATGCTTGCCTGACATTATGAATTTTGACCTTAGTCCTTATCTGTGTTAGTAACTACTGTTGCTACTTTCCTCATAGGCTATTCACACATGTTCCTAAGCTAGATTGTTCCATCACAGATGCTAGTTACATATGGACATTGTAATCCTCCTCATCTTTCCCATTGGTGATGCCCACTCAAGGTCCATTTGCATTTCTTCTCTCTACCACATACTACCAGCTCCTAATATGTTATAGTGTTCCCTTATACATATGTTGTGTAGAGGTGTTTTTTTCTAAAAGCTATATCTCTCAGCTGTCCAGATTTTTGCAAAATGCCCAGATTTTTGACCCATATTTTTGGTCTCTTCCTCATAAAATTTGTGGTTTCCGGCAAATCATTGAGGATTGAAGTCACTTAATGTTGAAATGTATCTATACTGATCTGAAAAGACATGCTACTGCAAAAACTGTTATTCTATTAATTTTCTAAGTTTATAAGAGCAATATATAAAAATTGTTCCCATTCTTTGCATTTTTTCACCGCATTACTTTTGATTTTGTCCAGAATTCTTGTGCTAAGAGATCGAGACATACTGTATGCTGCAAGCCTGTGACATCATTCATGCCCAAAATTCCAGTGGACCCTTCAAATATATCTATTTTCTTGGTGTTGCTGGCATGGGTTCTCTGCACCACTGGGCCCAGATACTGGTTTTCATTGTTAAACAAGTTGACTGTGCTTACATTTGCAAATGTCAACCAAGATAATGATATGGTGTGTTGTATATCCGTGTATCATCATTGCAGGTAAAACTGTAAAACATTTTATTGCTTCCTTGCCTGGTGCATAAAGGAACACTACACATTGTGCTGTTTTTGGATTATCAGGAATTTCTCTTGCAGTGAGATACAGTGACAACCTATGGATCCAGATTTTCTAGTTTTTGGACAAGGTACCATCCTGCTTTATAGATGTGGTGGTTGGAGTGAAGATATTTTGAGCTAAAAATGAAGAGCTGCAGCAATGAAGATTGCTACTTCAGCAGTCATATGAGAAAAAAAAAAAGCAGAATTTAAAATTTAAAACTGTATTATGTATATGAAAATAGTGAAATATGACTCACTTCAAAGTTAGAAATGCAAACATTTGAACAACTTGATTTTTCTCAGATTTTGTAAGTAAATCAGAAAACAAGTTAGGCTGCTGTGGCTTTTGATTCATTAAAGGTTATTCTTGGGAAGGAAATTTCATAACCTGAAGAAATATGCTTCTGAACTCCAGCTCAAAGAAAATAACTTTTGAAGCCAAAAGTAGCTTCATATCTGACACCACATAGTATATGTGAGTACTCACAGTCAAGATAACTAAACAAGAAGTGTTAGACATAATGTGCATTCAACAGCAGCTTCATATAGAGGTCAAATGGCACATAGACACAACTACCTGTAACTTATTTAAAGGCACAGCTACAGTATTGGTACTATACATATGAATATGTATATTACAGTGAGTGTTACTTTTTAACCAGAGTACTTCTGCTACAGCTTACTGTAAGGTGGCAAAAGCATTTCAGGATTCATGTTTCATTATCATTAATACACGTGAAAAATCAGGGTTTTGTGTTTAGGTTATGGTCCTTAAATTCGAGATTCTGTATCCACCAACAGTCTTGGCTGATATAAAATTGTCAGTTGAGATCTGTCACTTTAAAAAGCTAGTAAGGTTTATGATAGAAAAGGTAGTATTCTGTAGTGTATGATACTCCTTTGTTTTGCAGTTATATGGATAAAAACAGCATCTCATGAACCAAAAATGAGAGTAGTTACTGCTTTGTATATTGTTGCTGTATAACTCATTCTTGCTGCGGTTGTAAAGATTTCTCTAAAAACTGTCCAAGTAAATGAATGACTGCGGGAAGCCATCCATGATTAGACTTGCATTTTATATATTTATGCCACTGTTTTAATCCTTATAACGTGTTCTGTGGAAAAGTTCTAGACATGCCACCAGTTTCTGCATGTTGTAAGTGGCATGAAACAGCATCAGCATATGTAATAAAATTTCACTAATGAGTGTTACAAAACAGAATCTGTTTTTGAAGCTCAAAACATTGTTGTAATGGTTGCCTGAGCTGTGCTTTTCTATTTAGAAATAGGTACAAACAAAAGTATAAAGAAAGAAGCTTGCAGAGCATTAAGAAGCAGAGAGATGAAGTGACTGGAGAGGTAAGAAGTTGAAATACGAACAAAATAAAAACAGCAAAGATTGCAGTAGGATGGGTGCAGCTTGATGAGACTGCCATAATAGAGAACATACAAAAATAATAGACTAGGAATGAAAAACACAGTTTGCAGTGAGAGTCAGGCACATGCTTGAGGTGACAGAGGGGATTTGAGGGTACCTTTGGGAGACAGGGGAGGAGAGTAATCAGAATGCCAGGTGGGGAAGGTAGAAAGGCGCAAAGAAAGAGACAAAATAAGGCATGGATCTGAACTTGGATTAAGACTTGTGTTCCAGCTGTTGAAAATTTAAGTTAGTGCCCTGGTAAAGATATATTTGTCTACTGTGAATTTTCTGTAGATTAAGAGTACAATTAAAAAAAATCTATTAAATATATTAATTCTCACAAAGAAAGAAAATCGAAGGAAATTTATGCAGTGCTTTATAGTCCTTTAGACTAGATGTATTTATATTATCGTAATGCTTACCTTTTATTTATTTATTTATTTGACATTTGTTGACCGGGTATGTCCATCTGGGCATGGGCCTTTTTTCATCAGAGGCCCGGGGGGAAACACTCCAGAATTAACATACAACAGCAGTTAAACAATAACTAATACAATAGGTAGATATCAGAGTAAAAAATAGTGCAAAGTCAAATAGTGCTCCAGTTGACAAGTAATAAAGGATAAAACAAAGGGGCTTCCTAGTACAAATAGAAGAACGGAAGGTATTCTAAATACAGATGATTAAGTCCATACACAGTATCAATGATGTATAATTTATTTCAGAGAAAGTATGGAAACAAATTATAGATAGAGAAGAGATTAGTGAGGAAGAGAATTCAAATAAGATGAAGGTGTAATGGAGAATTGGGTTAAAGCATGGTGAACAAGCAGGCGGGTTAAGAAATAATTAATAGGAAGTATGACTTAGGAAGGGAGAGGCAGAGAGGTTAGGGAGGAAAATAAAGAATAAGATAAAGATGAGTGGGCAGGAGTAGGAGGAGTGAGGTGGAGAGGAGGAGAAATGTTGTTATAATACACCAAAAGTTTGAGGAGGTTGGACATTACTAGGGAAAGAAGGAGGAAGTGGTAAGAAAAGTGAAGGAGAGGAAGAAAAACATGTGTAAAAAGGAGGAAAGGTGAGATTGGGGAAGCAGAGAATATTTAAGTGGAGTGGTTACATTCACATTTCCTAGAGCTAAGTAGGTATTGTTGGAGACCTGTTTTAAAAACTTGGGTATGACTGATATTTCTGAGAGCCAAAGGATGCTTATTCTAAAAGAGAGCTGGAAGGTAGTAGTAAAGGTTTTGGCCATAAGATTTTTTTTGGCTTATGAATCTGTAAGAGGCATTGGCCAGCACTTCTAAGGGGGCGAAGTGAATTATAGAGAGAGACATGAGAAGATAGACTGGAGCATGAAGAGAGATTATTAAGGATGGTGTGGATTTTAAAAAATTGAGAGTAACTGAGTAACAGAATTGTGCTGGTAAAAGTGACATTTGACTTTATGTTTTAGACATTTTTCAGCTATGATCCTCTATTATTAACCATCATAACAGAGGACATAATAAAAAAAAAATTCAAAACTGGATGCTCTTGACTATTTATTTATATGAGATCATGTTGCATTTCTGTCCTTGTCTATGACAGGACTTCATCAGACTTAATAATCAGAATGAATTCAAATCAAGAAAATCATGTGATTAAATAGCATATTTAAAAAAAATCACATGCTTTTAAAATACAGTTGGAGAATACTGGTTTAAAACAACAAAACAATAAGCAAAGCTATCACTGCTTCTAAAGCATTGCCAGAAACAATCCACTTTGTGCTGATGAGGTCAGTAAAAGGGCAAAAATGTCCATGTCCACAGTGGAAGCACTTGATGCCCTTAAGGGGTCATATGCATATATCCCATGGGCTTCTATTACAGGAGGTTTAAGATATTACACAGTGAAAACTCTAGCTTAGCTGCATTTTTCTTGTGATGTTTACTTGTATCAGAAATAACAGACAAGGAGGTTTTGGTATATGCTTGGCTATGCTTCTGTCCCAGCTTCTTAAATCAATATTTTCTAGAACACAACTAAATTTTGTCAGAAACAACAACATTAAAAGTCTTTATGTGGAAAAGCATTGTAAAGAGAAGATTAAAGAAGGAGAAGTAAAATGTCCGACTATAAAAAAGTAGGTTGTTTACAGACAAGGTGAATTGAAGGTTTGCCTGCCTGCGTACCATAGTTAATAATTTATACCCCAAAATGAACCACTTGTAACTAATGGGCTTATTCAGTTAGATTAATTAAATAACATTAATTACTTAATAAATGCATCAAAATAAAACTCTGAAGGAATGTACTTCAGATTTGGATGGAGAGACTATGAAGGAGGTAGGGAAGTAATGGCTGTTATGGGTATTCATAGCAGTATGGAAAGAAAAGTATATATCGGATGACCGGAGAGTAAGCATACTAGTGCCAGTGTGCAAGAAGAAAGGGGACATCCACAACTGCGGACAGTATAGAAGTAATGAAACTCCTGTAACACTGCATGGAAGTAATGGAGAGGGTGACTGATAAATTAATACACGCGGTAGTAGAAAGTGAGATGGAGATGAGCAATTCAGATTCAGATCAGGATAGTAGAAAGTGAGATGGAGATGAGCAATTCAGATTCAGATCAGGATGCAGCACAACCATCTTGATGTTTGCAGTGAAACTGATGATTGAAAATAAGCGAGTGATGAGGAAAGAGCCAAACTGGACTTTCTTAGACTCGGAGAAGGCATACACCAAGGTCCCAATAAAGCTGATTTTTGGCAGTTCTGTGATGGTTTCATGTCCCAGAGACATTGCTGGAATTAGTGCAGGCTATGTACAAGGACCCAATGACAAAAGAAGGAACAGTGTTCACACTTATAAAGTGGTTCGCACTTAGATGGAATTAGTGCAGGCTATGTACAATAATCCAATGACACACATAGACGCTGTGTTCACACTCACAGAGGGGGTGCCCATTGGGGGTGGGTGTGCATCAGTGTACAGCTCTGAGGCTGCTCTTATTCATACTGGTGAAGGACTACATTAACAAACAGGTTGGAGAGGACAGATTAACAAACCTTCTGTATACAGGCAAAACTGCATTTCAAGCAGACTCTGAACAAGAACTGAAGCAAATGATCGGCAAATGAAATGCAAAATTGAAAGCACATGGGATGAAACTTTGTACAAACAAGACAGCTGTCTTGGCAGCAAATGTAGGAAATCAGAACAAGCTAAAAATTGACACAGAAGGTAAGATAGTGTAACAGGCTAACAGCTTCAGGTATCTGGGAGGGTTGGTTTAAAGGAAAAGAAGTCTGAATGAGAAGGTTAAATCTAGAATCAGAAGGGCTTCTGCCATGTAGCAGAGACTATCAAGGTTAGTGCATGACAGAAGAATGCTAAAGAAGCTGAAAAGTGAGATGTACCAAACAGTGGTGAGACCAAAGCTTTTATATGGCATAGAAACTTAGTTAAGTTAGAGCAATTAAATTAGCTAGAGGTGATGGAGAGTAGGTGCTTGAGACAGGTTGTAGGATGCATACTGTGGAGCATACAAAGAAATGAAGACATCAGAGCAGAAGCCAAAGTAGCTCCTGTTGCAGAGAATGTCAAAGAGAACAGATTGCAGTACAGGAAAGCAGAAGATTTAGTGAAGAAGTTTTGGGAGAGACAAGGAGAATGCAAGAGGAAACATGGAGGTTCAGTGAAGGAATGGGTGGAATGCACAATCAAAGACCCGCAACAGTCAGGATAAATGCTGAAGAAGTTTGGAGAGTGGCATTGAACTGAAAGATGTGACAACACTTGGGATAACATCCCAATCCTCTATAGAAAACTGGGAAAAGGGAGTTGATGATGATGACACGTGCAGTGGTAAATCTAAAGATTACAGGAATGTCCACATTATGTGTTTTATGCACAGAGCTAGTATATATTATCTGAATACATTGCTGAATAAAAGCATTGATAGTACTTAAAAAAATGGGACACTATTCTAAGAAGACTTGCTGTTGGTGTAAGTGATGTATTCTTATGTAAGTTTGCTTTATGGATATGCTTAACACCAGTGTAAGTTATTTAAACTTAAAGCAAGTATTTTTTTTGGAATCTGGTCCCTAGATGGCATGCCCTTAATACACCAAATGAGTTAGGGACTTCCCCAGATACCTGCTCAATTTTTGCCATTCTGAGCCAAAAGACTCTAATATCAGTCTATGCATAAAACAGGTTTTTGTAATAGCTGTCAGGATGAGGTCACTCAGTCTAGTAGAAGGCTCTCACCTCTGTTTATAAACAGAAAATAAATGCATGAATAATATTTACTAATATTTCCTCATATCATAAGTTTCTATTCTGAAATATTCAGTAAATTTATTTCATATCTTTTAAGTGCATTAATCCCATATATTAAGATGTACTTTACACTAAATCTATTGACATTAGATCTGAATTGCTCACCTGATTGCTTTTCTGTTTCCATCTATGACCTCCTCTTGTCTGCAACAGATATGTTCTGTCCTCTGAAAATCCTGCTCTTTATTTTCTATTCCCTGACTGCTGAGTTTGTTTTGGCACTGGTTAAAAAATCTAGACTGTAACCACAGAGCTAGTATATCAAATATAAGTGAAATACCAATGTGAAGGGGTCTCTCTGGACCTCGCTTTTTGAATTTCCAGCTGGACTCTTCTCTCAACACTCCAGGTGGGCTTATGGTTTCCCATTCCAGCCTTTGCTATTTTGCATACATTTCTATCACATTTTCAACAACATTACCTTTGAAGCTGCATAGTTTAGCTATGTCATGGGAACAAATTGCTTGTATCTGCTAAATACGTGTTTAATGCTGCTGTTGTTAGTAACTCTTTTTCTGAGGATCACGTCTGCACTGTAACATAACTATTACTTCAGCTGTATGACAGATGAAAACTAGCTGAAGTAAAGCAGTCTTTTTCTGTGAGAAATTTGGACTGCAAACAGACATACTTGGAGGACATGTGGATAATGCAGTCAGCTGTCACCAGTCCTACAGCACTAAACCTCTTTTTATGAGTATTTGTCTGATGTTAATATGACTTAAGCATCAAAACTAAACTTTGTAGTGAACTAAATGTGTTTCTCATTTACTTAAAGTTAAGCAATAGCCTTAAACAGGCGCACACAATTAGGGAGAGGAGAATTCAAAGCAGAGTTCATTGACATTTTGCAGATATTTGTCATAATGTATTTTATAAGTAAATGTTGATGGCTGCAGTTCTTCTAGCCTGCATTATTCCTACAGACTGACTGACTAAGTGAAGAATTAGAGTTGTAAAAGTTTTGAATCTGTGTTCATAATCTATGGCCTAACCTTTGCCATCCTAGTCTTAGGATATAGAAAAGAACAAGCCATGGCCCTACAAATTACAGGAGTAATTGTTATTCAGGCAATGCTTACTTAGGAAGTCATAAGCTCTGTGCAGCATGGCCAAAGCATTGGTGCAAAGTAATATGACTGATTCTATAATAATAATGCATTTAAAAAATAGTACTCTGAAATACGTGTTAGTGGGCCATCCTTGATAATATGGATAACATCATAAGTTCCCTCCACTTGGGAAATAATGCAGAGTCACCTACACCCTTTTGAGCACACTAACCACTTTTTTACAATAGAAACTGCCCAGACGTAGATATTTCTGTAAGCAGTGACCCAGAAAATGGAACAGGAAAAATGTGGCACATTTTGCCATGCAATGGGAAATATCTCAATAAATCCAACTTTAAGTTCTCTATAGCATCGTCTTTTGTACACAAATCATAAAGTAAACTTTAAGAGCAGCAACAGTGACATTACAGAGCATTCTCAGAGTATAAGAGAACATTATTCAGTTAAGACATACTATGATGCATGCAAATAGAAGATGTTAGAATAAAACGTAGGCATACAATATGCAGTTAATTTGTTTATTTGATAATATGATAAATAAAATTATCGTACCATCATTTTCAAGTACCGGCAAAAATCTGGATATTCTGTGAAAATCTGGAAAATGAGAGTTATGTGCTAGTGCCGGAATCACAAATGCATAATCATGTCAGCATTGTACATGTCTATTGTAGTGTCATGACAAATGCTGTAGGAAGTTTTGTCAGATGAGAATTAGCAGAACCGTACTGTGATCATTTCTAACAGAGGCGATAATGATCAGAACTCTGATAATAACCAGCTTATTATATGTTGAGACATGGATGCCACGAAATTCACATTGAGAGAGAAACTTGAGAGATGAATCTTACATCTGTGTCAAGAACATATAATAAGGGTTCTGATCAGAGACCCAATCAGAATTCATTATCTGCATGGAACTTTATTTGTTCCATGTACTAACAGTCACAAAATATACTGGAAGCCAGTAAAGCACTTCATGAGTGCTTTATGAACAGACATCAGCGTATCTGTCAACTTCTTTGCTTATGAATTCTGGACATATCCAAAAATAATGGGAAGTCAAGGAATCCAAATCCAGGACAGTTTTTAAATATTACTCTAATTCACTTAAAAAATTAATAGAACAACAAGCTTTGCATCTTCTTCTTCTCTTTTGGCTGTTCCCATTAGGGGTCACCACAGCTGATCATCTGTTTCCATTTCTTTCTGTCCTCTGCATCTTGCTGTGTCACACCAACCACCTGCATGTCCTCTCTTACTACATCTGTAAACCTTATCTTAGGCCTTCCTCTTTTCCTCTTACCTGGCAGCTTCATCCTTAGCATCCTTTTCCCAATATACCCAGCATCCCTCATCAGCACATGTTCAAACCAATGCAATTTCACCTTTCTGACTTTGTTTCCAAACCGTCCAATCTAAGCTGACCCTCTAAAATAATGATTCCTAATCCTGTCCATCCTTGTCACACCTAGTGCAAATCTTAACATCTTTAACTCTGCCACTTCCAGCTCTGACTCCTGCCTTTTTGTCAGTGCCACCATCGCCAACCCATACAACATAGGTGGTCTCACTACCATCTTGTAGACCTTCCCTTTCACTCTTACTGGTACCCATCTGTCACAAATCACTCCTGACACTCTTCTCCACCCATTCCACCCTGCCTGTACTCTCTCTTCACCTCTCTTCCACACTCACCATTACTCTGAACTGTTGATCCCAAGTACTTAAACTCATCCACCTTTGCCAACTCTACTGCCTGCATCCTCACCATTCCTCTATCCTCCCTTTCATTCACACACATATATTCTGTCTTAGTCCTGCTGACCTTCATTCCTCTCCTCTCTAGAGCATATCTCCACCTCTCCAGGGTCTCCTCAACCTGGTCTCTACTTTCACTACATATCACAATGTCATCTGCACTCTTCATAGGCCATGGGGCCTCCTGTCTGATCTCGTCTGTCAACCGGTCCATCACCATTACAAATAAGAAAGAGATCTTTGATGTAATCCCACCTCCACCTTAAACGCATCTGTCACTCCCACTGCAGACCTCACCACTGTCACATTACCCTCATACATATCATATACCACTCTTACATACTTCTCTGCCCCTTCCGACTTCCTCATACAATACCACAACTCCTCTCTAGGCACCCTATTATTATGCTTTCTCCATGTCCACAAAGACACAATGCAACTTCTTCTGACCTTCTCTATATTTCTCCATCTGCACTCTCAGAGCAAACATAGGTTCATAGGTTCATAGGTTGGTACTAGGCTATCGGCCCTAGGGCCTATACAAGCCTAGTCATAACAATTCCCTGGCTATTTCTTCCCACAGTATTTACTTCCCTGGACCCCTGTTTAGCAGGGTGACTGAAGTGATCCCCGGGGTGAATTTCCTATCTCCCATCCAATAATCAAGGTTCCTTTTGAAGAGGGCCAAAGAGGCGCTCTGCTTGACATGTATGGGCAGTCTATTCCAGAGTCTAGGAAGTCTCGGAGTCATGAACTTGTCCTTTCAGCATGTTTTGTTCATTGTGATGACAAGGTTTAGATCCCTGGAGCATGTTTCTTTGAGGGATTGGGATTTCTTTAAGTGTAGCATGTCCAGCAGCTCTGGGATTGACATGGCCTTGTATCAGTGGCGGCTGGTGACTTCAAATCAAAGGGGGGGCTGCAGGAGACAGCTGAATGGGTGGGGCCAATTGGGAAGGGGTGTGGTCAACTAGAAAGGGGAGGAGCTATGCTCAAAACCACAACAACTAACTAAATACACTGCCCTGGGTGCCAAACCGTCATTATGAGAGTCCAATCAAGACAAAATGAAGTGTAGAAGAATAAAAATATTTCAATGCATTGGCTGCATAACAGCTTACTTAATATCTCGATGGAAACAAAAAGGTTGTGAGGCATGAAAAAATAAATTACTTTTTAAATACATTAATGGAATGCCAGTCAAAATCAAGTAGCACTCAACTCAAACCACTTCTTGCACTGCAGTTCTAATTATAATTTATATTCAGCTTTATTAAAGTACCAAGTAACATGCTGAAAGTAGAAATGTCTGATGCCCCCACTTGTAAAAATGTTTCTTATCCAAAAAAGACCTGCTGCCTGACAACTATCTACTTGTTTCATGGGGAAAACATGATCAAAGTAAAAAATGAAAAGCAAACAAGAAATAAGCTCAAGATACATTGCTTAAAAGGATTACTGTACAGGTTATGGACCTCAGTCCTGGGCCCACTCTTGTTTGGCATCTACTTTTCCGAAGTACAAGCAAACACAGGAGGGTTATGGCTGACAAAGTTTGCAGATGACTGCAAACTGACATCTGACACAGATATCCTTCAGAAGGGTCTCACAGAAACGGATAACTGGTGCCAGAGCCATGGCCTAAAGTTAAATGCCAAAAAGATAGTCATACCCCCCTTCGAAAACAAGGTTACCCCTAGCTACCAAATAGGTGGCAATCCACTGAGTACAGAAGAAGTTATCAGGGACCTGGGGACCCAGGTTGATAGTAGTCTGTCATTCGACACCCATGTAGCTAAAGTAGTTAGGAAGACCTTCTACATTGCCCACCTTATCATGAAGGGATTCTCATCTAGATCAAGGGAGGTCATAGTCTCCTATACTCATCACTCATCAGACCAATGATTGAGTACAATGCCCCATTGAATGTATCTGACCCGACACTTGCAGCAGCTGGAGAGGCCACAAAGTTCCTCACCAAAAGGATAAAGGGTCTCAAACATCTGTCCTATGCTGCCGACTGAAAGAACTCCAGCTCTATTCAGTAAACAAGCTTGTGCTCAGAGGTGACCTTTGCCTAACATACAAGGCCATGTCAAACCCAGATTTGATGAATATGCTTCACCTCAAAAAAATCTAGATCAGAGCCATAAAGGGGGGAGAGAGAAACCTCTCGACACGGGCTATTAATAGGGGCTGGAGGGATAGATTCATCACCCAAAGACTCCTATGCTGTGGAATAAAATCCCCGGTATATGTGAGGCAGCACCTCGCTGGCCTTGTTCAAGAGAAATCTTGACCAATGGATGGGAGATCGCAGATATACCCCAGGGATAACCTCAGTGTCACTGCTCAACAGAGGCACAGCAAAATAATGGGTATAGTTCCCCATACTAAAGGGGTGGCGTAAGCCACAAAACTATGGGCTAGGCTTGTAAATGCCCTCGGGCAGATAGCCTAGTATGAACCTATGAACCTATGAACAATTGGCATTCTGTTTAGTTTATGGGTAAAGCCTGCAGAGATGACTGGAAGTTTCCAAGTGTAATGAGCTTTTTAAAATAATGTAATCTGTCCTTTATTACAAATACTGTCATATGCATTTCAGTACCCAAGGCTTATACATTATCTAGTTAAGTATTCTCTACATGGCAACAACAGAAAGGTTTTCAATGTTGGCAATTCTTTAACAGTATGCTTATTAAAGCTTACTTGCATCTTACGATCTCAGCCAAGCTTACCTGATGGTCATTAAAATATTGCTACTTAAACACAGAGCAGCAGGCACTTTGAGTAATAAGCATAAATCAACAGTACAAAAAATATGACAGAAAACCAGACCATTCTGCAAAAATCAAGGACAGATGAAAAGCCACTCTAGTACTTGTGTCTACCTTGGATGGGGGGGATACTCTGCACATTTACACAGCATAACTTCTCCTTGCTTTGCTTCCACACATCCAGAGTCACTACATGGGGGAGTGGGGTGCAAGAAGTATGTCACAATTTGAAATGTCTCTGGCTGACTGTGATGGCCCTGACACATTTGTCATACCTCTCAACCTCAGAGCAAGAAATCTGGACAAAGCCATACAAAGAAGTGAGACAAAGGCCCCAAAATAAGGACAATTTTTAAACATTGCTCTTATAAACTTAGAAAGATAATAGAATAGGTCTTGCATTAGTATGAATTTTCTGAAGGGTATAACATCTGAAACTCAAATGTCTGTCATTATTTTCTAACTTCAGTCTTTAATGAGTTGTCACTAATTTGCCAAAAAAACACAATTTTGCCAAAAAAACCCCACAATTTTATGAAAAATGGACCAAAAATGTGATGTAAAAATATAAAATAGCCACACAATACAGCTGGGAACCTGTCAAAGAAGGGACACTTTAATATTAGTACTGCTAACTTGAGCAGCTGACAAAATAAAAGAATCTACATGCATTTCTGAAATAAAAGTAATCTATAACTCTGATTATTACAGTTATTTCTTAATTGTAAACCCCCATGTTTTCTTCCAAAATTGCTATTTTGCGGAGGGATTATTAGGGGGAAGAGCAACATTTTGAGCCAAAATCAGGGACAGTTGAGAGGTTTGGCTATGCCTAATTCTATAAAGCAATTTATTTGCATGTACCTCTCAACCTGTTAATGCAATAAATCTGGACAAGGCCAAATGTATTGGGGGAACATAAAAACAGTACTAAAAATTGCTCTTGTATAAACTCAGACAGTTGATAGAACAGGTCTTACTTTAGCATGCGTTTTTCTGAAGGTTATGAAGTCTGAAACTCAGTGTGTCATTATTTAGTGACTTAATTCCTAAATGATTTGCCAGAAAACCACAAATTTTATGAGGAACAAACCAAAAATAAGAAGCAAAGATCTATTCATTCTTTGAAAATCTGGACAGTTGGGAGGTATAGTTCAGCTGGGGCTGTCTTTAAGTTTGCCACCCTTCCCCCTCACAAAATCATGGTCGAATGGAGCCTCCCCCTGCAGCCATTCCAATGATCCATTACTTGGCTGTTTCACTCCATTTACCATAAACACTAATGTGCATACTGATTTAATTCTATGATGATTTGGACTTCATTTGAAAGTTTTATTTTGCATTTTACAGCACAAACACTAAGACATCTGCTAAACAAACTTAGCACTAAAACTTCTCTGCCCTTGAAACTCACATTCATTGAAACAGCATTGAAACCCACATTCAAAGAAAATACATTTTACCAGTGGCAGAACTGCCCAATTCAGAACAACTTTCCAGTAAACAATGAAACAAAATGCATGCACCCATAATGACAAAACTGCCCAGTTCAGAACATTTCCATCATAAAAGTCTACTCAAACTTCTACAGTCCACCATTATCAGTAAATATGCACAATTCTACAGTCCACCATTATCAGTAAATATGCACAATTCTACAGTCCACCATTATCAGTAAATATGCACAATCTCTGAAGAAGTAAAAAAGTCATCTAAGTAATTCCACATTAAATAAATCTGTAACTAATGAAGAGGTTGCTGCTAGCAAACACCTTTATATTTCATGGTTTCATCGAAAAATAAAATGCCTAATGCCCCTGAAGAATAAATTGCCTTTATTACATTAAAAATCATAAGCTAGTAATATTGCAATAGTAAATGGATAGCAAACCGATAACAGGCTCATAGTTAGTATCTTAACTTTTTCAGTACGGCAGCATTCACCCCTTGTGGGAGTAGAACCAACAACCTTCTGCATCAAAAGCAAGTACACAACCTGTTGTACTATTGCCAATGCAAGCTGACTTAGCATAAGCAGCACTAAACTTCTCTTCCCCTGCAGCTCTCAGCTCCTTGTAAAATCTACTCAATACTCAACTGCATCTCAACTTCGCAACACAAGAAATCTGGAAAAAGCCAAATTTATTGGGGGGGGGGTCAAAAGCCCAAAAACCAGGGACACATTAAACACTGCTTGTATAATCTTGGAAAGTTGCTAGAATAAAATGCTGTTTTACCACCATAAATTTTACTGCCAAGGTCCCTGTGCAAATGAATCAGAGCAACATACCACCATGCCAAATCAGCTGTTTTGTAAAATAAAAATGCTGTGTTATCACCATACATTTTACTACCAATGTCCCTGTGCAAAACAGTCAGAGCAACATACTACTATGCAAAATCACCTGCTTTGTGAAAGAAAAATGCTATGTTACCACCATACATTTTACTGCCAAGGTCCCTGTGCAAAACAGTCAGAGCAACATACCACTACACCAAATCAGCTGCTTTGTGAAAGAGCAGAAGACTGAAACTTAAATGGCTATCATTTAATGAATTCAGTTCTCACCATAGCTGTCAACCTCTTAGCACAAAACACCTGGACAAACCCAGTAATGAGGGAATACAGCCCTCAAACATATTCAGTGAATTCAGTTCTTGCCATAGCTGTCAACCTTAGCACAAAAAACCTGGACAAAGCCAATAATGGGGTAATACTGTCACAAAAATAAGGACACATTTCAAATATTCATCTTATGAACTTAGAAAATTGCTAGAATAAAAGGTTGTGTTACTATGTATTTTCTGAAGAATATGAAGTCTGAAATTCAAATGCATGTCAATTTTACTTCTGACGGAACAAAAACAATTTTCAGCAGAGGCCCAGGGAGAAATACTGCAGGCACATGTCTTTGTAAAATGGCAGGACACCAGAGCAAATCCACACA
Organism: Protopterus annectens; assembly: GCF_019279795.1. Classification (NCBI taxonomy): domain Eukaryota; kingdom Metazoa; phylum Chordata; order Ceratodontiformes; family Protopteridae; genus Protopterus; species Protopterus annectens. Next base: position 110,975,723 of record NC_056740.1, on the reverse strand, counting down.
AACACAGTGATGAGATACAGACTCCACACAGAAGGCACCCCAGCCAAGAATCAAACCAGAAAACCTATAGCTGTGAGGCAACAATGCTACCACTGCACCATCAAATATGTAAGGAATTAAATGTTTCAGAAACCTGAAGTCTGAAATTCAAATGTCTGTCAATTTTATTTAACATTTGTTAATCAGGACAGTCTGACTTGGAACAAAAAAACAATGTTCAGCAGAGGCCCAAGAAGAAATAATGTAGACATGTCTTTGTAACATGGGAGGACACAAAAGCAAACCCACACAAACACAAGGAGAAGATGCAGACCCCACACAAAAGGCACCCCAGCCAAGAATCAAACCTGAGAACCTGCAGCTGTGAGGCAACAATGCTACCACTGCACCATCAAATATCAAGCATTGCACTATTTAGAAACCACAGATATTATGAGGAACAGATCAGATCAAATATGAGGCAAAAATCTGCAATTTTTTTTTTTTACAAATGGTGGTGGGTAGGGAATTCAGGTCCTTAACACCTGCATACAAGGTACAGGGTTCAAGCCTGAGGTATTCCCTACCACACCACAATGAGTTTGTTCTAGCCACCTAACAACTGGGGCATTTACACACACACACACACACACACACACACACACCCTTTGATCCTCTAACCTTCCATAGTGTGATGTAGATCCCTTCCACACACCCATAGTGCAATATAGATCCCTGTCCGTGATCCATATAGCTGGGGCCATTATTACATACATCCCATAGCTGGCGCGTTCAAGCACATCCCCGACGAGACTCCTTACCATTACATCCCCACGAGATCTTCAGCCTGCCTGCCCCGGGTCCGACCTGTTCCCAGCGACAGTCTATGCAGTTAAAACTGCATAGACTTCTGGGAGCCTGTTCTTACATATTTCCCAGTCCGGACTGCTGCTGACACAGTCTGCGCATGCTCCATGCTGTCTCAGTAGCAGTCTGGACTAGTGCGCATGCGTGAATGTTTGTGAGTTTTTAATTTTTTTTACCTTTTCTTTTTCTTTTATTTTCTTCTTTTTCCTTTATTTTCTTTAATTTACAGCTGAGGGGGCTGCAGTCTGGTAGTCCAATAGCACGGGCCGCTCCTGCTTGTATGTTAATCAGAGATCGCCTCTGAGTAGATGATATGCGACAGAGTATAGGTGGAGGTTTTTAGATGGTCAGCATAGGGCATCTGCTTTAGGCCTGTGATTCTTTTAGTGAGGTATTTCTGCGGCCTTACCAGTTGTTGCAGATGTCTTGAGAGGTACATACCAAATGGGGCATTGTATTCTATAATGGGTCTAAAGAGGGATGAGGGCAGTGGGACAATGACCTCCTTTTTTCTGGATGAAAAGCCCTTAGTGATGAGGTGTGCCACATAGAAGTATTTCCTGACTGTTGGGGTGATGTGGTTATCGAAGGTGAGACCACTGTCCACCTGTGTCCCTAAGTCTCTTATCACACTTTTGGTGTTTAGTGTACTTCCACCTTTGTGGTAATTCATGGGTACATGTTTTTTCCCAAAGAGGATAACTATACATTTCTTGGCATTGAGCTTGAGCCCATAGCTCTGGCACCAAGCATCTGTTTCTGTAAGGCCCTTTTGTAGAATATCCACATCATTTGGGAATTCAGTAATGGCTCCCAGTTTGCAGTCATCTGCAAACTTTCTTAGCCAGAGTCCCTTAGTGTTGGCCTGTACTTCAGAGAAGTATATGCCAAACAAGAGTGGCCCCAGGACTAAACCCTGAGGTACTCCACTTGTCACTTGTCTGGAGCTGGATTTGGAGTCGGCTACTTTTACAGTGTGGGTTCTGTCAGTAAGCAAGTTGGCAACCCATTGAGTGATATAGGGATTAATGCCCAGCTTAGTAATTTTATTTATGATTCCAGAGTGGGGGATGGTGTTGAAGGCTTTGGCGAGGTCCAGATAGGTTGTGTGGACCACCTTACACTTTTCCATGGCTCTGGAGACTGATTTGAAGAAGTCAATCAGGTTCAGGAGGCAAGATCGGCCCTTCATGAACCTAAACTGTGTGGGGTCCATTGTTTGAAGGTTGCCAATGTCTTTGTTTATAAGTTCCATGATAATAACATCCCATGGCCTTGCAGATCAGGCTTGTCAGACTGATGGGGCATTAGTTCCCAGAATCCAAGGTGGATCCCCCCTTGTGAAGTGGGATAACTGTAGCTGTGTGCCACTCAGTGAGCATGAAGCCTGAGGTGAGGCTATGATTAAACATGACACTTAGGTGAGGTGCCAGTTCATTTTGTAGTTCATGTAGTACACAGCCTGGGATGTCATCTGGTCCCATGGATGCTATATTCTTAGCTTTGGAGAGTGTGTTTTTTACCTGTGTGGCCATTATTACCAGAATTTGACCATCTTTCGGTATTGAGATGGGCCCTTTAGGGGGTGGGGGGGGGGTGAAGTTTGCACTGAATCGATCTGCCAGGATATTAGCAATATCCTTGGGATCAGTATATTTAATGCCATTCTGTTGTAGCTCAGAGCAGATCTGAGCACTGCCATTTAGATTCTTGACATAACTATAGAATGCCTTGTGGTTGTCTTTGGAATCTTTGGCAATTTTATTTTCATAACTAGCTTTGGAGGATTTTATGAGGGATCTCATCTTCTTACTGAGGCTGGTAAGGGAGTTTTTTGCATCCTGGGATTTTCCTCTTTTCTGCAACAGTTTCTTCCTTTTGTTGTAAAGTTTGTTTATGGCAAGGGGCCACCAGGTTGGATTCCTTTTTTGGAGGAGAGCATTTTAGTTCTATTGGGGATGGCATGATTCATGCATGAGTGGATGTGCTCATACAGTGCCTGTAGGATTTAGGAGTCAAACTTTCAGTTCCCATCTGCATGGGTGTCATGAAGAGTGTCACTTCTGACTTGAGTAGCATGAAGTTGGCTTTGGATAAGTATTTTTTATGGAGGTTTTCTTACTGGGGGATGGGGGTGGGATGTGGATGTCAAGGGTGATTAGCTTATGGTCAGACCTGACAAACTAGGGGGTGACCATAGGTGTGGAGCATCGATTTCCCATGTTGGTAATGACCAGGTCAGGGATATTGAAGCCCCTGGTAGGAATAAGGATTAGTTGATCCAGGACATTGGAATTTATGAATTCCAAGAGCCGTTGGGCAAAGGTGTTGGTACATGAGTAGCTTTCCCAGTTAATGGCAGGGTAGTTGAAATCACCCAGTATTAGGGTGTTTGGTTGTATCTTAATAATTTCCAGTATGTTTAGAAAGGTGTAGTGAGAATCTTGGGAAATGGTGGGGGATCTGTAACAAGCTACAATTTGGACTGCAGTCTTACCTAGTGTTAATTGCACCTGGAGAATTTCAGAGGCATTGTGTTGGGCAACTAGCCTGGTGTTGTGAATATCCTTGGTGAATATGGACACTCCTCCATCTTTAGTGTTTCGGTCCTGGTTTGGTGGCCGAAAAGTGTGGTAAGTGTTGTAGCCTGGTATTGCAGGGGTGCTGTCTGGAGCCTTGAACCAGGTCTCAGTTACTGCACAGATATAGATGTTCTCCATTTTTTAGGAGTGCCTCGAGAGAGTGCATTTTGAGGTTTAGACTTCTAGCATTGAGTAGCATTACCTTCAGATTTTGTATGCTTGTACCTGTTATGGTGGTGGTTTTGTCCTTTGAACTTTGCCTAAAAAAGGCACTATAGGGGTAGCAAGAGCCTTAGCCAGTAACCTGAATCCCTAGGGGCGACAGGAGTAGACCATCTCTGGCAAAGCATTGTGGTTTGTCGATCATATCGTCCCAGGCAGACAGATACTGGATCCCCATTGAATGACACCAGAAGCTTAGCCAATTGTTGAAGTCAATCATTTTGTCTTTATACTTTTGTATCATTCTGTGCGAAGGCAGGATGCTACTCAGGACTAGGGTCATACCTGCCTGGGCCACATGATCCGAAAACTCTTCCATGTCTCTTTTCATGTAGTCCAGGGAGGTATGTCTCAAGTCATTCACTCCAACATGGACAATGACAGTCATATTTGCACTTGTTGTGGAGTGACTTGAGTGCATGCGGTATGTGGTGGATCCTGGCAGCCGACAGGCAGCTGACTGTAATTTTCTCCTTGTTCAGCCTGGTGAGTGGGACATCAGTGTGCCTGACTATAGAGTCACCTATGACTAAAGTGTTGGGTAAGTTGTCTTGCCTTCGGGGCGGTTGTTGGGTGGTACACTGATGTTGTGAGCTATGTGACACTTTGTGATTGGTGTTTGTTTGCGTTTCAGCTTCGGAGGTCCTTGTTGCTTGGACAGGTTACTGTTAAGGGCCTCCACATATGTGGGTTTAGGGTTGCTATGTGTGGATGTTGGTGGTGTGGGTTTAGAAAGGCTATGTGTTGTTTGATGTGTAGTGTGGATGTTAACCTTCTCTCTTGATTGTCTAGCACAATCTTGGGTGGAGAGAGCTTTGGTTCCAGTTTGGCTATGTAAGTGCATCTCTCGCAGGTTGTAGTGTTGGGTTGTAGGAGGAGAGGGTTGTCTGTGTACATTAGGCAATTGCTGCATTGCCCCAGTATGCCCAGATTCACCAGGTGGACAGGAGAAATAACCGGAAGCTGACCCTTGGACATGCCTTATTTAGTGGGTTTTTTTTGTAAAGTACAAGAGCTGGTTTCCCTTACCTTAGCAAGGTACTTTGCAATTATAGGCTTAGTGCCTATGATTACTTTCTCCTTATTAACAAGAACAGTTGAGTGCTTGTATAAGTTTAAGACTTCCTAGTGCTTTCCAGCAAGTTTTAAAGCAAGTGCTAGTCACAGGGATGGTTAAAGGTAAGATGAAAAAAAAAGGTTAATCCTAAACATTGCAGTGTGCACTAGAGGAGTTAGATGTGAAAGTAGATAACTTAAGTTTTACCTGTCTAAAAAGTTAAGTTTTAGTGGAGAGTCACTATTTTTAAAACAGCAAGATAGATTGAAAGGGGGTGGTCATTTTTGTATTCTGGTGATATGGAATACAGTAGGATGGCCAATAAATTTAAATATTTAAAGGGGAGTGATTTCACAAACTGATAATTTTGTGCTTACTCACACATGCTAGTAAAAACAGAGAGGAAATGAGATATATGGTCAAATTAACATAAGGGGAAGGCAACTAGAAAGACAGTGGTGTTTATGAACACTACAGTAACCGGGTGGAAGGGTGGGGAAAAAAAATATGCCTGACTCACAAGAGACAGAGCTGTGGTCTCTTTTCAAGTTTTAATATGCAGTTAAAAGCAGAATACAAGTAAAACACAAGGTAAATAAAACAAATCACAGTATTCAAAATAGAAAAAGGCAATAAAGTAATACAACAAATAAAAAGCAAACTAACCTTTCCCTCACAGCAAAGTGTAGCAGAGTCTGGGTGAGCATTTGTAGTGCTCTTTCCCAGCATGAAACCATACTGCTGATCACTAATCATCACCTCACTTCTTAACCTAGCTTCCACTACTCTTTCCCATAATTTCAAGCTGTGACTGATCAGTTTTATCCTTCTGCAGTTACTACAGCTCTGCACATCACCTTTATTCTTAAAAATAGGTACCAACACACTTTTTCTCCACTCCTCAGGTATTCTCTGACTTTCCAAGATTTCATTAAACAAACTGGTTAAAAACTCCACTGCCATTTCCCTAAGCAAATCCATGCTTCCACTGGTATGTCATCTGGACCAACAGCCTTTCCATTCTTCATCCTCTTCACAGCTGTCCTTAATTCCTCCTTGCTAATTGGTTTCACTTCCTGATTCACTATCCCCACATCATCAAACCTTCTCTCTCTAATTCTCTTCATTCATCAGCCCCTCAAAGTACTCTTTCCATCTGTTCAACACACTCTCCTTGCTTGTGAGTAAGTTTCCTTCACTATCCTTTATCACCCTTACCTGCTGCATATCTTTCCTAGCTCAGTCCCTCTGTCTATCTAGCCAATTGGTACAGGTCCTTTTCTCCCTCTTTAGTGTCCAACCTTTCATACAACTCTCCATATGCCTTATCCTTAGCCTTCACCACCTCTCTCTTTGCCATGCTCCTCATCTCCTTATACTCTTGTCTACTTTCTTCATCAAGAACAACAAGCTTTGCATCAACTTGCATTTTCAAATGATAAGAAGTTGAAAACTCTAATGTCTGGCATTACTGACTGTAATCCTCACTGATTTACCAAAAATATCAGAAGTTTTAGGAGGGACAGGGCAAAAATATGGACAAAAATCAGGGATGCTCTTCAAAATTAGTGACATTTGGGAGGTACAGCTGGCAGAATGAAAGTACTAATCTGACAGAAGGTAAAACAGGTACTAAAAGCTGTAAGATACTTTGCTATGCAACACTTTCTGATTGTAAATGTAGCAGAGTGATGTTATACCAGCTTTTAAAAGCTGTTTTACATTCTATGTCTGTTCTTTGCTGGCCAGTGTGCAGTTAGTCTTCGTGTTTGACCTGATCTTAAGAGTACTATGGGTGTTCTTAAAAAGCTTTCTTTATACACCCCTAGCTTACTTTATACACCCCTAAGCACTATTAAGATTGGGTATACAGATATTCTGCAAAGTGTAAGTTCAATTATTTTTTCTTAAGTGAGCATATCATTACAGTTTATTACATTTGTTTGACAGCAGATGCAGACAATTAACTCAGCTAATCTACTTCTTAAAATTCTGCTTTCCCCTTCCTCCACTTGTCTCATGTTTTTTTTTTAATGTCTCCATGAATTTTCTCTCCACCACCTACACTGGAAGTCTGCTTCAGTGATCAACGACCCTCTAAAGAGGTAGTTTTTCACATTCTGAAAGTAACAAATTATTGTCTTTGCTCTTTCCTCCTGATTCTTTCATACAAGGTGACAATTCATACTTTCTCTGATATAGACTTGTACATATGTCTTGTGTTATCCTCAACCCTTTTAAAGTCCAATGAAAAGAGAATAAGTTCTTGCACCTGCACCCCCCACCACCACCACCAACACACACACACAGTGATCCACATGCTTTTGTTTTCTTCTCTCTAGAATATTTCTGGCAGCCTGATATTACACCTGAAGAATTGCATACGCTACCTAAAGTGTGGCCTGTCCATGCTGAAGTACAAGGTTCGGCTACCTCTATGCTTCTGCAGTTCCTTCCCATGAGAATACACTTCAATCTACTAATGGTGGTCCATTGCAGGTATAATAAACACTGCCACTTCCACTTCCTGCTGTGCCAAAATTATTTTTGCAATCCACAAATGATACTTTCCATGTCCTATTAGCAGTGCTTTTCATTTACGTGCAGTGAACTTCAGTACCATCCTCCTTCTTAGCCATTTCCTAGTCTCTTACCCTCTATCTTCCACCTTCTACTGCTGAAATTACCTTTATTTCACCCACCCAAAAGTTGATCCTGTTCTGTCTTCCATTAGTTGTACCAGAAATGAACTCACAAGAGTATTTGACCAATGCAGTACTGTTCGATTCTCGGCTGGAGTGCCTTCTGTGTGGAGTCTGCATGTTCTCCCCGCGGTCGAGTGGCCTCCAAAAGACATGCGTGAATGGGCGTGCCTTCGCTGAAGGTTGGGCATCGGGCTGGCAACTCGGCACCATAAAAATCGACTGCCAATCATTAGCAGACCAGAGTTCCACTGTGGTGACCCCTAACCAGGAAAAGCCGAAAAGACAAACAAAACAGTACTCCACTAGTTACTGTCATATTTTTGACAGTATCCCTCTGATGATGACCATTGCCATTCTGACATCCATGGATTTCATATTTCACTTCCTGCTTTCCCATTAACCTGATTTCTGCAGACCCTGGGAAGTTTGTGTCTGGACCATGTCCTTTATCCTCCTTCGTGCATCCAGTTCCCACTCAACATTCTCTCTTTCTATACCAGTGTTTCTCCATTATTTCTTCATATTTCCTTCAGAACTTGGCATTCTACACACCTTTTTGTTTATGAAGCCTCTGGTAAAGTCTCAATTTAATATATCTTCTTCTTCCCTATTTTCTGTTATTTCCTCACCGTCCTTTGTTAGCCTGACTGGGTCTGTCTATTCGGTCCTCCTTGCTGCAGTATATCTAAAAAACCTTTACTCTCATACTTCACTCATTCTGCCATCTTGTTTTGGCTTTCATCATTCCAGCCTTTAGTTTTTTTTGTCATCCTTGTCTTTTTTCACTGTGTCTCTTCTACTTTCTTGCCCCCTCTCTTCCTTCCCATATATTGCACTCTATTTGACATAGTTGTTGGCCTCACATTTTGATGTATTCTGTTTTCACTTCTTCCTTAAAACATTACCTGTTCTCTTTCCTTCACCCCTTTCTGCAGCTTGTTTACCCTCTCTGATTTGTCTTCAGTTTCTGAAGTGGTATTTGAACATCTCCTTATTTTAAACATGATATAAGTCTGTTAAATCCTGCATTGTCATATTTGAATTCTGTTTATTTCCCTCCTTACTTGGTCTGAAACATGCAGTGGTTTATCACTGAATGCAGTGCATTCAGCATGGCATTTCAGATGGTCTACAGATTGGTCACAGCCATTTGTAGAGCAGGCATAGTCTTTCAATAATCGCACACCAGCTGGCTGAACCCTCAGTGCCAAATACCTCTAATAATCTCAATTAAAATACTAAATAAATGAGTGAATAGCTGCTATCTGATTCCATGTTGGGAACCAAACAAACATAGGTAGTTACTAGGAATGCAATCCAGGAAAGCACTGAGGATCATAGCCCACATTCTTAATTGTGCCAAGGCACTGTCTGATTAAGTGACTTGCTCAAGGTCACACAACAGGCAAATGAAAGCTGACTGACTCAAACCCTAAATCACAGCAAGTAGCTAATTAACAGTTCAGTGCCTTAGTTCTCTGTACTAACGGCTAGAGTCAAAATGAATCTAGCTGCATTGCATGAGAAATTAACCTATAGCCTTATAATCTTCCAAGCCAGCATCAGAAGCAAGTATGCTACCTGTTGACCTGTATTTATATGTTTATCACATGATGAAAAAAATCACTTGTTCCAAGAATATTTAATAGCCTCAGAACATTTTATTTGTTTTGACATGATAGTTAAATGTGTGCTGTCTTCATCATAGTATGGAGAGGGTGAGATACCAGGTAGTAGTTTTATGTAATACTGATCTTCAGATTATGAAATACTATCCCAGGAAATCAGAAAGAAACCCCATCACTGTCTCTAAGAGCTACAGTCAAAAGGGATTCTTTACACAATTTAAAAAGATAGTGTTATGCTGGGACCACAGCAGGAATGGGACGAAACAATTTTTGATTATATTCAGCAATTAACAGTTGAAGTGCAACAATTAATGTATCTGGAGCTGAAAATATATTTCTGCTCTGAAACCCATAAAGCCAGGCTGGCATATACAGGGACACGAACTGCACCCATAGATACACATTGTTTTTGCTGACAGAATTCCATTTCAAACTAGAGAAAATAGTTCTTAAGAACAAGCTTCATAAAGTCCATTACTGATCTGATATCAGTGGTAGAAAGAAAATCTCTTATAGACACTGCCTCTTCAAACTGTTCCAGTCCATGTAGCTTTTTCTTCCTTACTTCATTTCTTGAGTATGACTGACTTGCAACTTTTTTCTACAGCCATCTGCTGGATTTTTTTTTTTTACTGAAAGCTTACTATTTCAATGTAAATAATAATCTCATATTACTCATAAATTAATTTCCGATCAAATTAAAATGTGGGAGTGTGCCTTTTGTTGCTGCAAACATCATTAAGAAATGCTGGAAGGGAACAAAACCTGCTGTGTAGTGAAAATGAACATAATATGAATATACTGTTAAATGTAAGTGCGGTGAAAAAAGCACTTAAATAGAGCTTTAAGTCTTCTTTGCTTTTCCCTTATAAGTCATATTTTACATTTGCTTTACATTATATTTTTTCCAGGCTCTTTTGCCCTCAGGGATATTGAGCCAGGCTTCCCCTATACAGAGGTGTTTCTTCACCTGCCACCACTTGGCAACAAACATGTTAGCTGTCAAATCCTTGTAACATTTATTTATGTTTGACACAGTGAAACTGGCCTGCATTTTGTCATCTAGCTACATTATTTGTATAACCTTTTAGAGTTAATGCCTGCCATCTTGCCAGAGTAAACTGGTTTCCTATGACATTTTATGGGACAAAGCCCTCTGGACATTCTTGAGTCAAGTTTAATTGCTAGATACTGTCTGATACATGAGAGAGATAGCACTTATATTTCGTTGATAAAATTTCTACGAAAGAACATCAATACAAAATCCTCATAAAAGACCACTTTAGTCTCTGGAATGTTTTTCAAGTGCTGGCAACTAATCTTTTAGGTCAGTCTTTGCTATGCAGTTTCATTTAGAAAAAAAAAAATAACTTTTTTTTTTACTTTACAGAAAAATCTTAGGATACATATATTTAATTGGTAAATGATTCCGATTTAAACATTATTCTTCTGTTGAAAGTTATAAGAACATCAAATGATCTATTCATATATGTGACAAACAATTTCTGGTACATGTGCATTTGCAAACTGGATTTTATAGATCCAGGTGCCAACATGAACTAGTTTCATACCAAAATGTTGTAAATGTGCTGTGCACCTGCAAAGGAAAATATACTGTTAGGGTAAACTATTTCTGAAATACCTTTAATGTCCCTCTTGGCTTTTTCTTATGGCATACTTGTGACTGTATTTAATGTTAGAAAATCTGTTGAATTAAAAGAATTAGCAGCTTGTTAAAGGCCATAGATCACAGGTACAGAAACAGGGTCTCTTTAAAGCAATCTAACATGATATTATCATGGCACTCACACACACACACACACACACACACACACACACACACACACACACACACACACACACACATGAACTGATTGGTAATAACAGAACAGAGCTGGCAAAGGATCATTTCTCTTAAATGTTTAACAAGGAAGCAAATATTATAAATGCCTGAATATTGAGTAAAATAAATTGTTTAAAAAGTTTAATAACTAGAAATAATTTATACTCTGAACATTTCCCAGAGATGCATTGTTTCATATGGCATTAGCTCTCCTACTTAAGGCATTAATACTGATGTTTAAGTAGCATCCATATCTCTGTCCTAATACCTTAAGCCAAACATGTATTCCCCTAGACTGTTACTGATACTGTGCATTTCATTAAATCAATTACCCAGATAACCCAAGGCAAGATTTACTGTTAAATTAGTGAAAATGAAGGTCGTTCTTGATTGAGATTAGCTAGTAGTTATTGGAAAAGCTGAATAAGTTGTTTTCAGCGAATGCTACTCTGAAAATCATATCACTCCTTCAGGGACAGTTTACATGGCAGGGTAGAAGGAAGCAATTAATAATAATCAGACACTTACCAATTCTTTAAAGATATGAAACATTTGCAGGGCCATAGCTAAGATTGTAAGATTTATATACCACCTTATGGAATGTAAATCTCCTTCCACCCATGTGTTGTCCCTGTCTCCCCAATCCCATATAGTGCTTATTTCTGAAAAGCATACTTTTAGGTTCATAGGTATGTACTAGGCTAATGGCCCTGCAGCCTTTACAAGCCTAGCCCAAAAAAATTACCCAGCACCGTACCACCCAATATTAGTTCACAGTGCCCCTATCCAATAGGGCAATTGGAATGGTCCCTAGAGTGAACTTATTGTTACCCATCCACTCGTCAAGACGTCTGTTGAAGAGGGCCAGCAAGGTATCCTGCTTGACATGAATGGGAAGCTTATTCCAGAGTATGGGCAGTCTTTGGGAGATGAACATGTCCCTCCAGCATGCTCTGTAAATTGGGGTAATGAGGTTGTGATCTCTGGAGCGTGTGGCATGGAGGGACTGGGATTTCTTTAGATGTAGCATTTCAAGTAGCGCTGGGTCAGACATGGCTTTGTAAGTCAAGCAGAGATCACCACTAAGCAGACGATAAGAAACTGAGAACAGCTGAAGTTTCTTGAGTCTGTCCATGTAGGACATGTGTTTAAGGCCTAGGATCATTTTTGTGAGGTACTTTTATGGCCTCCCCTGCTGTTGCAGGTGTCTAGCCAGGTACATGGCAAATGGGGCATTATATTCAATGATTGATCTAATGAGGGATTAGTAGAGAGGGATGATGACATCTTTCTTCCTGAATGCCAATCCTTTGGTTATAAGATGTGCCATGTAGAAGAACTTTCTGACCACAGTGGCAATGTGGTGGTTGAAGGTGAGGTGGCTGTTGACCTGGGTGCCCAGAGCTCTTCGGTGTTCAGTGGGCTCCCATCAATGTGGTAATATGTGGAAACTGATTTTTTTCCAAAGGAGATGATAATGCATTTTTTGGCATTAAGCTTCAGGCAACGATTCTAACACCAGTCATTGGTCTCAGAGAGGCCCTTGTGTCGGATGTCTGCATCACTTGAGGAGTTGATAATGACTCCTAGCTTACAGTCATCAGCGAACATAGTCAGCCAAAGTCCTTCGGTGTTGGCCTGGACTTTTGAGAAGTAGATGCCAAACAGGAGAGGTCCCAGGACCAAGCCCTGGGGGACTCCACTTATGACTGGTCGACAGTCTGACTTGGAATCTGCAACTTTCACTCTGTGGGTCCTTTCGGTGAGCCAATTTGCAACCCACCTAGTGATGTAAGGATTGATGCCTAGTTTGGTGAGTTTATCAATGCTACTTGAATGCGGAATGGTATCAAAGGCCTTGGCCAGGTCAAGGTAGGCTGTATACACTGCCTTACTCTCATCCACAGCCTTGGTGACTGCCTTAAAGAAGTCAACCAGGTTCAGCAGGCAGGATCTACCCTTGACAAAGTCAAGCTGTGTGGGGTCAAGAGTTTGGAGATTGCCTATATCTTTTTAAGCAGGTCCATGATGATGCGCTCCATAGTGTTGCATATCAGACTCGTCAGGCTAATGGGGAGATAGTTCCCAGGGTCTGAGGTTGCTTTCCCTATATAGAGCAGGATGACTGTAGCAGTGCACCATTCATTAGGGACATAGCCTGAGGTAAGGCTGTGATTGAACAGGGCACACAGATGTGGAACCAGTTCTTTTTTTAGCTCATGTAGGACACAGCCAGGGATATTATCAGGTCCCACAGATGCTGTATTCTTGGCTTTGGACAATGCAGCTTTTACCTGTGCCGCAGATATGGTAGGTACCAGGCTTTCTTCTGGTATTGTGATAGGGCCATGGTGGAGGGGGGGGGGGGAGTAAAGTTGACACTGAATCTGTTGGCCAGTATTTTGGCTATATCTGTTAGCTCAGTATAAGTTCAGTGCTGAAAAAATAAAAATAGGAAAAAAAACATCTTTTAACAAAATCTATCATTTGGTAAAATAAAAGCATGCTAAAATATAATCAATATGACATCTTACATTTATAAAATCTAGAGATGTGATTCCATAAAACAAATTATTAAAATGTGCATATTATAAGGTATACATGGGAGATCCCTGGCAATACTGTTTAACATTTAACAATTGTGCAAATATACACAGACATGTTCAGAGTAACTTGAGCATCATTAGGGACTAACTAGTGTCAGGTATGATTTAAATATGGTTCGGGTATATATGAGATTAATATCTTGAACAAAGTAGGTTATGGAGGAGGGTACAGGGGCACTGTTTATGTAGCATAGCTTGTATGCATAACTTTCCTAGTAATGGCTTCATTTTTTAACTAATAATCAGATTAATGGAGAATATTCCTAAATGCTTTTTAAATTTAGTTTTAATTTGTCCAATTAAAACATCTGCATTTAGGAGCAGAGCACTTTTTTTAAGTAGCATCACTAATACTTCAGTATACAACAAACATTTAATTCAGTTTCTTTGCTTCTAGCAATATGAACCATGTTTGTGAGAATGCGTTGCTTTAGAAACAGACAAATATTTTTGTCTTATGCACCTTGTACAGGCCATTTGTTCCTGTGAGATGAATTAAGTGAATTGTACTGTCTTCATGCTACTTGAAGCATAAGTTAAAGAAATCCAACTACTCATATGCTGGCGCACTCTAGACTCAGATCATTTAATTGTCCTGTTCCTCACAATGAAGTTCTTCTTGTTGGCAGGACTTTTTCTTTCCTGGACTCAGGACACTGGAGCTCATTATTTTAACAACCTCTGCCAATATTAAAACTTGTAATATAGTACTTATATACCTTCTCATAGCTTAACCCTCTTGGGTTATTTATACATTTCCAAGGATGACACTATGCCTTTAGTTTTTGTGTGCTTGCCAGTCATGTTTCTGTATCTATATGAGAGTAGTTTGCCCCTTAAATATAGTAATATGGAAATAATGTAATCTTCGTTTGTGCTTTTATATTTACTATAACAGAAAATGACCTAGGAAATTGACCTTACTTACCAAGCTGCCGAAACTCCATATAAATTAGAAAAAGCTAGCTGCTTTTCATAGTGAAAAAAGAACAAAGTCAATGCTTGACAACTTCATCTTGTGAGAAGCAGTGACAGTTTTGGCATTCAAGCTTCTCTAGATTTCACTAATGGTCATTTGAAGCAAAACATCTAGGGGATCTTCCCAGGTTAAGTAACCTGTTGACCATGAAGGTGAACTTTGCCCTTTTTTCAACTGTAGTGTGATCTTGGAGTTGGTATATTTAGTTGGGGGGCTAGGGGCATAGCCACCCACATTGGGGGGTGTAGCAGGTGTAGCCTCCACTTGGGTGTGTTTAGAATGGTGTGGTTTAGGTTTTGTGTGTTGCTGACTGAGTGATTACTTAACCTGGGAAGGATGGATTTTCGTTTATCTCATCTCGATGATGTGGCCTTCGATGATGTCGGGTTTCAGTGTTTCACCGATCTTCTTGAATAGATCTCTTATCTTTCCCAGTCTGTCATATTCTACTTTTTCTTTGCCTACTCATTTGAATATGCCTATATTTCTCTTCTGTGAAAATATGCATTCAGTGTGACATATTTTTCTTAAACTGATTGCCTTTTACTCTCCTTGTTTCCTTGTCCACTTCTAAAACCTCAACATACAGCCATTTTGCCTTCTTAATCTGCTTTGTATTTTTAATATTTAGCATTTCCACATCATAAGCAATCATTATTTTATTTATTTACCCTGTGTTGACAAGGTTAGTCCCTCTTGACCAGTGGCCACTTTTCACTGGAGAGCAGAGGTCATACTTATATGAACTAAGTACATTTCTTTCAAGCACACTGGGAAACTTCCTGTACTGTTTTCCTGTAGGTAGGGCCAGTGATCTGGTGCAGAAGAGGGTGAGGCATGGAAGAGAGTGAAGAGAGAGGTGTTTCTTTAGAATGAGCTATGTTAATTTTGGAAAATAAAAATCCAGTGGATAATACAAAAGCTGGGGGTCAGAGTTTGCCACAAGCAATCTTTATAATTCTTCAATAAGGAGGTGTGGGAATAAAGTTTTGTAACTTTAAATTGAGGAAAAAAAACATACTGATGAAATGGCTATGCTGTGGTCAGTGACAGTAGAAAGGTGCATTCCAGTTGAAGAAAGTGTTAGGACAGTCTTCATTAATGCACAGGAAGAGGCAGTAGAGAGCAGTATGGGTATAGTGGTTCTAAGAGTTCAGAGTGTTTGCAAATCTAGCAGCTGTTAAACAAAGTAATAAAGCAATGTTTGTATTAGAAAGTAACTTAAAAGTACCTGAAACATATACTTCAGCAGTGACTTGGTGTCTGAATGTGCAAAAAAAGTACTGTTAAGTGAAGAGAAATATGACGATCTGTGTAGCATATTAATGGCTAAAGCAACTGCTACATTATTTGGAATGAAATAATTGTTTCTTCAGATGTCTCAATAACACATACCAAGGCTATAAAAACTTGGTGTTGTACCTGTTTTGTGAAGTATCTTTTCAACAAAAATGTTTTGTTCTCCTTGGAAGAACTACTTTGTGTGAAGCAGACTTTTTGCACAGTGAAAGAAAATAGCAGTGCAACTTAGGACTACAGAAAGGAGAGAACAATAACTAATGATGTTTTTTAAACAAAACTTTTCAAAAGTGACTATTACTCGATTATAGGAAGCTCTGCAATGCAGCATGAGGAGTATGGGTTTTATTAGATGCAGATAAAGGGAAAATAAAATATTCTTTTGAAGAGGACAGTTAAATGAGCTGAGTCTAGAGTATCGTTTTGGTGTTCCAGTTATTAATAGTGAAGTTGTTATCATTCAATATTGAGGTAAACTCAAAATCTGCCATTTAAATCAAGTATGTCCTAAAGGGTGATGCGTTTACTATAGAAACCTGGCCTACTCAATACAAATCTGTAACACTACATGGAAGAAATGTGCCAAAGATGGAACTTTACACTGTAGAAGGGGAGGAAGTGAGCAGTACATGGTGCTCTGTTCTGACTACTGTCTCTTGGGACAAATTTCATGACACTGTGAGGAAAATCTGAAAATACTTTAGAAAATGTAACTAAAATTAGTTTTATGTTGGGTACCTGAAGTAGTATAGAATTTTGAGCAAGACATTTTTTTCAGGTATAGGCATTTTATTTTCAAATAGATAAACAAATAAATTAAATAAGGTGTTAGCTGTTATTACTGTTATACCAGGTATGTGCATCCTGAAAAGGCAATGCATGCACAGGGGCCTTATCTGTTTTACAGATTTTGTATACATATTTTACCATGGCTGCCGATCTCTTTTCTTTGTATAATGCTCAAATGACAATCAGCACATCTACTGGTAGTGTCTTAGAACATTAATAACTCCCATAGTATAACAGAATATTACACCACTGATGGCCACTATATTGATAGTGAATACATAGAAATCTACCCAAGGACTGCTATTGGTATCATTACACACTGGGTATAATATAAAAGGATGTTCAATATTAAGCAGAATATACTGCCCACCCCCTGTTATTCACACTTGCGCTACCTAGAAGAAAGCAGTTCCTTATTGTATGGGCAGTGGACACTGTAGTTGGAATGGGAGAGAGATTCGTTATGTTTGTAGTGGCTTAATTAAAAACCTATTTAATAAGGTAACTAAAAGTACTGATATAAAGACAGATTACATCCCCTGAAAATTTAAAACATGCTAGGGAATCTTAGCATGCAAAAGAGCACAGGATCTCATTTTACTCAGTGACGTATATTACCACTGTTTTAAGGTTCCAGGCTTCTTAAACATCATAAGAACTTATTATTTTATAACATGATTAAAACCACTATTTTAATATGCAGTCTCTGCATACTGATCTGGAACAAGAAGAGGCGTAAAAAAATTTAAATGGCATTCTGAACTATACCGGGATCATCATTTGAGGGTTCTTATTCTCTGTTATCCTAAAATAATATATTTGTTAAAATGTAATCTGCTCCTGAATTTATGATGCTAAGATGTTTGCTTGTCATCCAAAAATCCCTAACAATAAATGACTCTTACGGTGATAGTACTGTACACTGTAGGTAAGGTCACTCTTGAATCTTGTTGATCTGAATGCTTTAAGCCAAATCTCAAAACAATCTTTCAGGTAACCAGTCACCCTTCCATCTGCATACATACTCCAGAAATGCACTCAACAATGGCACTGTCCTAAACCTATGCCAACTACTTTACTGTCCCTGTCATATATTGTTGATTATAAATACTTGGAAGCTAAAATGCAAGCAGTGGAAACGTTTTTGGCCCTGCTAGTTTTACATACACATCAACCATATTTTATCAATCACAGGAAAAGTTGTGGATAGTAATTAATAAAGAGTTGGGGGAATTTATTTGGGAGGAGAAGAAGGCAAGGCTCAACTGGGATAAGATGATTCTTCCCTTAGAACAAGGTGGTTTAGGATTAAATGATTTGAAGGGATACCTTAGAGATAAGCTGGTTAGGCTCATGTACATAACAAAAACAGAAGGTTCTAAATCAAAGTGTTGAAATGGGGAGAGGGGAGTTTGAGAAATAAGGAAAGAGTAGGATGTGGGTCCTTAAGGAGAATAGCAACAACCATAAATAATATTTTAATCATAAAGTTGCAGATAATATTCTAAGAACTAAGCAAACTTGAGAATGGAGAATGAAGATTTTACTGATATGGAGGCTTTATGCATCTGATAACAGAGTATAAGCAATGAGAAGGGATAGGGGTGTGGTAAGAGAAAGACCAGCTCTGGTGGAATTTTTTTTGTTAAGTCTGGCTGCTATTAAAAAGGGATAATTAAAAGGACATATAAAACATTGTATGAGAATTATAAAAATCAACCAGAATCAACCAAAAATAAAAAAAGGAAACCAATCTGGTAGTCCCTGCCATAAACAAACTATACAACAGAAGGAAGAAACTGTTGCAGAAAAAAGGAAAATCCCAGGATGCAAAAAACTCCCTTACCAGCCTCAGTAAGAAGCTGAGATCCCTCATAAAATCCTCCAAAGCTAGTTACAAAAAGAAAATTGCCAAAGATTCCAAAGTCAGCCACAAGGCATTCTACAGTTATGTCAAGAATCTAAATGGCAATGCTCAAATCTGCTCTGAGCTACAACAGAATGACATTAAATATACTGATCCCAAGGATATTGCCAATATCCTGGCAGATTGAATTAGTGACAACTTCACCCCCATCTCACCCCCTAAAGGTCCCATCTCAATACCAAAAGATTGCCAAATTCCAGTAACCATGGCCATACAGGTAGAAACCGCAGTCTCCAAAGCTAAGAATACAGCATCCATGGGCCCAGATGACATCCCAAGCTGTGTACTACATGAACTACAAAATGAACTGGCACATCAACTAAGTGTCATGTGTAATCATAGCCTCACCTCAGGTTTCGTGCCCACTGAGTGATGCACAGCTACAGTTATCCCACTCCACAAGGGGGGATCCACCTTGGATCTGGGGAACTTCCATCCCATCAGTCTGACGAGCCTGATCTACAAGGGCATGGAATGCATTATCATTGAACTTATAAACAAAGACATTGGCAACCTTCAAACACTGGACCCCACCCAGTTTGGGTTCGTGAAGGGCCGATCTTGTTTCCTGAACCTGATTGACTTCTTCAAATCAGTCTCCAGAGCTGTGGACGAGGGTAAGGTGGTCCACACAGCCTATCTGGAACTCGCCAAGACCTTTGACACCATCCCTCACTCTGGAATCATAGATAAACTTACTAAGCTGGGCATAAATCCCTACATTATTCTATGGGTTGCCAACTGACTTACTGACAGAACCCAGACTGTAAAAGTAGCCGACTCCAAATCCAGCTCCAGACAAGTGACAAGTGGAGTTACTCAGGGTTCAGTCCTGGGACCACTCTTGTTTGGCATCTACTACTCTGAAGTACAGGCCAACACTAAGGTTCCAGATGACCGCAAACTGGGAGCCATTATTGAATCCCCGAATGATGTGGATATTCTACAAAAGGGCCTTACAGAAACAGATGCTTGGTGCCAGAGCCATGGGCTCAAGCTTAATGCCAAGAAATGTATAGTTATCCCCTTTGGGAAAAAAACATGTACCCGTGAATTACCACATAGGTGGCAGTACAATAAACACCGAAAGTGTGATGAGAGACTTAGGGACACAGGTGGACAGTGGTCTCACCTTCAATAACCACATCGCCACAACACTCAGGAAATCCTTCTATGTGGCACACCTCATCACTAAGGGCTTTTCATACAGAAAAAAGGATGTCATTGTCCCACTGTACTCATCCCTCATTAGACCCATTATAGAGTACAACGCCCCGTTTGGTATGTACCTCACAAGACATCTGCAACAGCTGGAAAGGCCACAGAAATACCTCACTAAAAGAATCACAGGCCTAAAGCAGATGCCCTATGCTGACCATCTAAAAAAACTCCAGCTATACTCTGTGGCATATCGTCTACTCAGAGGTGACCACTGCTTAACATACAGGGCCATGTCAAACCCTGAGATGTTGGACATGCTCCACTTAAAGAAATCCCAATCCCTCAGAGCCACATGCTCCAGGGATCTAAACCTTGTCATCACAATGAACAAAACATGCTGGAGGGCTAGGTTCCTGACCCAGAGACTCCCCATACTCTGGAATAGACTGCCCATACATGTCAAGCAGAGTGCTTCCTTGGCCGTCTTCAAAAGGAACCTTGATGCTTGGATGGGAGACAGGAAATTCACCCCAGGGATCACGTCAGTCGCCCTGCTAGACAGGGGCCCAGGGAAGTAAATATTTTGGGAAGAAATATCCGGGGAATTGTTTGGCTAGGTTTGTATAGGCCCTAGGGCCGATAGCCTAGTACCAACCTATGAACAGGGTAGAAAAGATTGAGAAGGAAGGGAGGGAGACTGGGCAGTCAGTTTATAAAGGAAGAATGGAAAGACATCTGTTTTGCTCTCAGTTATGCAGCTAAGTCTTTTATAATTAGGATTTTTGCTTGGAAGTGTGTGCATATATATTTTTACACCCCAAGCAGTCTTTAGAGAATTTTCCTTGAGAAGGTATCAAATGCTGCATGAAAATAACAATAAAAATGTTAATATTTTTCTGTTGGATGTGTAACAATGTTATTATTTGAAATGTGAATTAATAAAGATATTAAAAATGCATTGTGTAATACGACAGTGTTTCCTTTACCAAGTGCCTATGCAAGGTAGTTTGCTTAGATCCACTATAAAACTATTTTACAGCACTATGCTTTGGTACCACAATCACAGTTGCTCAATATGCCTGAAAGGACATCTGCTACCTTTTCTCTAGGCTCAATTTCTTGATACAATTCCTGCTTCTGTCATTGCACATTCTGTACATTTTCATCTTGTAGTAACTTGTAAACACACATGTCCTTATTTCACCCTTAGACACTGTTAGGATTTCGTCTCCTTATTTAGCTTCCCAGTATAGTTCTGTAACAACTAGTGATCACAAGGTGCGTGATATTTGATAAATGGAATTCGGAAAGCTGTGCTTCTCTAACAAGAATCTCTCTTCAAGTCTACACCTTTCCTCTGTAGCTTAAGCTCCATTCCTCTAAAACCACATCTTTTTCACCTGCTGCCACTTACGGTTAGATACCAAGAGAATTCTTTACCGTACCCCATGAATAAAGAGTAGGACATTTTCCCCAGCTGTCCTGGCCATTTCCCCCAAATTCATTAAATTTAGAACTCTCCAGAAACATGATATGTAGTCAGCAAAATGAAGCAAGGAAAATGCATATGTACTTCTTTTAATATTCCTCTATGTGTCCTACTAAAATGAGGTGCATCCCTGTCATCTTAGTTGTGTATTTGTGATGGCGTTTCCTGGCTACTCATTCAGTATATATTAAAGAAGCAAGCGTATGCATCCCCGAGGTGGTGGCTGGTTGTAGGATAATATTCAGCAGTTATACTTACACATTAAACTGCCCAAAGCCTTTTCAAATAATTTCAAATATATTTTAGTCCCCCAGTAATTTGAGAAGTATTTTAGAAATAAACATGGTTTCGGGACTTATATTGTCCTTTCCAATATAACACACTATGCTGGCTAGCAATGCAGTTTCTTTAATCTGGGTTCATAGTGCCTTAATCTCTTTAATTCTGCTTTCTTCCTCCCTCTGTGTCTGTCCCTTTCTCTGTATGTGCCCCCCCACATTGCTCTATCAAACTCTATCTTTGCTTCCTTCCTCTGGTCATTATTTCATTTCTACAAAATACTTTTTTATATCTAAAATTTCTGCCTGATTTTCAGTGTATCAAGTAATGCTATCTGTATTTTTTTTGCTTTGCTTCCTTTCTCAGCCTGTCTAGAAACAGAACTATTAAGACTCTTAAGAAGTTACTTGAATTACCAAGCACAATGTCTATGCATCATATTACTAGTTTTTATCAGCGTCGGTGACCCCAATCACTTCACCTTCCTGACTAATCTCTGACATTATCTCTTGATCAGGTATTGAGACTTGCATATCTGAAATCATCCATCTATCTTCTAGGTGGTCATGTCTGACAGGGCGTAGAAGGGCACTTGTTATTATGCACTTAGAAATGAGATTTGTTGTCACACATAGATGACACGGTTGTATAAAACATTCACATAACTTGAGGATCTCTGTTCACATAGCTCTTCTATACAGAACTGTATAGAAATAAAATGAATGAAGAAATGTCACCAAAAAGTCTCTCTCAATTTAAAGAAATATATTTTTTTTGCTAATCAGTTTGCACAGAGAAGCTTTCTACTTTGCTTCCTCTGCTTATTCTCAGTCACTCTGTCAACTGTTTTATCATTAGCTGTCAAACAGAAGTCATTATATGTGAATGTGGCTATAATCCATCCATCCATCTACAACCCCTTTTCCCAGTTTTTGTACATGTGGTTGACGTGTCACTTCAACAGTGTCAGTCATCTAGAGCCAAGGTACACACTGCTGGGCGGCTATCCCTGTCACGGATGTTCTTCCATAGCACCCACTAAAATGCACACTCACATCTATGACCAATTTAGAGTGTCAAGTCCACCTACTGCAAGCCTTTGGAATGTTAATCACTGTCACAAAATGCTTCAGCACTATACCACTTGTACTGCACATTTATAACTAAAGGATAGTTCTCTTCTCATTGGGCTGTCTTTTTGCTATGAAAAGCGTGGTTTTATTTTGTATAAATACCAAATGCCTTTTTTTCTGTCATCTTCAAATCACTTCCTTTCTCAGTTAATAAGACTGTGTTTGACAGAGCCCAAAGGAAAGAAAAATGTTCTTTGTAAATATTGAATCCCTGATCACATTTTCTCTAAAACAATAATAAACTGTTTGCTATTGCTACCCTTTTGCTATGCCTATTTTCATATTTTGTCTTTAAATGTGGGTGAGAGTGATATATATATATATATATATATATATATATATATATATATATATATATATATAAATACTTATATAAATTGATAGCTATGGAATAATATGGAGGCAAATGATCTTTTTAAGGATGCTTGCTCAGAAAAGACTTCAGACAGGCCTGTTTAAGGCCAAGTACCCTAGTCGTTCATAGATTTGTGATATTTGGGGTTAAAGAGAATCCTGAGAATACTCAAGAAAAAGTTACATTTATCAGAAAGATAGTGATTCAGAGGGTATTCCTACAAGGCAAAGGTGCTGATACTCTTTAAAGGAGACTCACTCCACGTTCCTAAGCACCCTGGAGAATATTAGGGTCCAACCTAACACTCTTATACTTGGTGACTTCAACTACCCATCCATTAACTGGGAAAACTACTCATGTACCAATACACTTGCCCAACGTGTCCTGGAATTCATTCATTCCAATGCCCTGGACCAGCTCGTTCTTACCCCCACTAGAGGTAGCAACATTCTTGATATGGTCGTTACTAACATGGGCGACCATTGCTCTACACAAATAGTCAACTTCTCCCTGGTTAGATCTGACCACAAACTAATCACCTTGAAAACACACATCCCTCCCACCCCCCACCCCTGCAAAGGTAACTACCATGAAAAACTTCAACAAAGCTAACTTTGGGCTCCTAAAAACAGAGGTGGGTAACTTCACGGCCCCCATGCAAATGGAGAATAGTTGCATGACCACCAAATCATACACCTATGCATTGTACAAACATGTACACAAATGCTTGGATCTCGCCATACCTAATAGAACCAAGGTGCTCTCCTCCAAAAAAAAGGAAGTCAGTCTGGTGGTCCTCTGCCATAAACAAACCCTACAACAGAAGGAGGAAACTGATGCAAAATAAGGTGAAGTCCCAAGACTCTCTTATCAACCTCAACAAAAGGTTGAGATCCCTCATCAGCTCCTCTAAGCTAGCTATGAAAACAGAATTGCAGCAGATAGTAAAGACAACCACAAGGCATTCTACAGTTATGTAAAGAATCTCCACAGCAATACCCAGATTTGCTGTGAACTACTGCACAATGGTACCTCCTATCCTGAGCCAACAGATATTGCCAATATACTGGCTGACAGATTCATTGCCAACTTTACCCCCCCCCCCCGCAAATGACCAATAACAATACCAGTAGATTGCCAGGTACACAATATTACTGCTGTACAGGTTAAAACAGCACTGTTCAAGGCCAAGAATACTGTTTTTGTGGTACCTGACAATATCCCTGGCTGTGTTCTACATGAACTACAGAGTGATTGGCACCTCACCTGTGTACCCTGTTCAATCACAGCCTCAACTCAGGCTTTGTCCGTACCAAATGGAGCACTGCTACAGTCATCCCTCTCCACAAAGGAGGAGCAACTACAGACCCTGGGAATTATTGCCCTATTAGCCTGATGAATCTGACATGCAAAGCTATGGAACACATCGTCATGGACCTAATAAACAAGGATATAGGGAATCTCCAAACTCTGGATCCCACACAGTTTGGTTTTGTGAAGCGTAGATCATGCCTGCTGAAGTCGGTCGACTTCTTTGAATCAGTCACCAGAGCTGTGTATGAAGGCAAGGTGGTTCATAAGCCTACCTTGATCTGGCCAAGGCATTTGATACCATCCTCCACTCAGAAATCATAGAAAAACTCACTAAGCTAGCCATCAACCCCTATATCACTAGGTGGGTTGCAAACTAGCTCACAGATAGAACCCACAGTGTGAAAGTAGCTGGCTCCAAGTCAGACTGACGACCAGTTACAAGTGGAGTCCCACAGGGTTCAGTTCTGCATCCTCTCCTGTTCGGTATCTACTTCTCTGAAGTCCAGGCCAACATGAAGGGACTCTGGCTGACAAAGCTTGCAGACAATTGCAAGTTGGGAGCTATTATTAACTCCCCAAGTGATGTTGACATCCTACAGAAAGGCCTCACTGAGACCAACGACTGGTGTTAGAACCATGGCCTTAAGCTCAATGCCAAAAAATGTGTCATCATCCCCTTTGGGAAAAACCTGGTTCCCATGAATTACCACATTGATGGTAGTCCACTGAACACAGAAGGCATTATAAGAGACCTGGGAACACAGGTTGACAGCAACCTCTCTTTTGACCACCACATTGCCACTGTGGTCAGAAAGTTATTCTATGTGGCACATCTCATTACTAAGGGTTTTGCATCCAGGAAGAAAGAGGTCATTGTCTCCCGCTACTCTCCTCTCATTAGCCCAGTCATTGAGTACAATGCCCCATTTGGCACATACCTCACTAGACACCTGCAACAACTGGAGAGGCTGTAAAAGTAACTCACAAAGAGGATCCTAGGCCTTAAACACTTGTCCTATATGGACAGATTCAAAAAACTCCAACTATTCTCCATCTCATATCTCTTACTTGGAGGCGATCTCTGCTTGACTTACAAAGCCATGTCTGATCCAGCTCTATTAGAAATGCTACAACTAAAAAAATCCCAATCCCTGCACACTACTTGCTCCAGAGACCTCAGCCTCATTACCACAATCAACAGAATGTGCTGGAGGGACAGATTCATAACCCAGAGACTGCCAGTGCTATGGAGCAGACTTCCGATAGATGTCAAACAGAGCACCTCACTGGCCCTCTTCAAGAGGAATCTTGATGAGTGAATGGGAAATAGAAAATTCAACCCAGGGATCAGTCCAGTGGCTCTACTTGACAGAGGCACTGGGAACTAAGGTCGGGTGGCACAATGCCAGGGTAATCCAATGGTCTATGCTTGTAAGGGCTCCAGGGCCATTAGCCTAGTACACACCTATAAACCTATGAACCTATGTTACTTGGATGTGTACTGGCCTGTAAAGTGGGAGGTATTTCAGTTTATTACTGTTTATGAGAAACTGTAAGGAGAATGGAATTCAGATTGTCTTTGCCTATGAAAAAGTGTAACAAGAAGCCTTCTGGGGCCTTGCTCTGTGTTGTGAGGCATCGGTAAAAGGAGATACCATGTCTGACTGTAAAAAGCACTGTATCTATCTTGAATTGTATCAATCCTGCAGAGTGTAAACATTTACCAGAAAAAGAACTAATCTGAGAACAAAAAATGACTGAGTAATGCAGCCTGATCATGTTTTGTAAAATAAATTTTATTTTTTGTTGAAATTTCTTGTAAATTAATATATATTTCAATAAAAGCTGGCTTCTGTCACTCCAGGAACTGACAGAAAAACACTACTAGTTAAGAATACTGTAAGGGTAATAAGAACATAATCTGAGGAAAAGACAAGATGGCTGTCATAGCAAAAGAAGAGAATAAGAAGAAACTGAATAGAATCTTGAGCTTTTTACCTGGTACATCAGAGCAGATAGTCAGCCAGAAACAACAGCTAGATTGTAAGGAAAAATATATAAAACAACCCCTGAGGATGAAAAAGGAAAGCAGTCAGCACCCCTGGTGGAAGAAAATGAATTCATGAGTTGCCTTTTATTGGGGATCCAATAGCTAAAGGAGGGAGAAAGCTTGTGCCTGCATTTGTAGAAGGACCACAGCCTCTGCTTCACATTAGAATGCTGAGGGTAAGTACTGATGTAACTGACCTGCAGATAAACTATGTCATTTTCAAGAAATCTCCTTGGGAAGATGATTTGCTAATTTAGAGCAAAGAGATAGTAGATCAAGAACTGCATAGCAAAAGACATCCACTATGCACCCCTACTTTGAGCTAAGAAATTACCTGGTTTACAGTGTAACTAAAGAGAAGAAACACTATTGGAACATGTATTAGTTTCAAAACCTTTCAAAACACTTGAAATGGAGTTAATACACAGTCACATTATGGGTGGTCATTTAGGAACAGACAAGACAAAGGCTAGAGATTTGTTTAGATTTGATTAGCCTGATATAATGAAAGACACAGAGAAATTTTATGCAGCTTGTCCAGAATGCTGAAGGCCAGCAGCGAAAGTTCTCTGATATCTTTCCTGGCTGACCATTAGTAAATCCAGAAAACTATTGATTGGGCAATACAATTTCTTTCAGCAGTACTCCTGTGAAGAGTCTTGCAGAGTTGATAGCACAAGAACTAGTAATGCATTTTTCTAGAATAGAAACTTCTTGAGAAATGACCGTTCATTTCTACAGTAATGAATGAATGAAGCTTGCCATTTTTTTAAAATAAAATCGCTAAGGACATTGTATGCAGCACTCAAACAGATGACCTAACTGTAAAACCTATTTTTGAAAGGATTAATGGGAAGACATAGTACCAATTGCTGCCATATCTTCTCTTTGTTATAAGAGAAGTACCCCAAGCCTCAACTGGATTGACACCATTTGACCTGTTGTATGACAGAGATCCCAGGGGATTGCTAGATAAAACAAAAAAAAGATGGGAAAAGGTCAGTGCTCCCTTTAAAGGCTACTAAGGCATTTTATGGATCTGCAAAACTGGTTATGAGATGTAATACCTATTGTAAGAGAACAGATTTACAAGGCACAGCAGGTGCAGGATAAACTATATTCCTCAATATGAACAAGTACCTATTCATACCTTACCCCTCCTTACTCGCCCTTCTTCATTTACTTCCGTACTTCAATGTATTTCTCTCACCTGTCATGCTTTCTAAATAAGCCATAACCCTGTTTTATCTGTCACTTCATATGCAGTTCATGTTTGCATTATACTAACTTACCTTTAGTTTCTTTATAAAGTGGCTATCATTTCTCTAAATATTAAACCATTGTCATTTAAGTTATATCTATTCTTAACCAATGTTTTCACATTATTTCTAATTTGGCATAATTATTCAAACTTTAGATGTTTTTGTATTATTTTTGAAGACTGAAAAAATATTATTCCTAAAATGGTTTTGTAATACTTTTGAGCTTTTCTCCCCAGGCACCCAATGAAAATGGATACTTACCCAGTTTGACTTTCTTGATAATCAAATGTTAATACATAAAGAGAGAAAGAACATACAACAGAAATACTTGTCTAAGAGAGTTCATACCAGGAGTTAAGTACTTGTATTATCATACACTATTGAAAATGAGTTCCTTATAAAGTGACAAGGCCCTTTTTGAAGTGACAGAGAAAGTAAGTGAAGTGAATTAAAATGTAAGACGACTGGTAAAAAGTAAGCCACAGCGGTTGCACATAAGTGTCCTGAAACCATAAAAAAAAAACTTAGATTTTTGTATTAAGTATGTTTGCAGGGGAGATTAAGGTTCGCTTGTATGTCTTACAGTAAGAATAGCAGAGACCCTATTATGATCTCAGAAACAAGAAGTGAAAGTATTTGTACTGAGGTATAAAGACATATTCTTAAGGTTGCCTGATAAAACCATTTTAATTCAGCACAACATATAAACTATGCCAGGTGAGAAAGTGCACTTGAAACCATACCGATTTACCAGAGTCCCATTGCACATGCTACTACTGACCTGATGAATCCCAACAGGCACTTGGCAGTTGTCTCCAGCTACCCACATTCAAACCGTCATGAGGTATGATGGTTCTCTCACCTTCCCTGATGAGGGATACCAGGGATTCCTCTACCTCATTGTGACTTGTCTTTATTGGTAATCCACACACAATAGGGATGGAGTTGGCATAATGGTTAGGGTGTTTACCTCGCAGACAAGAGGAACAAGGTTTGGTGGGATCAGTCCATTTTAGTGCTAATGTAAACACACAACTAACCAAAACAGCATGAATCACACAGAACATCCACATTTTCAATGCCATCAGGGGAGATGACTGACTGAACTCTAACAGAAATAAATTCATTATAGTACATGCTTAAAACTTTCTATTCATTATTTTAGACCCAACAGCACATACTTCAACAAGGATGTTAGTATTCCTGGTATTTCTAGTCTGTTGTTTGTCTTTTCGGGTTTTCCCAGTTAGGGGTCGCCACAGTGGAACTCCGGTCTGCTAATGATTGGCAGTAGATTTTTATGGTGTCGAGTTGCCAGCCTGACGCCCAACCTTCAGCGAAGGCACGCCCATTCAAGCATGTATTTCGTAGGCCACTCGACCACGGGGAGGACGTGCAGACTCCACACAGAAGGCACTCCAACTGAGAATTGAACAGGAGAACCTCTTGCTGTGAGGCATTTCTAGTTCATGAAATTCCAGAATTAGCTGACAGCATTTCATTTTCCAAACATTTAAATTCCAAAATTACATTACCCTGCCTAACCTTTGCTAAACAGAATATAGTTTCAGTTCATTCAACCTTTCTTAGATAGAAGATTTCTGACTCTGCAATTCTGTCTTTAGAATGTTTTTGGATTCTTTCAAGTTTTTTAAAGATGCTGAATTATATAAATAGCTTCTCCACAGTACTTAATACTGTCTTGTTTCAGTGATCTGTACATTAGAATTAGAACCTTTTCCTATCTGCTATAGATATAACAAAATTTCTATCATAACGCCATAACATCAGCTGAGGATAGCAACAGAATATGCTTCAAACTTAAGTTGATTATCAAACACAACTCTTTATTATTTATTTATTTGACATTTGTTAACCGGGTTAGTCTGACTGAGCGAGGCCCTTTTTCAGTGGAGACCCGAGGAGAAAAGTTCTAAAACTACAGTACAATAAACATTATATAACATAGACAAATGATTATAAGAGCAAAAACTAATATGTGAGAACTAACAGTAAATAACTAGGTCAGTTATTACAAATGAACAAAATATATATAAAATAAAATAAACACAATATATCCACAAGCTAGCAAAGGGTAAAGAGAGGCATAGAAGATGAGTACTTAGAGTATACACAAGTGGAGTACCCCAGTAGGAAGTCAGTATAGAAAACTGCTGTAGAAAAGCAGAGAGGACTGCAGTCTATTAGTAGAGGAAGATATGTTATGTTGGGACATTGCAAGAAGATGACCATGATTTACGGAGATAATCTTTTAGTGATGTTTTAAAGGTGTTAAGGTTAGTGATGCACCTGACATAGGGAGGTAGTTTATTCCAAGCATATGCTATGGAATAGCTGAAGAGTATTTTGCCAATATTTTTATTGGGCTTATAGATTTACTGTAGGTTCTGTTGAGAGTTGCAGAGAGACCAGTTGTGAATATAAGGCTGGATGAGAGTAGCGAGAGAGGGACAAGATGATGGTTCATGTAAGACTGAGTGAGCCATTAGAAGCTGTGGTAACAGGATTTGGTGATGAAACTCTAGCTACTGCAGATTTTTTAGGGCTAAGCAGTGATGAGTATGGTGCAGTTGGTTAGAAGCGAATCAAGCAGTTTTATTAGAGGTGAGTTCAAGATTAGTGAGAAGATTTGACTGGAGCTATGTGAGAATAGGGGCTGCATACAGCAGTGTGGAGAGTAAGAAGGCTTGTGCAAGGGACAGCCTAGAGGCATTTGTGAGGCATTTATTATGTCTGTATAGCAGACTGAGTTTTTGATTGGTCTTTTTAATGCACTGCTGAGTATGCAGATCGAACTTTAGATGGTCATCGATAGTAACACCTAGAAGTTTAATGTAAGGTTCAGTAGAAGTTATAGTATTGTTCAGGGAAGAGACAAAAAAGGAAGTTTTGTGATGATGGAGGATGATAGGGAGAAATAGCAGAAGTTTAGTTTTTTTGGTTTCAGTAGTAATTGGTTGGTGGTAAGCCATCTTTCAACAGAGTGGAGGAAATCTTGAGTCAGGGTATGCAGGTGAGTAATGTCAGGGCAGGAGATGATTGTGGAGTCATCAGCATATTGAATAATGGTAGAGAGCGGACAAGAAGTGTGGAGGTCATTAATAAAGATGTTAAAAACTATGGGACCAAGGATGGAGCCTTGTGGCACCCCAGTTTGTACAGATAGAAAGGGAGATAAATTAGATTGTCATTTCACAGCCTAGAATCTATTTGAGAGGTAGCTAGAGAACCAAGAAATTGCAGAGTTTGAGAGGATAAGTTAATCAAGTTTGGATAGTAGAAGTGTATGAGAAACAGTATCAAAGGCTTTGGATAGATCAAGAAACAGGCAGGAAACTAGCTTATTTGTTATCACGTGATTTTTCAATAGTATTTATGAAGGATGTCAGAGCAGTAGCAGTGCTGTGCTTTGGATGAAAACCATGTTGTGTGGGAGCAAGGAGATTTTTTGGAGAAGCTCATTAAGGAGCTGTTTGTGAAAGCATTTTTCAAGAATTTTAGACAGGGGGGTGAAGATGGAAATTGGTCTGAAATTTGAGGGGTTAGTTGCGTTACCACCTTAATGCAAGGGTACAACATAGAATTTTTTTCCAGATGTCAGACACAGAGTTTTCCATAATGGATCTGTTGATTAATATAGAAATGGGGAAAGCGATAGAATTAACAGCCATTTTTAGGAATTGAGGAAGTAAGTTATCAACTGATGGAGAGCTTGTTTTAAGTTTGGACAGAAGGGATTTGATATAGGTTGTGGGGACAGGTTTGGGAAAAAAGATAGGAGAACTGGTAGAAACTGGTGGTTGGGGTTGGTGACATTATCATTTTTGATAAGATTGCAGATAGAGTCAATGAAAAAGGAATTTAGAAATATACCAGTATCAGATGGAGAGCTTTTTGGGCAGGGATTAGGGGAAGATGAGCACCCAGGATGCAGCAGCTTATTAACAGATTGCCAGAATTTTTGGGGGTTGGAGTGTGGATTATTAAGTGGTTTATGGAAAAATTTTTGTTTGTCAAGGATGACCTTAGTTTTGGTTAAATTACAGAGCTCTCTGTAGGTATGAATATCAGCAATGGATTTGGATTTGTTCAATTTTTTCCATGCACTCACTTTTTCATTAGGGTTTGGTGGCTTTTTTGAGCCAGAGGTCAAAATGAGTTTTGACCCTTAGTTTCCTAATAGGGGCTATGGAGTTGAATGTGTCTAGGAAAATGTTGTTGAA
The DNA here is from genome assembly GCF_019279795.1 of Protopterus annectens. Lineage (NCBI taxonomy): Eukaryota > Metazoa > Chordata > Ceratodontiformes > Protopteridae > Protopterus > Protopterus annectens. The sequence goes on along the minus strand of NC_056740.1, from coordinate 110,943,953 downwards.
AGCTAGGACTGCTTTTTCTAGTGAGAGATTGTGAAGGAAGGACCAGTTAATGGAAGAGAGAAGGTGGTTGAAAGTATCAGGATTGAAGTTTGAAAGTTTGCGGCAGTCTTTGTATAGCTGGGGTTTGTGTAGATGAGAAGAGTGTCTAATTATGTAGGTGAGATGGTGATCACTAAGGGTATCAGGTAGGGTGGAGGGGTTATGGTACAAATTGGGATGTGAGGTGAGGACCCAGTCTACAGTGGAACTAGAGTTGTTGTGTTTGTTTAGTCAGGTTGGGTTAGAGATTAGCTGGGAGAAGCCAAAGAGGTTAATGTAGGAATTTGGGCATTCAGAATTTGGGGCATTCTAATCAATCTTTACATCTCCCAAGAAAACAGTTTCATTTGTGAAGGTTTCAGAGATCCAAGAAAGAAAGTGTTCTAAGATATGGATGTTATTTCCTGGGGGAATGTAAATGGATGCAATAGTTATTTTCTCATGAGAGTTAATTTGACAGTTGGCTAAGAGAATTTTGGCTGGGTAAAATCTGAGGAAGTTATTGAGAGAGGGTGAAGGTTGAGCCAATTACAATAGAGAATAGGAACTCCTTCACCTTTCTTTGTGACCGATCATACCAGAGGATGTTATAACCTGGTGGAAGTATTTTGGTATTGGATATATGAGGCTTGAGTCAGGTTTCAGAGAGGCAAAGTATATCTGGAGTGCGTAAAGACACCCAGGCATGAAAAGGGGAGATTTTGTTCATGAAACATTGGATGTTCATAGATAGCAAAGTTAGAGTTTTGGTGGGGATATATGTAAGAAATTGGGAAGAAGCATTAAGAGTTTTATTTTGGGGATGTGAGGGGTAGGCTGGGAGGGAGGAGTTGTGGTTGGGTCCAGGGTTTGGATGTATGTCACCAGATAGCAGCAAGTTAAATGTAAGTTTTCTGAGGTAAGTAAAGAGGTTATTCTGGGACTTAGTTCTTGTTTTAGTTGTGAGAGCAACTGTAGGTGGAAGGAAAAGCCTAAGTTTATAAAAGGAAAAATTAGAAGGAAGGAAAAGAGATGGGCTATAGTAAAAGAATGGATGATAGATTGAGGGGATAGGGGGAAGGTACTAGTAGGTGAAGAGTTGTTTAGAGGGAGAATGCCTTTATAAGAGGTTGCAATGGTGGCTAGAAAGAGAAAGAGTGTGATAAAAAATATTAGAAGGAAGATGTTTGAAACGTGCAAATGGAGTGGACATAATATGGGCGACTAAGAGATATGCAAATAAGTTGTAAAGTGGATGTATTGGACACTAGAGGCAGGGGGAGTACTGAGTAACAGACTGAGATGTAATTGGTTTATTAAGGTAAGAAGGAAGTGATCATTGATTGGAAAGTACTGGAGGAAGTTGAGTGGTGGAAGGGGGCATGGTTAGTGTGAATAGAGTATAAAGCAAATGAAAGTTGGGGTGGGTGGGAATGGGGGTAAGGTAGGGGAGCAAGTGAGTCTGAGTGTAGTGAGGGTGAATGGAGCGGGTTAAACCAGGTAATGAAATGTCAGAAACTACAGAAACAATCATATTAAGGTGAGTATTTTAACACATAGAATCAAATGTGAAATGGTCCATTTCAATCCAAAGCATAAAAATGCATTTTAATCTCTTTCAAACTCTTAAGTCTTTCAAACTCTTAAGTCTTTAATAATGTTTGATTTGGGAATCATTTTCTGACTAAAAATAAATGGGTAACTATTATCAAAACAGCCAAAGAAGAGAACTTTACATTTAGCAGTATTAAAATATGTGCCATTGAAGTTAGACCAGCAGTATAGTGAATCCAAAAACAGTGTGGCATCCATTGTTCTTTCACATTTCTAACTGTACTAATTTTGGTATCCTCAGTAAATTTTCTAGTCTAAATAACATCACTGGATAGAAAAGAAGACAAATAAACCATGCAGAAATGGCCCAGCATAGAGCCATGTAAGACACCAACTTTGACTATCCTTTCTTCTAATAGTTTGTTCTGGGCTGTAACTCCTGTTTCTCATCCAGTACTCAGCCCACATAATAACATACTTATTAAGGATCAAAGATGCTATGATCTGAATGATCTTACCATGTGTAACTGAATCCTAAGCACTTGAAATATCCAAATAACCCACATGCACAGGCATCGCTATATCACATGTAAGACAAAGATAAAAACCCCATTAAGTTACTCAGACAGGAGTGACCAGAAATAAATCTATGTTAACTAGTGACTGTTAGCGGTCTATATGACAATTAAAAAATAGAAAGAATAATGTCTCCAAAATGACTACCCTTTGGAACAAGATGAGACTATTTCCAGATGTGTGTGAGAAAACTTGTAAACAATGTTTGCTGAAATAACTTATGCTGGGAAAAGGAGAGTTATAAACCTTGGGCAAAAATGTCCATTCAGGCCATCAGCTACCAGAGATGTATTAGCTGTAACACACATCATAGTTGCCTTAAGCTGGCACAATTGTATTTATCCCCTATATTCATATAATATGTTAAAGTCAACAATGCAGAGTGATCTGGGGAAAAAAAGCAAAGTATATCTGCATGTTTTCCTTTGAATCAGTGTTGACAGGATTGTCAAGACACAAACTTTTTTCAACACACTTAACTCTAAATTGTGTTACATGCTTATGAAAAGCATTGCAGTGGGTGGAAATTTGAGATTATGCTCTAGAAATGGTTAAATTACATCCTGGTTCAGCAATGCTATAGAGCAATACCTGATCTTAAAAATGCAGAGGAGAATGCTTAATAATTAAGCAACCCCTATGCACTGTTAACAGCAGGTCTGCACTAAAAGCAGAAAGCACTGGCCAGTAAATAGAAGCAGCAGGACATGAAATGACTTTGTTTCAGCTCACATTCTTGTCTGCTGTCTGCTAAAGTTCACCCAGTAGTTTGATAACAAGTGCTTCCATTAGGCAGGCAATAGGTAAGGATATCAAATACTTCCCCACTGCTTTACCATCTTTCAAAGCTGGAATAATTCATCACTTTTTTTTTTAATTTTACTTTTAATACATTTTTAGTACATGGAGAAGATAAATCTTTATGCACTATGAAGAATTATGAGAAGGCCTGTGACCGTAACCCTGTATTACATGTTTTCGACTCCGATGCAAAGATTTACCTCTTAAGCTTCTTTTGCAAGGTGATTTTCTTGGCACCCATGTCTCCAAAACATAATAAAACAGTTATGATCACTGACACACTCATAGCCCTCTGTGTTATTAACTAAAAATGCAATTTCATACTGAGCCTTTGATGTTCTGATGCAATTTTTTTTAGCAATTTGCTTATTTGAGTATATCTGTGCTTATTCTTAATAAACAGAAATCTTCTTTAGTTGTTCCAAATTGTTTTAGCAACCATTCTATAGGAATGTGGACTACCATTGCAGAACTTGATCCACAGATCTTTTAGAAGTAGAAATGACTTCAGTATTTGCAACATGTTTTAGAATCATAGTATCTATCAAACAACAGAATGACTTCCAACTATCCATTCAAGTTCCATTTTTCAATCTTGGCATTGATAACTTCATAGTCCTCTTGATAGAGCTTCCTATAATTCTCAGATGGAACAATAATCCTAATGTTCTGTAACATTTTCCTTGACACACACAGGTGATCTGAATTGTCAGTAACATATGTACAATTCCAGTTAAAAGTATAATAGATGCTGTTTACAGCAGCAGCAACATCAAATAAACTGTTATCATGAGCATTCTGACAATTTGAGTGTAATTATTTACTGACCTAATCTCCAATAACTTTGAAAACATCCTACTAATGTTGAAAGGAAGTTTACCTAATATTTGGGGCATTAGGATCCATAGCTAAGATTAAAATATTTTCTTTAAGAAGGATGGGGAGGTCAGCAACAACCTTTCATCTCATTTGGGCAAACATACTTTAGGACCTATAAAAAAGTAATATTCCATACATCCCCATCAGTATAGATGGAAACTGCCACAAGAAAAGATACTTAATGTTGGCCTAATACTGTCCTTAACAAACATTAAAACATTATCCTCATTCTTACTTGTTCTGTATTGATGGTACCCAAAAAATCCAAGTATTTGACAAGACATTTTAATTGTACTGAAGCAAGTTTCTGTAACAAAAAGTATATTGTATCCCTCAGCAGATATCCTTGCCTTAAAGTCACACCACCTTTGCTACTGAGGCTTCTGATATGTTTAATAGACACTTGAAGTTTTCTATGTCTGTGCGCTACAATGGTGCCACCATCCTGGCACTTTTCCATGGTGTGGCAGACTTTCCCATGGTGTGGCAGCAGTGTGAATGTTAGCCATGCTTTCTGTCTGTCAGACCTGTACTGACAACATTGTCTTCGCCTGGTGTCCTAGAGGCCTCATGTGCTCTGCCACAATTTGTGCAGTCCATGTGCATATGGTATGCTGTTACAAAAACCCACACAACATGACAGAGACCAGGCCTAACCAGGCTACTTTTGCCAAGTAAGGGTGATCCATCTGTCAGGACTATAACTTGAACTGACCATGCTCCCTGTACCTAACAAAGTTAACTGCATTAGCAGTACAGTGACCTGAACTGACAGAGTCTCGTATGCCCTCTCATGATGAGCATCTCACAAAGCAGTATTGTGAACAGGACTAACCATATTCCATGTGCCTTGTCAGGTTGAGTGCCCCAGCAAGAGTCTTGTCCAGTCCACCATGGTCTGTGAGGTTGAGTTTACCCAACAAGAATGCAGTGGGCCTACTTGTTCTGTGTGCCCTGTCAGGTTGATCAGACCATCATATTAGTCCATTCATGGCATGTTCTGCTTTTATTCCCATATATTACTCTGTTCAGTTACTGTCCCTGTTGACTCCATGTATCCTTGTATGTTCACTAGAGTTGTATGGTCTATTAACAGTGGTCTTGTATGCTGTCAATTTGCCGGTCTGGCAGTATATTCTGTTATCCACTGTATTCTTTTCCTCCATCTTGCTGTCCCAATGTGGTCTCCTGATATATGATGACTTCATGTTATTGTGCTAAAGCAGTTTCATCCTACAGCAAGTAAATGATGTGATTTTACATGCTTGCAGGTTAGAGGTCTCTGAACTGCAGCTAAAATTAAGCATATTTTCAACAATTGCTGCTATTATGAGGCTCTTGTCTGCCTGTCCCCAGGAAGATAGGTCATTTATAGTGTTTGTGTTTGCACAGCCACTGCAAAGTATGTACTGCTGCCTGACCACACTGCTGTTACTTTGCATCATGGTACCATGCTACTTATGTTATATGGTGTCTGGAATGTATGGCTGTATGCACTGGGCTATCATCTTTCACCTCATTTACACCACCAGAGTAGATGCTGTCTCTTAAAGCACTGAATTCAGCTGGAATTCCATGTGGTTCAGATAGGAGATTATGATCTTCCTACAGTTGCTGCATATTACTCTAGGAAGGAGCTCTTAGGAGAATATGAAGGCCTCCTCGAAAAACCGAAGCCTAGTACCAGCTTACATGGTCACTGAGTGATGCAGATGTAGGCACAAGTGACCTGTGAAGATGCCACTCAGACCTTCTTTAGTGGAAAAAAATGAGATGAGGTAGAGAAAACCACTTTACAATAGTAAGCCTTCTCCAGTTGGTTGAACACTGTACATTAGGCATATCAGCTGACTGTAACTGCCTTCGGTTGTCAGGGATATATCATGCTCATTACTGTTTATCTTATGTTTTCCAGTGCCCAGGAGAATACAGACGATAAGGATGGCCTGTCTAAGGAGGTCTGAATGGTTCTCCATGTGACAACATGAATGTAGTGTATGGCTACCTGGACTGTAACATTTCAATGTTGGGTAATGCAAATAGGTTCATAGGTTCATAGGTAGGTACTAGGCTTTCAGCCCAAGGGCCTACGCAAGCCTAGCCAGCAGGGTTCCATAGCTTACACCACCCAAGAAAGTTATTTTCCTGTGCCATTGTCCAGCAGAGACACAGAAGCGATCCTCGGGGAGTATTTCCTATTTCCCATCCACTTATCAAGATTATTCTTGAAGAGTGCTAATGAAGAACTTTGCTTGACATAGATGGGTAGCTTGTTTCAGAGTATGGGAAGTCTCTGGGACATGAATCTATCCCTCCAGCATGTCCTGTTTATTGTGGTGACTCTTGTCTATTGTGGTCCTTAGAGCATGTAGGTTCATAAATTAGTACTAGGCTAACTGCCCTTACGAGCCACTTTAATCCTAGCCAATTATCCCCTGTGAGATTCAAACCCTGTACCTTGCATTTGTAAGGCAAACACCTTAACCATTAGGCCATCCTCCCAACCCCAGCTCAGAGGGATTGGGATTTCTTTAGGTGTAGCATGTCCAACAGCTCTGGATTTGACATAGCTTTATATGTTAGGCAGAGATCACCTCGGAGTAAGTGATATGCTATGGAGTAAAGCTGGAGTTTTTTGAGGCGGTCAGTGTAGGGCATTTGTTTGAGGCCAGTAATCCTCTTTGTGAGGTACTTCTGTGGCCGTTCCAGCTGCTGCAGATGTCTTGTGAGATACATTCCAAAATGTACTAATCTTTTGTATTTGCTTCCCTCTTTTTAATCTTTTGTTTTACTTTTTCTTTTTCTTTTGTTTTCCCACATGATCAGCCATGGTGCAGGCTGTAGTGAGGCAGAAGCCACCAGATGCAGCACTTACCTTTATGCCTACTGATGGGTCCCCACCAGTCCACATTCCTGGCTCTCTACAGGATGGTTAATATCACACAGTAGAGTATGACCTGGAGGGCAGCCTGTGTCACCATATCTCAGGAAGGGAATGAAGGCTTCATTTTTGTGAGTGGTATCTCCTGGGTCTCCAAATTTGAAGTACAGTGACTGAGGAGGATCAAGGTGGACCAGTGGCTGGATGCCAGCACTGTCATCATTGTGTAGCTTGTGGATTTCATTGAGTTGCATAGCTGCTGGAAGCATCTGCTCATGATGCCAGCAGGGAGTTGACGGCATCTGGCTGGGTTCCTTCATGGACCAGTCATGTAGGCCCTCCTTACTCATCCCTTTTCCCCCATCATTGTGCTTCATCATCCCTGTGTGTCATTCCCAATTCCCCCTTTATATTCCAACCCTCTCTGTAACCAGTTGATCACCATCTCTCAGCCTACATCTCTCCACTTTTGTTCGCCCCTTATATGTCCCTACCCCTCTTGTCTGTCTTTGTCTGCATTGAATACATTCTGCACTTTTTTCCTTCCCCTTACTACCCTTCCTAGCCATAATTTCCCCTTGCTATCTTTCCCCTCGTACCTTTCTTCTTTAAATAAGAAATGTGCACCCGTGCTCATAGAATTGCCCTTCTTCACCTCACCTGTTTTTGTTCCTATTGCATTACTCTGCTTGCTTTTCCCCATTTCTGTTTGTACTATCTCCCTGTTTCTTCTTCATTTGTACGATGAAATGATGCAACACCATGCTGTTGTGGCCTAATGGTTAAGGTGTTTGCTTTACAAGCACAAGGTGCAGGGTTTGAGTCTCATAAGGGATAACTGGCTAGGCTTAAAATGGCTTGCAAGGGCAGTTAGCCTCGTACTAATCTATGAACCTATGGTGCCCATCTATCAGCCTTCCACCGTGGCTGCATTGCAACCATGTAGTGCTTCAGTGTGCATACCATCAGGAACGTCACCTGTCTGGTGCTTTCCTCATGGGTCACATGATCACACATAATGCCACTATTCCAGAAGCTCAGTTACTGCGGTTATTACAGTTGTACAGTTTTATAAATGATGCAGCTCAGTTTCCAGCATGACCATGGTATACTGGCACTAATATATGCCAATTATACGCTTTGAGCTCCATTATGCTAAATTTGTTTACTGCTGAACTGTGGCACAACACTGTTTTTCTTCTCTTTTTCTGAATATTCTCCTTTGTGTTTAATTAGTGTTTTGGATAGAGTTTAGTTTGTTTGTTTTATGAAAAGCTTATCCCATGAATGTTTTTATTTCTCTTTTCCAAAGTATTTTTAGTCCATATACTTCCCTTTTTTCCCTATTTATGGCACATGGGTTGGGGTGTCACTTCAGAAGTGACAGTCATCTAGAGCTAAGGTTCATACCATCAGGTAGCTAACCCTGTCACAGTTGTTCTTCCATACCACATGCAGGCATGCACTCACACCTCTGCCCAGTTTAGAGCAGCCAGTCCTCCTAATACATGTCTTTGGAATATGGGTGGGAAACAGAGCACCCAGAAAAAAAAACACCTAAACACAAGGAGGACATGCTGATTCTGAACAGAAAACACCCCAGCTGAGAAGTGAACTGGAGAACCTCTTGCTGTGAGACAGCAACACTATTTGCTGTGCCACTGAACTGTTTGATTGTTTTAAATTAGTTTCTGATAAAGTGATAAAAGTATGAAGGTCATCTTGTATTTTAGTGGGGGTATAATATATTTTATACTGTAAGTAGTTTAATGAAGATAGTTTATTTTATTTTGTATGTGAAATTTGCTAGTAATGCCATTTTCCAAGTGACTGGTTCTAGTTATGATGTCTTAAATGTTGTTTAATATATTTTTTCAAAGAAGAAAAATGCAATAAACACAAACTTGACTTTTTAAACAGAGCTACAAAATTGAGACAAAACTTTATGAATGTAACATATCATAATATGCCAATATATAACTTCATAACATGATATTTAAAATAACAATGCAAACATTTTCCTCAATAAATTAAGAATTCCACGAAAACCCTGAAACTGCTACGTAAAAGAAGCCAAGTAAAAAACAAATGCCCAGTGTGATGCCATTACACTAGCCTAGTAATTAAGGAGCCTCAATCCTCACCATTAGCACCAGTGAAGAACACAGAGATCACAGTCAGTCTGGGTCTGGTTTCTCCCTCTTTCTCCAGATTGACTCCCCACTGGCAAAGCTATAGGGTTAAGATCTCAGCGGAGTAGTCAAGCGAAAACCTCTACCTCATCCTCTCTGTCCAACCAGTGCTTTGTGTCCCTGCCAAATAGCTGACACAGACACACTTTGAGATTTGATTTATATACAAATACACAGACAGTCCTGGGGAAGGCTGGCACAGGTTCACTAGCTATGTCCCCTTCTGCCCAGACTATCAGGTTGTAATCACTGCCATCAACCACCCTTACTTATCAGCTACTATAAGGCCCTTCCCAAAGGTGACCAATTCTACTGTGTAATGTTACTATTATCTGATGTGTGACCAACAGCAAGGCTATTTAAGAGTGGCACCAAATACATATGCAAGTACTCTAAGAGCCTAAATATCTCTAAACAAACCATCCACAATTAAAAGGTTTAAATATATTTAATAATAAATAATAAAAACACAAGACAATACTCAATAACTCAACACAGTGATGACAGAGTTCAGAATCACAGGGAATACTTTAAAACAACATTGCAGGACAGTCTCACATAAATACAGAAAACATCTAATCTTTACTGTATTCCTATCTATATTTAAGAGATACTATGCCCAAAATGACTTACTTACAGAGCAAGCAAATACAGATGAGAAGTGCTGATGAGAGGATATTTCTAGGTCCAAAGACAAATACAAAATGCCCAGACTTTCTCTGAGAGGTAGTTCTTAAATTGCTATCAGACATTTCTGCTGGGTTATCTCAGATTACATCATTCTTTGTCACATCTGCCTTCAGTTCCCAGGCTAACAGATACTTAAAATTTAACACTTCTTTGTAAAACTACTTATCTCTCAGAAGTTGGCCTACAACTGGAAGTTGTAAAACAGTTAAACACTTTTACATTTAAACATGTAATTATTTATGTTTCCAGACAATAGAAAGAAACCTCTAGCTGTAGACACCCTGTCTCTCTGCATTAACTAACTTTATAGCACAGTCATAAACAATTTCAATTTATTTTCTTAGAGTTTTGCAAGTTAACTCTGCATGTTCCAGCTTCTTACTATCAAAACATACATTTGCATAGGCATATAGTTAATATACATTTATGTTATTTTCCAGTAGGTTACACTGTGGTTACATTCTTGAAGCTCAGTGCATAACATACAGTTTAACAAACACTTCTGTACCAGCAGTTTAATACACACACAAGATATAGTTCTCTTACATTTGTATGACAAGCCTATGGATCATATTAAAATTCACAAATGACATATGATTATTTACAAAATTCCAGATAGCTGAGCTGGCAGCCTCACAACCAGGAAGCCATGATTCAGCTACCGGAGTATTTAATAGGTTAAAACAATACAATTAAGCTCTCATTTCTTTGAACTTCAGAACTATGTCATAGAGGAAAATGAACCCTTCGTACAAGAAATTAGATCATTATATACCCCCAGATACAACCAATGTAGAAAGGCTGTAAAAAAATGTAAAAAAAAAGCATTTAAAGGCAGAGTGCATGACTGCCATGTAAATACAGAAAAACTTTACAATTTGGAAGCTGTTATCTACAGCCGCTCACAATAGACAGGCTTTATATAAACCAGGAGAATTGGTAGCATTCAAATAAATCTGCCAATACATCCCTCTTTTTAATTCTGCCAGTCACCACAATAGACTCCTGTAACAATCTGCTCCAACACGTCATCTTTCACAACACTGTAATGATATTGCTAGATCCTTATATTCAAAGCATTTTAAGTCTTGCCAACATAAAATGCAGTACAGGTACAACACTTTGTAAGGTAAACCACCCTCTCAGTTACAGTTGAATTTACCTCATGGCTTAAGGTCCAAAATTTTCCCATATAATGGACCCTCTGGATTGATCTCAATAAAAGGACATTGTTTATGCCACCCACATTTTATTGTCAGAAAAACAGTCTCGGAAAGCTGACTAACTGGCCTCTCCAAAATCGTCTTAATATTTGGTTTATTTTCAAAACTGAAGCTTGGTGGAAATGCAAACAATGATTTTAACTCATCATCGCATTGAAGCAAAAACAGTTATTGCAAAGGATTTTCTAAATGTCCTTAGCATCAGCAGAATAATGCAAGGTCACATCAGAATGAAAGTATTGCCTTTGTTCAGCTTTATACCCCACAGCACCTAATAAAGACAGATCTTTTTGCAAACCCTTAATAATAATGGGTTTATATTTGCCTTACCTCTTATGAAGGACTAGATGGTACTGTTCATCAATCAATACACAGGATATCCTTGAGTCAGAAATGTGGATTTAAGCATGTTAAATTCCACAATACATATTTCATCATCCGACATAAGGCAAGAGACCCTGATGAACTGGTTCTTGATAACCCCTTTCTTCTGATGTAAGGGCTGACAACTGATAAAATACAAAAAACTGTTACAAAATGTTGGCTTCCTAACAATGGAAGTAACAAAACCACAATTCATATTCTTCCAGATTTCGATATCCAAGAAATTAACACAGCTTTTATCCACCCTGTAGGTAAATTTGAGGAACAATGATGCTTCCAGTTGTATAATAAAGCCATCAAACTGTGCTGTGCTACCCAACCGGATGATAAAAAGGTCATCCAGGTAATGAAAATATCCAATGCAATGTGAAAAGAAATCAATCTTGATGACCATTTCCAGTTCCCATCTCAACAAAACCATATTTACAAAAATGGGGCACACAAGGCCCCCATAGCCACACCCTTCAACTGCTTGTAATATTCTCCCGCAAATGAAAGAAAATTATTCTGCAACACCAGTTCCATAAAATCACCAACCAGCATGTTATCATTGTCCAGGAGACATCAATATCTAGTAACCATTTCTTGAAACCACTTGAGACCTTCCTCATGAAGGATAATGACATAGAGGCTCTGAATGTCACATGTTGCCAACAAAAATTAGTTTCCACACTCAATGCCTCTGAGCTTAATCAACAAATCCCAAGAGTCAGAAATCATGTGCTTGGTTTTACCACAAAGTTTCTTTAGTTTTTGATCAATAAACTTTGCCAGTGGTTCAGTCACTAAGCCCCCCATCTTCATTTATTGGCTGCATAGGGAATCGGAAATACTTGAATGAATTTTTTGGATCCCAAAGATTTTTGGAATGGTGGGGTGATGTACTTTAAGGAAATCATATAGCCCCTGTGATGCAGTGTCAAACAACAGCAGTTCATCATGAGCTATATTAATCACCCTATAGAAAATGTTGATCTAATTAATTGAGACCACACTGCACAGAGTCATCATTTAATAGTGTAAACATTCTGTTAATATAATCCAAGTGGTCCATAACCACTAACCCTCCACCCTTATCAGGCTTCATACACCTGATGTTCTTGTCCTTAGTGATACTGTAGAAGATGTCTCTATCTTGCTTAGATAAATTATAAAAGCCTTTTCTGCTGCTATTCTTAAGCAGGCCCGTTATTTCTGTCTCACAGGCTTTTTCAAATATATTCAAAGCAGGGTGGAGGGGGATTTGTGACACTTTTTCTTTTCAAGTGACAAGAAGGGTGCATCAACATCAAAGACTCTCCCAAATAAAATTTTAAAGTTCAGTTTTTTAGTGAGGAGTTTAAGATCTATGAGAATTCTCTCCACTTTAGCCCAGGCCGAGGGTATAAAGTTAAACCTTTTAAGAAACCAGCAGTGGTGTTCTGGCCGAACGTACATATCAGTATAGTTGTAAGTATTAAAATCAAAATGAGAAGAAATAGACAGTGTACCTGAAACTTGAAATGACCTTTGCTCTAAATCATTTCACAATACCATCCCCTGCATTGACTCAGTCGACCTCTCCTACTCTTACAGGGATTGGTTGGTCTCTGACCATTCAATAAATCCCCCACCATCTAGCCCTTCCTGGATTTGTTTGCCAGATGCTTTGACCATCGAGGGGGATTCTAGTCTAAAGGGATATCTCCTTCAGTGCAGCCTTGGGTATATCCTGAAAATTTTTGCTGGTATTCAATGGATAATCAAACAAGCGGGACTCCCCCTGTGATGCTGAATAGGTATTCTTTGTCACATAAGCTTTATCATCGTGAATAAGCTTAATTTTCCTAGTCAACAGAAGTTTTTTGTATCTGTCTTTAATTTTAAGTATTCAAGAATGTATTGGCAACAGTAAATTAATATCTTGATGATTTGACTACATGTACTTAGCAATAGCAGAAACAATCCTAATCATGGATCTCTTCTCAAATCTTGCAATATCAGTTAGACCACTATGGATATGGTAATGCCAGTGTGCTGAATTAACATGTAACTGATGTTTCTTCAGCCTTTTGTTAACATGATTCCATACAGGAGAAATATTCGGACAAAACCAAAAGAGATGGAGAACATCAGCCTCTCTATCTGGACTGGTTAAAAAACAGGCTTGTGTTTTAGGAAACTTTCCACACAGCATGATGTAAAGATAAGTGGATCATTAAAATATTTATTAAAGTAAAAGTAAACATGCTGTTGTTAAGTCAGCCACTGTAAAACCATTTCTCTTCATCTGATGTAATATGAAAAAAAAATCTGTGCAATTGTTTCCCTTTGTTTCATTTACTTCTCCTTCAGATGGCATCATGATGCGTATCCTTAGTGGAACTGCAATATAAGAATCTGACGGGCAGTAACACACATGCACACACAAACACACACACACGCAAGTGCTTGTACCTGTGTGCACTCACAAATATGGAAATTATCGCACATTTGACAGATGCTGTGAACTGCAAAGTGCTAAGTAAGTCTGGACCATACACCCATGGGCTTGAAATATTAGATAACTCAATTCAGTAAAAAGAGTTTTCATTTGCAGTTATATACAACCTTTTGACTGTGTGTAGGAGAATTTAACCAGTGAAGATAACCTTTTGGAGTTTCTAGTTGAGCAATATTGGAGTGGTAGCCTGTGTCACCACATCTCAGGAAGGGAATGAAGGCTTCATTTTTGTAAGTGGTGTTCTCCTGAATCTCCTAATAGAGTAGAATTTAAGCCTTTTATATCCAAGTAATCTGTACAGCAAAGGACAGAAGTGGATTAGGTAGTAGAGATGAAAGGCAGTACGGACATCGTATATAGCCAGTGGTTGTAGTGTTATAAGCCAGACATATTCACTGTATATTATACCTACTTAATTTGAAAGACTAAGAGTAGTGCTGCTAAAACATTGACACCTCCTTAGTTCATTAAATAATATATACAAACAAATCAGAACAAAACAAAAAGTTTCTGTGGATAGCACCTTGTGTATATATACACAGGTATGTGCCACGTATGACCCGGTTTAGAGAATTCCTACAGATCCCTGCTTGGAACTGCATTGGCTAGTAATTGATACTTGTGGACCATTTAGGCAATAGCCATCCTACAGGGCATCTATAAAATTGGCAGTGTATTGATCTTCTAATAAACTGATAGAAAACCTTCAAAGGTTATGTGCCATAGTCCAACCAAACTTAACATTTTACATGGCTTGTTGGTCTAGGGGTAAGATTGTGGGAAGATTACCCATTACTTAAAGTAGCTTTTAACAGAGTGATAGTGAAGTAAATGTTATTTTTGATTTTAGAGACTAAGAGAGTACAGGCAGGTTGGAGTGAGTGGAGAAGAGTGTCAGGAGTGATTTGTGACAGACTAGTACCAGTAAGAGTGAAAGGGAAGGTCTACAAAAGGGTAGTGAGACCAGCTATGTTATATGGGTTGGAGACAGTGGCACTGACAAAAAGGCAGGAGTCAGAGCTGGATGTGGCAGAGTTAAAGATGTTAAGATATGCACTGGGTGTGACAAGGGTAGACAGGATTAGGAATAAGTATATTAGAGGGTCAGCCCAGGTTGGACAGTTTGGAGACAAAGCTAGAGAGGTGAGATTGCGTTGGTTTGGACATGTGCTGAGGAGGGATGCTGGGTATATTGGGAAAAGGATGCTAAGGATGAAGCTGCCAGATAAGAGGAAAAGAGGAAGGCCTAAGATAAGGTTTATGGATGTGGTTAGAAGGACATGCAGGTGGTTGGTGTGACAGAGCAAGATGCAGAGGACAGGAAGAAATGAAACAGGTGATCCACTATGGCGACCCCAAACCAGGAAAAGCCAAAAGAAGAAGACTTTCTCTTCATGTTGTGTAGAGACAGGGTTACAATCAGTTATCTTTTCAGTATGAGAATATGTGATGTTACAAGTTTTTAAAATGCATCAAACTAGACAAATATAGCTATAACCTGGCATAACTCTCTACTGTCCAGACTTTGTCAGGAAATGCTGAATTTTGTTCAAAAATAACAAGGTGCCATAAAATTATGGGTGGCCCCTTTAAATTACAATTTATTTAGACTTTGACAGCCTCACATCATCAGTGATGTCTGATAATATGATGACAGTAGAAATGTCACATTGAATCATTTATGAAGCAGGTATGGTAGGGCACAGTCTAGTCGGTTCCTTACCTGGCACTGTTTTTGAGGCATGCACAGTGCCAAAAACAGGAGCTGATATACTTCCTTCAGTTTGCTTCAGAATTCTCCAACTTTCCTTTTGTTAGTGTTAAGTTTGAGCTTTCTTTTCCAAACAGCTTCAGTGTAGAGCCAAACGTTAGTTGAAGAGGTGTGGAGGGAGTTCAGGGTCTTTGCTAGCGCTGTATGTTCCACCTCATTAACAAAGTAGGCTACTGAGTTCATCCAACCAAATCTGTAATGACCGAGCTTACTTGTTTTTAAAACTCTGAAAGTACACTGTATATAACCATAATTATCACACTACTTCCTCAAATATTCTGGACAAAGACAAAAATAATAGAGGAGAAAAAATTTAATTATTATTCTAAATCACTTAATAGAACATGTCTTTTTTTAACCATAAGAAGTATGAAACCATAATGATCAACGGTGATATTATTAACCACACTGCTAAGTGAGTTACTAGAAAATCAAAAAAGAAAAAAAATATGAGTTACAGAGCAAACGTATGAGGCAAATTCAAAGATATTATATAAAATCTGGGATAATTGAAAGGTATGGCCCTAAAATGAGGGTAACAAACAAAACAACAGAAAAGTAACTACTGCAAGAAGTCAAATTATGATGGAGGAGGAAGCAGAATGCAGAAAAAGAAAAGTAGAAAGCACTGAAGCTTTGACATTCATGATGAACTGGAATCCCAAAGTAGTGACTCGATTATAATGTGGGTAATTAAAGTTTATTATGACCACTATTTACGGAGAAGAGCTACATTTGTCTGAGTTCACCGAAATGTAGCAGCACAGGACTACTCAGTTGTCAGCTGATAAATTAAAACGTGCACTTTTTATTGTGCAAGTTTTATAAAAGACAGTCAAAGTTATATACAGCAGCTTTGTATTTCATTTTAGGTATATAGTCTGTTTTATTTTATTTTCGTACTGGATTTAATATCTTTATTTTGGCTGTCCATTATTATATTATTTTTATTAGTTTGTTTATTGGGCTGCTTCTTCTTCTACTTGTCTGTACTTTTCTGGTGCCTTTATTCCTATTTTAATAGCAGAACTCGCAGCTTGTGTGACTATGGTGGTTTGTGGACATAAGTGATGCAGGGTTGTCACTGAGTAGGGCTGAGTGTGCATGGGAGTATGGGTGTTTGAGTGTGTGTATGCTTGTTTGTGTGCCTGTTTTGGTGAAATGAATTTGTATTTTTTTTCTTAGTTTTGAAAAATCATTTTGTGTCTCTGTTTTTCTAAACTTGTTTCTGATTGGTGGTACCCCACAATTCTATTGAAGTGGGAGTGGGTATACTATTAGGTATACAGAGCTATGCTAATTAGTAGTACAGATTTTGGGTAAGGTGTACTTAGTTTTGAAGAGCTTATGTCTAGATTTTTGATGCCTGCAGGTTGAAAAGTATGTTATCTGTTCATCGCCCATCAGTTTGTGAATGATTTGAGGTGTTCAACTCAGAGGGGCATATAGAAAGACATAAAGGCTCTTGCTAGGCATGTGCTAGTGCAGGAAAGATTCTAATCCTAAGTGGAATTCTATCATCACGCAGAACAGTACCCATATTAGAAAAAAGATAACTTGCATTAATAATTGACAAAGTCAATGGTGCCAATATGGGGGAGGTCACAATATAATTCAGCTTGGGACAAGATGATTGATAAGTATAATTTCTTTGCAGGGAGTGTCCAGCATGTTTTCTGTCATAGCTTACATATATTGGCCAAAATCTTTACTGTCCTCATAGCACTTTTTGTGAGGCAAAGTCCATCGTCTTAAGAATCCCAGCATAGCATAAAACAGCACATTAGATCGCAAGCATGACACTGTCAGTGTTGTCTATGTAATAAGGTGTCTAACCTTGAGGCTGTCCTGCAACTTGAAGACATCCACATTTGTTTAATAACAGAGTTGGGGTTTCACTGCAAAGGCAGCACTTCTTCTATACCAGGGTTCCGCACATATGACACTTTCAGAACTGGATATCAATGTAAAGAGCCTAGAGAACTCATCATATTACACTTTATAGACCTAGATATTGAAAACCTAATAACTCTGGACCCTCACTAATTCTGCTTCATCAAGGATAGATTGTATCTACCCATCTATTAAACCTCTTCAGAAGAGTAATAGAAGATGTGGATGGTAGTCATGTTGTTCAAACAGCATACCAAGATCTGGCTAAAGCCTTTGCACAATTTCTCCATGTGATATTCTCAACAAACATAAATTCCTACATATGAACCCTTATATTTTTTGATGAGAAACAAACTTACTGTCAAAAAGATCAAGCATACAAGTAAAAACTTGAAGTAGCTGGAAGTACTGTATTATGTAAAACATTTACCAGTAGTATCCCCCATAGTTCTGTGCTAGACCCCTCATATTTATATTTATTTCTTTGACCTTCAAGTGAATATCACCCATGTGCAGCTTATTAAATTTCATGATGATTTCAAGATAGATGTTGACTCAGTCTCTAGATCTTCCAAAAACTGACGTAAATAAAACTGTTAAATAAAATTCTAAAATTTCTGTTCCATGACCTATGGCGTAGTTGGCTCCCAATTGCAGATTAATTCAGTCAACAAAGATCTTGCCACAATTCCCTGTCCATTGACCAGCAAATTGCAACACTAGTGAGAAAATTCTTCTATGTGGGCCTAATAATATGAAGGCATCTTAATATCCAAAGATGTTTTCATCCTTCTACAGTCATCCATTATCAGACCAGTTTTTGAATACAGTGCCCACT
Source organism: Protopterus annectens (assembly GCF_019279795.1). Taxonomy (NCBI): domain Eukaryota; kingdom Metazoa; phylum Chordata; order Ceratodontiformes; family Protopteridae; genus Protopterus; species Protopterus annectens. The sequence goes on along the minus strand of NC_056740.1, from coordinate 110,925,771 downwards.
TTGGCATGCATTTTTCTATACACATCATACAACTCTAAAGACCATAGAGGTTACTAACTAAACATATCACAGTCTTGAAGAGCTTTAGGTAAAAAAACAGACTTGAATCTCTTTCCTATTATTCAGGAGCCCTACTATTTATCACTAGATAGTTGACTTCGTACCTAAGGGATCTCAGGCATCCCATCATGGTGACTAAACTCAGAGAAAAGCAAGAAAGTGAATGTAGAAAAATTCCTCATGTTCTCCCTCTGTTTGATGTCCAAGTTGACAGATGCATAGTTATGAGGTGTGAGTGCTTGCTAGCACATGTGGAGCTGTGCAGGATGGCTTGCCACCCTGTAAAAAAAATATTTTTATATTAGTGACCTTGAAAGTGTTACTGTTTTGATCAGTGGCCTAAGGTTTTATATGCTTTGGACTGAAATAATCACATGTTGATTAAATGAGACATGATTATTCATAGTGGTCTCCTATACTTTTATTTTATTATTTATTTTATTTATTTGACATTTGTTAACTGGGTTGGTCCAGCTTTGCCAATGGTCCATTTTGAGTGGACACCCAAGGAGAAAAGCTCCCATATGTAAAGAAGCAAAAACTTGGAAATACGTACATACAATAAAAACAATGATACATTCAGAAAATAAGTATCAGTCAGAACAACACTAAGACAAATAAATCCATAGACCATTCCTATTTTGAACATATACAATGTATAAAAGGCATAATATATGTGTATACAAATGAGACAAAAATACAGTGGTAGAAGTTCTCTTAGTGTGCTTCACAAGTATAATGAGTGTGTCATGTAGAGTTGGCATGAACAGGTCCAGGTATTTAGCAGATGAAGTTTTAACACTCTTTTGAACTGGTGTTTTTGGGAGATGTTTCGTATATTTAGAAGGTGTGTGTTCCAGATATGTGCTATTGTATACTTATAAAGAGACTTTCCTATGTTCTTTTTGGGTTTGTAGACATCAAGGAGATTTTTATCAGTTGTATAGAGGTGCTGGGGGGGTGTACTAAGATATTAGGTTGGAGAGAGAGGGACAGGAAAAGGCGACATAGAGAATAGAATGTATGATATGTAGTTGACGAAGTAGTAGTTGATGAGATAATTCAGGCCAGTGAAGCTTTTTTAAGGTTAGACAGTGATGGGTATTATGGGTAAGATTAGTGGTAAATCTGGTGATTTTATTGTATGTTTGGGTCAGTTTGGTAAGTAGAGTAGATTGGACGTTGGTAAGGACAGGGGTGGCATATAGTACACTAGGTAAGAGGAGAGATTGGGTCAGCTTGGCAGCTTATGTAAGGAATTTCTGGTTTCTGTACAGAAGTCCAAGTTTCTGGTTTTCTTTATGCATTGTTTGGATATGCATGTCAAATTTTAGTTCATCGTCTATAATGGTGCCCAGTAGTTTAGTATGTGGTTCAGATTTGATAATAGTATTGTTGTGTGAGGTGATGACAAAGGAGGATTTGTAATGTGTCAGTGTTCTAGGAAAGAAAAGAAGGAGTTTAGTTTTTTTTAGGATTTAATCCTAACTGGTTATTGGAGAGCCAAGTTTTGATGGATGAGAAGGTATTTTGAGTGAGTGTTAACATATCGGAAACATTATAGGCATTGGAGATATTTGTGGAATTGTCAACATACTGTAGTAGGGGAAAGCCTACAAACAGTGTGTAGTTCATTTATGAAGATGTTGAATAAGAGGAGGTCCAGGATAGATCCCCAAGGGACTCTTTTGTTGATTGGAAGAAAGGGGTAGAAGACAGTTTGCCAATGAACAGATTGTTGCCTATTAGAGATGTAGCTGGAGAACCAATTTACTGAGGAGCTGGAGAGGTTGAGTTCAGACAGTTTATTTAGAAGTTTAGAGCGGGAAACCATATCAAAAGCCTTAGAGAGATCAAGGAACAGACTGGAGAGGAGCATGTTGTTATAATGGGCCTTGGCAGCTGTCTGCGTGAAAGAGAGTAAAGTAGTGGATGTACTGTGGTGGAGCCTGAAACTGTGTTGGATAGAGTTTAGTAGGTTATTGTCCAGCAGGTGTTTGATTAACTGGGTATGTATGCACTTCTCAAGAATTTTGCAGAAAGGGGGCAGAATTGCAGTTGGTCTGTAATTATAAGGGTCGGTGGAGTTTCCACCCTTATGCAGTGGGATTGTGAAGAAGGATTTCCGTATGTCAGGGACACAGGCTTCATTAATGCAGCTGTTTATTGGCATGGAGATGGGGTAGGCAATAGACTCTGCAGCATTTTTGAGAAAGTAAGAAGGTAGTTCGTCAGCTGAGGGGAGTAGGGTTTAAGTTTAAGCAAAAGAGATTTGATATAGGTGGTGAAGACTGGTTTAAATGAAAAGGAGTTGGATGGTGTATTGCTTAAGGATGGAGGAGTAGAAGAGGAAGTGTTGCTATTTTGGGTTAGTTTTTGGATAGTTTTTAGAAAGTAGTTGTTTAGGAGAGTGGCTATTTCAGTGGTAGAGTTACTGGGGAAAGGGTTGAGTGTGGTAGGACTACCAGGATACAGAAGTTTGTTAATGGTAATCCAAAATTTTTTTTTTTGGATTATGTTGTGGGTTTGACTGGGTAGAGTGGAAAAAGTTCTCTTTATCAGTTTTGACTAGTTTTTTGCCAGATTTCTAAGCTCTTTGTACTGTTGAAGTAGAGGAGGGTATTTGTTTTTGACCCAGGCTTTCCAAACCTTATCCCTTTTGTGCATTATAGAGTGGGTATGTTTAGTAAGCCAGGGGGCAAAATTGGATTTTATTCTGACTTTTCTGGTAGGTGCTAATGAATCAAGTATCTCTAGGAAGATCTGATTGAATGATATATCAGCCTCGTTTAGAGGGAGTTGCTGAAGGAAAGACCAATTTATGGTAGACAATTTAGATTTTAGTGTATCTGGACAGAAGTTGGTGAGATTATGACAGTCCCAGTACAGGTGGTTTTTGAGTGGTTGTTGGGAGTGTCTTTGGGTATATGTAGGGAGGTGGTCATTAAGAGAGTTTGAAAGTGTACCAGGGTTATGTTAAAGGTTTGGATCTGAAGGGAGAATCCAGTCCAGAGTAGGGCCAGTGGTGGAGTTTTTGTTAAAGTATGTAGGGGAGGTGATGCGTTGATGGAAGTCATGAAGGTTGATGGATAAGTTAGGGGATGTAGTTATTAGTTTAGCCCAGTCTATGTTTACATCACCAAGGATGATGGTTTCATAAGCTATGTGTAGAGTTATTCATTAGAGTATGTTCTCAAAGACAGGAATATTGTTCCCAGGGGGATATAGATAGAGGCTATGGCATTTTTTTTGTAAGAGTTAAGGTGACAGTTCAATATGGAGAAACTCATCAGGCTCAAAGCTAAGTATAGAGAATGAAAGTTGGGAGAGATTCAGCTGGTCAGAATAGGGGATGGCAACGCCGCCACCTGTCTTTCTGATTCTGTCAGCATGAAATATATTATAGCCTGAGAGTATGATTTAGGTGTTTGAGATATGTGGTTTTAGCCAAGTTTCTAATAAGGTAAAGATATGGTTGGAGGTATTAGCAATCCAGGAGTCAAGTTCTGTGTTCTTATTAACAAGGCTTTGAATATTTAAAGAGCAGATATTTAAAGATTTAGGAGAGAGAGGGGGTGTGTGGGAAAAAAGGTTAGGTAAGGGGTAGTGAGAGGATGTAGTAGGTGGGCCTGGGTTAGGATGAATACCACCATCTAGGAGAAGGGTATCTATGAAAAGAATAAGATATGAAAGTATGTCTGTAGAAGAGGACACTGTTCTCTTTGGAGCAGTGTAGGGTAAGGAGCAATTGACTATTTTAATATTGTAAAGGTGAGAAGATGAGAAAGTAAAGAGAGATGGAGAAATTAGATGAGAGTGAAGGGTGGTGCTGTCGATGTCAGTAATGGAGAGAGGAGTTGGTGTGTTGTAGGAGAGTGAGATGTGATAAGTGGTAGATAGGGAGAGGAGGAATAGAAGAGAAATGAGCAGATAGTTGTAGAGCATGATGGAAGGATTAGAGAATTAAAAGTGTAAAACTGTAGGAGAGAATGGGGAAAATGAGGTAACAGATTGAAATTGGAGGCAGTGTTTGAAAGTAGAATATTACAAGGAGAGAAGAGATAAGTGTAGTGAGAGTAGGAGAGAGGAGGGGCTAGGGTTAGAGTAGGAGAGCAAGTGAGGCTTGTATTTAGTGGAAGAAGCTGATTGGTTGTGGGGTCAAAAGAGGCATGGCATAGAGTGTATAAAGCAATGGGAAATAGGGGTGTGTAGGAATGGGGGTAGGGTTTTCATCTTCAAGATTCTTCCTTGATGGCTTATATAAAATGTTTAATCCAGAAAGATTATCCTCAAAAGACAAAATGAAAGATTATTCTATACATCTTCAACATGTATTATGTAACTAATTTTTAACCTGAAATTTAGAAATCTTAAAATTAAACCACAATGTTGCAAGACATCATGCTCCATTTCTTCTACTAATCCTGTGAATTTGTTCAATGAGTTGTAGATGAGGGGTGTTTGTAAATTTTTTAAGGTACTGAGCATTTAGGGCCTTGAAAGTCTTTGTCATCCTTGGACTCCTGTACTTTCAAAAAAGTAACAGAACCCCAAATGCTCATATTAAGGATTTAAATCTTCACCAACAAATAAAGAGTATAAACTGGTATGATACATTCCTCTCCAATCTCATACCACATTTCTGGAATAAATTACCTATTCTTTTTAAGATGAAATGCTTACCAGATGTAAAATAAACTCTGATTCATATATTTGTATATTCATAGATTACCAAAAATAACACTGGAACAGGTACTTAGACACAAACGACTCCAAAACCTAGCAAAATAAGTACCACAGATGAAAGAAAATAGTCGGCTCAAGAATAGAATTCCAATGCTGGTTTAATAGTTAATTCAAACACATAAACATAATTCCACACACAGCGTTTTCATCTAAGTTGCTAAGACTTCATCAGATGCAAACAATAAATGAATGAATAAACCATCTCATTATATAATCCATTAGCTTAATTATTCAAGTAATCCACCAGTGAAAGTACATTGTCTCAATAAGGCATGTCATTGATATGGTTTTCAGAAAGTGTTGGAGTCAGGTCATCGAATCACTGCAAACCTATTTTTCTCTGAGGGCAAAATGCTCAAGTTAAAACACTAACTCAAACTACTTTCAAATGTGGATTACTTGAATAATTAAGCTAATGGATTATATAATGAGATGGTTTATTCATTCATTTATTGTTTGCATCTGATGAAGTTTTAGCAACTTTGATGGAAACACTGTGTGTGGAATTGCATTTATATGTATGAATTAACTATTAAACCAGCTTTGGAATTCTATCATTGAGCTGACTATTTTCCTTCATCTGTGGTACTTATTTTGCTTGGTTTTAGATTCATAGATTGTTACTAGGCTAACAACCCAGGGGGTCTTTCTAAGCCTAGCCAAGTTTTTTTCCAAAAGAATAATGATGTCCTGTATCCAATAAAGGCATTGAGAGACAGGAGTTATAGGCTACCTCTGTCCATAAGGGACATGGGTGCCTGGCCTAGTGTAAATTTCCTATTCCTCATCCTATGATCTAGGTTGGGCTTAAAATGGGCAGTAGATGAAATTAGCTCCACATGGATGGGGAAGCCTGTTCCATAGGAGGGACAGTCTCTGGGACACATATCTGTCTCTCTAACATGTTCTGTTTGAATCACAAACTAATTCAGGTCATTAGACCTTGTATGTCTGGTACAGTTTGACTTAAGAATATGCAGAAGGTTCATAAGTGTTTGATGTTGCCTTGTAAGCCAGGCATAGATCACCGCTCAGCAATCTATAGGAGACTGAGTAGAGGGAAGGAGTTTTAAGGCATTCTTCATAAGGCAGGTCTGTTATGCCTTGCATTCTTTTTGTAAGGAACCTCTGAGGTTGGGGTAGTTACTGCATATGTTTGGTCAGGTACAGATTGAAGGGAGTATTGTACTCTCTGATTGTTTTGATAAGGGTGGAGTATAGTGGAATAATGAACTGTTTGGTTCTAGATGCCATGCCTTTACTTATAAGTTGTGCAACATAAAAGGATTTTCTTACCACTGGAGCCATGTGGTGCTCAAAGGTAAGGTGTCTATGTTCCTACCCAGATCCCAGACCACTGGGGTGACTAATAGGGGAGTATTGTCAACATGTTAATTAGCCAAGATGGTTGTTCTAAGCACTGAGCTTAAGACCATGACTTTGGCACCATTTCTTAGCCTGAGATAGATCCTCCTGAAGAATGCTAGTGTCTGCAGGGGAATTGATGATAACCCACAACTTGCTATCATCTGCAAACTTAGTAAACGGTAATCCTTCAACATTTCCTTCCATTTCATAGAAATAGATGCCAAAAATGAGAGGACCCAGTGCTGAGCCCTGGGGGACTTTGCTAGTGACTGTCCTGTTTGTAGAGGTGGGCTTTCCTATTTTGACCTCCTGGGTCCTAACAGTGACACAGTTGTCTATACAGTGGGTGATAAAAGGGTTTACACCTAAATTAGTGAGCTTGTCTATAATGCCTGAGTGGGGTATTGTATTAAAAGTCTTGGACAATTCAACGTAAGCTGTATGCACAGTCTTGCCTTCATCTAATGCTTTGCTGACCCTCTCAGAAAGGTCCACCAGATTTAATAGGCATGACCTTCCTATAACAAAGCTGAACTGTAACGGGTCCAGCATTTACAGGTTACCTATGTCCCCAGTTATCATGTCCATGATGATTCTTTTCATGGCCTTACATATGAGGCTGGTCAGACTTGTGGGCCTGTAATTACACAGATGTGTGGCTGGACCTCCTTTGTGGAGGGGAATGACTGTAGTCTTCTACTATTTCTTGGCCACAAAATCTGACTGTAGGTTCTGGATGAAAAATGATTCAAGTGGATCAGAGAGGTCATGTTTCATGCTATTTATTAAGCATCCTGGGATCTTATCAGGGCCAATTGATACAGTGTTTTTGGCCTTGGAATGTGCATTGATGATCTGTTGCCTAGTAATCATTGGGGTGGATTATGGTTTGTGGTAATTCCTTTAGACTACATGGGGGAGTAGGGGGAGAAATTAGAGCTGAACTTGTCAGCCAAAAAGTTGGCAATGGCCATCAGTTCAGTGTGGGTGATGCCATTTACAATATTATGGACATACCTGTAGAAAGCTGTGTATTTGTCTTTTGCCCAAGAAGCTATTTCTTCTTCAAAGTTAGCCCTTGATGTATTAAGTACCCTGCTTAGCTGCCTATTTAGATTAGTCAAGGAGCTTTTAGTATGTCTGGCTTTGTTCCTCCTATGCTTGGCAAGATTTTTTTCAATTGTTGCATAACCGATTGATGTTGTGATTCCACCAGGGTGGCTTGTCTTTTGAGTTTGTGTTATTCTTAATACTAGTAGGCACAACTCACTCTGTACAGCTATCAATATGGTTGTGCAAAGATTTTGTAAATAGATCAGTATATGCTATGTCCTTTAGTGGGGATGGGGATGCTTGTAATTTAGCCAAAGTGTCACTTAGTAGAGAATGGTTAATTTTGGAATAGTTCCTAAATGTTTTTGATTTCGCTGGCTCCCCGGAATTAACTTTTGTTTCAAGCAGTTCTGTCTTATCATCAGATCTGATGAGCAAAGACATTGTATTGGGTGACAAAAATTAGCTCAAGCCCCCTTGTTTGAGTATAAGGTCAAGGTAATTGGATGAGCAGCCAAAATTCTTCATGAACCTATCTTGTGTTACCAAGCTGGAGGCTGGACTTGCCTTATCAGGATGGGTATTGGCAAGGCTTTAATGGTTCATGGATTTATCTGTCAGATCTGGCCTTTTTGTTGTCTTCTAAGAAGGCAGCACATTGAGTAACAGCATCATTCTAGTTCTCCCAGTGTGAAAACAGAAACTTATCAGAGAAAGCCAGAGGACATGGATTTCTGGGTAAATTTCAGTAAGTGGATAGCAAGTGCATTGCCTGGATGACAGGATGCCTGAGTTTTATGTCTCAAGCAGACAATCTGATAAACAGAAATGGCTTGGAGAAAATGTTTTCTGAAAACATTCAAGTGTTTTCCCAGCTGTGAAAACTGTATATATAAGACAGACCCAGATAGCACTTAATAAAATCAGAGGCTATACCATGCGTCTTAGCATGGATAACCTTTCTATTAGGTTATCTCAAATCTATGTATATGTCTGTCAGTTTGGAACATTTGTTCTTAGTAGGAGGGTCATACTTGAATATTTGAAGATGTACATAGCTGTTTGTGTGTTATTAAGTTAATAGGTTTTAGGGGGTACTGGGGTATGTTTGTATTTTTGTTTTAGGGTTTTCAGTAAAACAAAAAGTTCTGTAAGATGTGTCATAGGCTCAAATGGAGATGACAAGAAACTAGAAGCAGCAAAGACAGTAACAGAGTTAAAACAAGTTTGCAACTGAAATTGCGTTGGTATGGTTTATTTTCATTTATATAAATGTAAGATTGCCTATGTCATACGTGATGATTTAATAAATATGTTTCTTGTTTTGGCCTTTTTATTAATCTTTGTTTTCCTTAGTGGAGTAGCTAGATTTTATTTTGAAATGCTGGTAGTATAATGTAGTGAGCATTCAGTCAACAGCAAAGACATTAACTGAAAAATGAGTTTACTTGTCTCATTGCTTATAATGTCAGTATACGTGCCACTGAATGAAGCATCTGAAGCAGGTATTCCCCTAAAATTGGGTTACCCACTGAATGGACACAAAGTCACACACACACACACACACACACACACACACACACACACACACACACACACACACACACACACACACACACACAAAAATGAAAAGAACACAGGCTTTTCTTTGGTTGTACACGGTCCTGCACAATCCAGAACGATTACCCTCAACTAAGTGAAGGAGTATTCTATTCACCGCCAAGGTATATTTTGCACCTCATTGATTGCCTAAAATTGAAAATTCTTAAAATTAAACCACATTGCTGCAAGATATCATGGTCCATTTTTGCTACTAATCCTGTGAATTTGTTCAGTGAGTTGTAGATGAGGGATGGTTGTACATTTTTGAAGGTACTGAGCAGTATAACATGCAAGTTTATCCTCCCTTGCCCATCAATCCAGACTTTGCTGTTATGAAAACAGTGTTTCAGATGTTCATCCTTCTTGTCTTAAGGATGAGTGATATATCTATGATATTTTTGTCTACAGATTGTTGTATTTCTGGTACAAGTCATGCTTCCCTCTGAGGTCCTTTACCTGTTATGTGGTAGTCTCCAATGTATGATTTTTGTTGCAGTAGTTTACTATACTGGATCATACATCTCAAACTTTTAACACAAAACATCTGGACAAAGCCAAGAAGAGTGGGGTAACACGGGCCCAAAATAGGGACACATTTTTAAATATTAATATTATAGACTTAGTTGTTAGAATAAACAGTTTTGTGTTAGTATGCATTTTCTGAATGATATGAACTCTGAAATTCAAATATCAGTCATTATTAACTGGCATCAGTCCTCAATTATTTACCAGAAAACCACAAATTTTATGAGGAACATATCAAAATGACTCAAAAATCTGGACATTCTGTAAAAATCTGGACAGTTGAGGGGTATGTAACTGAATCGGATTTTGTTAATGTCTACTTACACAGTTGATATTGTTAGCAATGTTGATTTCTGTGGTGTATTCAGCTGTTCTTTGTCTGTTTAGCAGTTTATGAGACAATTAAGTATGATGGCATTTGAAGAAACAAATTGAAATTTGATTTCAGGAGATGATCTCTTATTCATTTGTAATCCAAAGTGCACAAAAGATACCATCCCAGATTCAATTCATGTTAATTTGCTGTACATCTAATTGCCAGAACATCTCTCTCTCCTCTGCATGTTCCATTGGGAGTTGTCTACCTCTTTTTGACTTTTTAATTACTTGATGTATTATTTTATTTATTTTGCAGTTTTTCCGGATTGCACCATACAGATTGCTTTCATTCAAGTAAATTACAGCCTTTCTCTGGAAGTAGCTGGGGTGATAAAAGTTAATGGTTTGAATAATAATTCACTGAAAACTGATGAATAGTTTGTTTCACTGAAGAAAAAAAAAAAGAGTCCTTTCAGGCAGTGAGCACTATAGAAAAGAAATGTTTTATTTTCATTGAGTATGTTGATCTCCAAGTTTATTAAAATTAGCTGAAAGTGGGATGGGTAAGGGGCACAGCCACCCCTATTTTTGTGGTTGTTTCTGCCTGTGCTTTCCACAAAGCATGAGAACTTTGGTCTTTATGTCAAATGACAACTTTCTTCACAAAGAAGAAATTGAGATAATACATGTTCTTTGAACTATCTCTAAGTGACTTCAGTTGTGGTGAATTCTGTTATATCCATTCTATAGCCGTGGAAAGTTGAGTAGTACAGAGGCAGTGTGACAGTGTTTAGATCAAGCACTGATACTGTAAACATGCAGGTATGCCTTTCTAGAAAATCAGTACACTTACATTACCTTTGTACACCGATCTTTAACACAGCCAGTTATGAATAATGACATATCTTAAATTGTATTCAGTGTGACTAATGGTATTCTCTTTTGGTATATTTGTGGATGTTCCCTAGAAATGCACAAACACACACACACCGACATACATGCATATGTACAGAGAGAAAGACACACACACACACACACACACACACACACACACACACACACACACACAAAACAAACAGACACAACAAAAACATACCTCTCAACTGTCCAGATTTCCCAGAATGTCCAGATTTTTTTGTTTTATACTTTTGGTCTTTTTTTCATAAAATCTGTATATTTCTGTCAAATCACAGAGAATGAAAGTCACTAAATAATACCTTACATTTCAGTTTCAGATTTCATATCATTCCAAAAATGCACACTAACACAAATCCTGTTATTCTAGCAACTTTCTACATATATAAGAGCAATAATTAAAGCCTGTTCCTATTTTTGGGCCTTTGTCCCCGCATTATTTTAAGATTTGTTCAGATTTCTTGTACTAAGAGGTTGAAAGGCATGCAACACACATACAAGAATTGCTCTCCTGCTAAGGAATAAAGGTCTTGTGGCCTTTCATTTGAAACTCAGATCCAATGAATCTTAATGATTTTCAGTAAGGGTGCTGTGCTAGTCTAGTATTATTTCTTTGCAATAACTATAAAAATAACTTTAAAATAACTATTTAAATTAGGAAACGTGATTGCATGCTGTTTCAACTATTGTGTTTCCCTTGGTGCTAATATAAATTGCAAGAGGCTCTTGCTGCAACCATGGATATGTTCATGAAATTGTAGGTATTGCTAGTAATAAAGGGAACATTGGGTCTAATAAGGGCTGGCATGAATAAATAAATGTAGTGTATTTCTAGTCTCAGTGGCTGTCTGGCATTGAGAGAAAAATCGCCAAGGACTCTAAAGACAATCATAAGGCCTTCTTTAGCTATGTTAGAAATCTAGGAGGAAACTCCCAGATATGCTCAGAATTAGTTCAAAATGATGTGAAAATTACTGAACCTACACACATTGCTAACATACTGGCTGACAGGTTCAGTGCAAACCCCCCCAAAAGGAGAGATATCTATTCCAGAGGATTGTAGCCCCGCAAACATCTCTCACTAAGGCAAAAACACAGCATCCATGGGACGGGATGGTGTCCCCGCTGTGTGCTTCATGAACTCAACGAGGAATTAAACCCACAGTTAGGACAGCTGTTTAATCTTAGCCTCACCTCAGGATACGCATCAAGGAGTGGCGACGGCCACACTGTGGTCCCACTTCATAAGGGCGGTGCCTCCACATTAGCTTGACAAGCCTTATCTGCAAAGCCATGGAAGATCATAATGGAATATATAACAAAGACATAGGGACTTGCAGACTTTGATCTCCACCCAGCAGTTTTTTTTTGTCAAAGGCAGATCCTGCCTCTTAAACTTGATTGACTTTTTCGAGACAGTCACCAAGGCCATTGATGAGGGAAAGGCAGTCCAACAATACCCCACTCAGGTATCATCGAAAACTCATCAGCTTGAATGTAAACCCATACATCACAAGATGGGTTGCAAACTGGCTAACCCACAGGGTCAGAGTTGCTGGAGCCATGTCAGACTCAAAGCCTGTCACAAGTGGTGTCCCACAGGCTCAGTCCTGGGTCACTCTTGTTCGGCATCTACTTTTCTGAAAGTAAAAGCAAAACACAGAGGGTTATGGCTGACAAAGTTTGCAGATGACTGCAAACACATCTGACACAGATATCCTCCAGAAGGGCCTCACAGAAACGGATAACTGGTGCCAGCCGGGCCTGAAGTTAAACGCCAAAAAAAACAAGGTTACCCCTAGCTACCATATAGGTGACAATCCACTGAGCACAGAAAAGTCATCAGGGGGACCCCCAGCAGTAGTCTTAGTCTTCGCTTGACACTTAAGTAAAGTAGTAGTTAGAAAACCTTCTATATCGCCCACCTAATCATGAAGGGATTCACATCTAGATCAAGGTGTACTCATCACTCATTAGACCTATGATTGAGTACAATGCCCCGTTCGGAATGTATCTGACCAGACACCAGATGCAGCTTGAAAGGCCCCAAAAGTTCCTCACCAAAAGGATAAAGGGTCTCAAAAATATGTCTTATGCTGCCCGACTGAAAGAACTCCAGCTTTATTCAGTCTCATACCGCTTGCTCAGAGGTGACCTGTGCCTGACATATAAGGCCATGTCAAACCCAGATTTGATGAATATGCTTCACCTCAAAAAATCAGATCCCTCAGAACCACAAGGGCGGGAGACTTAAACCTTGACACGGTTATAAATAGAACGTGCTGGAGGGACAGATTCATCACCCAGAGACTCCCTATGCTGTGGAACAAAATCGCGGCAGAGCACTGCTGGCCTTGTTCAAGAGGAATCTTGACCAATGGATGGGAGATCGCAGATATACCCCAGGGATTACTTCAGTGTCACTGCTTGACAGAGGCACAGAAAATGATAGGCATAGTTTTATCTTATAAATGCCCTTGGGCAGATAGCCTAGTATGAACCTATGAACCTATGAACCTATGAAGGTACACATGAAATAAAGGCAGTGGAGCAATTTATTATGTAACATTATGGTAATATACGCTCATTAATATAGCTTTCTTTTACTTAAAATCAAATTCTGAATGCATTTTCTGTTGTTTGTTTTAGGGTAATAGTGATTTAACACTGATGTTTTAGGTTATCTAAATAAATTATAGAATATTATAGGACCATAAGGGAATATGATCCCACACTGGCAAGGGCAATCATGATAAGAAACAAACACTGACTTATTAAAGAATACTGCATTCAGTCCATAGATAACTACTGGTAACTCAGAAAAAAGTGTTTATTTAATGAGCAGTGAAAGTTTCCTTATGACACATATTACCAGGAAAAAGCAGGCAATTTCATATAAATTAGATGCACATTTATGATTACTCAGAATCCATTATTTGTACGATATGAAGAGATAGGGATATTTTATATTATTAGAGTATCTGGAGTGTCACAATAATGCTACAAAATTAGGAAGAAGACCACTTTGTTAAGCATGTTTTATCCCAGTTATGGTGTGGTCTCATGCAAGAGTGTGCAACAAATGAAGTTTGGCAACAAACTAAGTTGTCCCGGGACATCTTCATGGGGGGGGAGTTAGGTTAATATTAGGGGGAGTTAAGTGGGTTGGGGAGATGAAAGGTTTAAGTGGAGGCAGGGATGGTTGGGAGGAAATGAGATAATGATGGGGTGGGGCTTAAGAGGTTTAGTCTAGTGTAGTTGAGTTAAGCAATCACATTTTGGCATGAACTTGCTATGGCAAGCTACGTCCGTGATGACCTGAGAGTATTCTGATGGATGGTTAGGCCTTGATTGTTGCTGGCATGTGTGGGGAAGGCAATCAGGGGGCAGTTGGTTGGTTCATTTCAGTGGGTTAGTTTGAGCTTCTTATGGGGAGTCTTGAGGGACGGATACATAAATAGTAATAAGGTTAAAAAAAAAAATAGGGAAAGGGAAGGGAAGGAGGGGCAAACAGGCAGCTTTGCTTTTGGCATGGAGGCTGTTGGCTTGTTCAGTCGTTTGCAATGGTTGTGCCCCTCGTTTTGTTTGCCCCTGGGGTTTTGGGTGTCTTTCCTGTCTCGGCTGGTTTTGGTGGTGGTTTTTGAGCTGGAGGGAGCTGCGGTCACCATTTCACGGGTTGGGAGTGCCGTGGGGGAGGTGTTGCTTCCACTGCATGCGCAGAGTGGCATTGGCGGGTATTGATTGGAAAATGAAAAAAAAAAAAAAGAAGGAACTTTGGTGGGCGCGCTGACTTGTTGCTGTGTAGGCGAGCTGGAGAGGTCTTGGTGGATTGCTGTTTTTCTGCCCTGACAGCTTGTTTGCTTGGGGTGGGTCATTGCAGCTTGGGTGGCTTTTCCGTTAGAGACAGAGTAGGTGTTTGTCCATCTAGCCTTGGATTCTATGGCTGTATGTTGCATTGTGCTCTGTGTGTGTGTGTGTGTGTGTGTGTGTGTGTGTGTGTGTGTGTGTGTGTGTGTGTGTGTGAGGTTGATGTTTGCTGATAGTTTTTATGCTGGGACCCTAGGATGCTGGTGTTTCTCGGAGGAAGCAGAGTGCAGTTTGTTGTGTTGTATTGTCTGCTTTGCAGAATTAGCAGTGAGCCTTGCTGTTGATTTTCATTTCTTCCAGTGCCAGAAATGGAGCCGTTTTTTCTTGGAGCATTAACTTTAGCTAACTCCATTCTTAGTGGCACATGCTCTGACATGACATGCAATGTGTGATCCTGGGATTTCCGGCCCCTCCAGCTACAAGTTTTCAAATGCTTCCCTGTTCATCCATAGACTATTGGTGGTCTGATGTTTTTCTCCAGTGGCTTGTCTCTATCACTAGAGTTACCCATTGCTCTTTCATTGTATACTTCACTCAACCCTGCTTATATTGTTTCCCATCTCGCTTCATCCATTGTGTGTACTTCTGACAGCAGTCTTTCAGCTTGATTTGCTTTTGTCATGTAGGTTGTCTACTGTTGTGGTATGTTTCTGGATGATTGTAGGGCTCCAAATATTGTTGATTGTAAGTCTTCATGGAGGCATGTGGTTGTGGGATGAACGATGGACTGGCCTTCTGATGAGATGTTTCTCCAGCTAGGAGGTTGTTCACATGCTGGCCACTCATTGTGCATGTGCGATGTGGCAGTAATGGCTGTGGGGAGCAGGGTACTGCAGGACATATCTCTCAGCCATCCAAAATTGTGGTAATGACTGCAGATTTGTCCCTCTTAACATTAAACACAAACATTTGTACCTACAAGGAATGGCAATTCTATACTGGAAACATAAGAATGTATGTTTACTCTAAACCACTCTGAATAATTGCCATTCGCTGCACTATTTTAATTAATTTAGAATGCTGTTGTCAGGAGAACAGAAGGGACATTTTAGCTATATGGAAAAAATGGAAGAAGTTGTTAGAGCGAGAGAACTGAATTTAATTTTAACATTAACTCATTAAGGGTTGCAGAGAATGTAATGTTTTCACATTAGAGGTTTTGGATTACAATAATATGGCTCAATGAATTGCAAGTGATGAGACGTATTCACTCAGTTTATGGTACGGATGTGATGATGGCAGTATGGTTTGGGTGTTTGCCTTACAGCCACAATGTGCAGGGTTTGTTCTCACATGGTGTAATGGTCTAAGTTTGGAATGGTCACAAAGTTGGTTAGCCTAGTAATTTATGGGATGTTTGAGGAATATCAAGAATATCACTAGTATCAATGTATTTTAAGACGTTTTAGTTTGACTTTATCACATTCTGTACAATTGTCTGTGTTATGTGGATTTATACCTCAGAAAATATTTATTGCTAGGTCATAGCATCTTATGCTGGAGCAACTGGACCATACAAATAAGTTTTACTGATGTAAAAAAAAAAATTGTTGAATGTCTTCTTCTATGGCATGAATAATACAGCTTGGAAAAGGGTCATTTGAGATTTCGGCTCTGGGTGACTACTGTTCGGCACTTTTGTTGAATTTCCATTGTGGCATCTCAATGTTTGGGGGAGTTCAGGGGCCACAGCATATGCTATAGGAACACGTAGTTGCAAAATTGTATAGGACAATAGTTAAAGCTTTGAAGATTTCTTGGTAGGTGTGTTATGTATTTTAAATATACATGTCTTTTCTTTTTTACAGATGGGTTTTTTTTGGAACACTGCAGCTATAATTTGGAATAGCTGGGTATAAGGCAGAGACTTCTCTTTATATATTAGAGGATTTACTTTTCTCCTTTTCTTTGTAGATGGTGGTGCGCCGAGTACCGGTTGTGGCATTACACAGGGAATTCGCAGATGACGGAAGCAATGGCGAGCGAAGAAGTTACACATGGGGAGGACAAGGTGGCAACAGTTACTGACTGAAATTGCTGAAGGGCAGAAGGCATCATGTGGTGGCTTGAAAAGGGGATCTGAAAGGTAACGTTTTTGATAGGATGGATGTTTGCCACCGGAATGGGGCACAAAGTGGGTCTGAGTAATCACCTTATTAAGGCATATTAGGGCTGTGTGTTCAATTGGTGTGAGTTGATTATTGCATTGGTATAGGGGGCAAGTAAGGAAGAGGTAGGTAGGTAGGGGGGCCAAGGGGGAAATGGTTGGGGATGGCTTATGGGGAGTGGGGGGATCCCATGAGATGAGTAGAGTCACAACATTCATAGGAGCACAGGACTTATTAGGCTAAAACCCTATGGCTCTTGCAAGCCAGTGAAGTTCAACCCTTGCTTTTTTTAGAACCTTGGGGTGGTTGTTTTACTCATTCAGTTGTTGAACCATATTTGGGGTAAGTGCCAATGAGGTGTTTGATAGGATGCTGGAGTTTGTTCCTAATGGGTGGTGTCTTTGGGGTGACAAATTTGTCCCTTGAGTAAGTAGTGTTAATGTTACATAACAGGTTAAGGTTTTACAGAATATCACAAGGATCATTTCACTTGGTGTTTGGGTCAATTTTGTGAGTAGAGTTTTAAGGAGCATGGTAGGTACGCAGTTAGTGGGGTAGTTTTAAAACTGGGTGCATTGTTACAGGGGAGTTAGGTTTAAAGGAAGCTTGATTGCAGGATAAGGCTGCACTAGAACAGGTCTTAATTGCCTACTAGTGGTATAGGTAATGTAAGGAAAGAGCTCTTCAGGGGAAAGGCCAGGGCCAAACAGGGGTTAAGAATGGTTTGGTAATGAATGAATTGGGGGTGTTTATGGCTGGGTATGTAGAGCATTTCATTGCTGAGCATAGGCGGGTTTTTGGGAACTATGTCAAGGGGTGCTGGTTTTCTGCCAGCTAAGGTAGGACATTAAAGTTGGAGTTAGACTGTTCCCTATGGTAATTGAGTTGTTGCACATATAGAACTGGGTAGTGGGTGGGCTAAGGTGATATGCTACGGTTAACAGGGTCTTGGGTGTGAGACTTGCTACTAGTTGTTTGACTGAGTACCGTCTTGAGTTCAATGGGTTATAGTCTGTGGTTTTGTTGTGGTTATAGTCTGTCAATACATTCTGGTTGAGCCATGATTTCAGCTTTGAAGGCAGTGGGCTAAAAGGGTATGTGTTCTCTTGTTGTGGATGTTCCAGTGTTACTAAGGGGTCACGGTAATCCTACTTTATTTAGTTTCATTAGGGTGTGTTTCAGTGATGGCAAGGCAAAGGGGTTTATGATGGGATTCTAAGGTACTTTACAGATGATGGGTACACCAAATTATGTTTGGCTTGACCCTTTCCTTTATGGGAAGTGGATTGAGCAATTTTGGGTAGAAGGGAGAGGGAACAGCCTGGTCAGGCTGGTTGGCGGAGAAGAGGGATAGGCTTCCCCTCTTCTGTTCCCCCTCTGATGTCTAGATGTTCATTTCAAGGATCTGAGGAAAGGAAAGGAGTAGTTGGAGGAAGCTTGCTGAATAGCTAAGCAAGTTGAGGTAAGGATGGTGCCTATTTGGTGGAAGGTAAATTCAATGGGTGGTGTATGAAGTGAGTTGGGACGCTGCTTCATAAGTAAAGTAAGTGAGTAAAGGTATGGACACTGCTTACTGGGGCAGGGTGAGTAGGTACGCTGCCCTGATTAACATTACAAGGATGTTATGCTGTATTTAGAATCAATTATATCATGAATAGTTGTAATTAATAAAGTTGGTGATCAAAGCTATGTTATAGAAATTTAATAAAGGTTGTCAAATGTCATTTGGTGTGATGTGTGTTATTGAAGGGGACCGGGACAACCACAGCTCACTGTTAGAAGCTTTAACAGCTTTGAAAGCTGTAATGCACGTTGCACTGCCACACAGAAAAATGACAAAAGTGCAGCAGAGTGAAACCCCTAATAGTTTTTAAAGCTGTTACTCAATCAGAAGTACACTTCATTTCTGTCCACTGTCCTTGTGGCAATATTAAGTGTCATATGGATTTAAAGCTGTAGATTGTTTCTCATTTTTACAGTTTTTTCTTCTTACTGATAATACATTGTAGCAGCTAAAGTGCCATGTACTACAGAGAACTGTTATGGAGCTTCTCCTGTTATAATTTAGTAGGCATCTAATCTCTTACCTGATGTCTAGATTTTTCTCAACAGCTTCACTGTCAAGGTGATTTTCTTGACATCAGCTAGATAACGATGGATTATGAATGGATTTCCTGCCATAATCACTGTATTTTAGACTGGCATGTTTCAGCATTTAACACTCCTGCTGTAAACATTACATCCAACGTTAGAAAAAAAATGTCCAGAATGCTTACTGCCATGTGTACGTAGTAAGCATAATTTGAAATGTCCTGTATAGAATGTTATAAAATACTGCATGTTGAATTTCATTTAAGTTCATATTACACAAATCCTATAAAGCACGATCACATTAGCTAAAAAATATCTGTTAGAACTGTATCACCATGATTAGCATCAATATCTCCTCTTGCTTTTCTGTCTTTTCCTTATTTTAACATATGCTAAAGTAAAATCATAATTTTCTGATTAAATATGCAAGTAAGTGGCCACTAATCAAACCTGGGACTGCATCTGGTTAAAACATACTTGGCAAGAACTTGTAACAATTAAAGGGTTTTGCTATGTCAAATGAATCTTTCACTCAGTGCAGCGACCCATATTCTTCTGAACAAACACATGAGTTTTTAATCAAGAACACAAGAACAATACTGTAACAAACCACTTCCCAGCACAACTGTAAGAAAAGTATGACCCTGAGAGCAGTTTTGGCAGAGAGTGATGTTTATTTGATTGTGCTTTATTCAAGCTGTGTACCAATATGCAATGTAAAAAAAACATGGCCTTGAATGTGAAGTCAAAGAATTCTCACTAACAAGTAAACAACAAATAGAGATTATATGTTTAATTAATCTGATGATAGATTGTAACACCATAGAAGCATAGGAAAACATGAAAACAGTCCAAGGTATGTAAGTGCATAAATGTGTGTTTTTACTAATTATACATGTCAAAACCCCAGTCAGTACTCTTTTTGATTTATTTGCACATTTGTCTTCATTATAGAAGGTGTGAACCAGTCCCGTACCTGAAGTAGCAGTTACTTTTTTGACCAGTAAGTGCACTCTGACAATGTTGTGACAAGATGTATTCATTATAATAATTACAGACACTTGAAATGCAACAATCGTATACAAATTAGTAACTAAAGAACTAAAAGATAATTGGCTTCACGAATTGGCTAAGCAATTGGTGTTATTCTGAGGAAACGTGTGTCATCCTGAGATGTGATAGAAGACATGACAACTTTTTTCACAAGAGGCGGTCTGCACCTCTCATTTGATAACATCTGCTTATTGGCTAAAGACCTTGCTGCCCCATGTAGAACCTTATTTTCAGGCCATATCCAACTATTAGACATCCCAACATGACAAACAGTTAGTTCTAACCATATCAAAGTTAGTGTTCTCATTTCCAGATGCATGAACACATTCATATCTATGTTATAACCTGAGACTCACTTTTATTTTAAAGATAGTTGGTTATAGTGCTTACCATACCCTTAGATCATGGGGTCACTATAGGGGTGTTCCAATATTTCTCAGAGATTATATCACCTCCAGGTAGATTCTGCAAGATCCATGCGCAAAACTTAATGGCATAGCAAGTGTGGTGTGAAGGGGGCAGCTGCCCTGGTCAGAAGGTGCAGGGGACATAATCCTGAAGTGCAGTTCATGCATTCTTCAATTTCTTTGTATACTAACATTTTGCTGGTAAAGAAAGGGAGATCAGTACCCCAGCACTTTGTGTGATTAAGCCATAGGAAACCGATTCTACAAATGCAACAATCAACTTAGTACAGTTAAAAATAAAAAAAAAAAAACATTTTTTTTTTAATTCCATTTTGTTTTGAAGAGCTGGGTAGGAAGGGTGCATATATCTGGCTTGGAGAGCCAGTCTGTCAGATCGTATTATTATTATTATTATTATTACTTTTTTTTTTTCTTTACTCTTTCAATAAAGAGCCGGGGCAAACACTTCAAAGAGATCTTGACTTTATATTACATACAGTACTGCAAGAAAAACTGTAAGTACAACATATGCCCCAAACTTTTCACTCCTAAATGTACACATAGTATTATAAGAAGAAGTTTACAGAAAGCCAAGTGACTAATTTTCATTCAGTAAGTTTACAACAAAGTAGGATAGCACAATAACTCATTTCTCTTGGAATATAAATTAAGTGAAGTCTAAGGGATAACCCCCAACTATACTGTGCCTGCAGCACTGCTCACAAATGACAATGAAGACCACATTTTCTTTCCAAAGCCTGCTAAACAAAGTGGGAATTTAAATGTTGGATTCCAATATACCCCATACTCCACTGAGTGATAACACAGCCAACCAATCAGGAAGCATCACCTATAGCGTTTAA
This sequence comes from Protopterus annectens, assembly GCF_019279795.1. Lineage (NCBI taxonomy): Eukaryota > Metazoa > Chordata > Ceratodontiformes > Protopteridae > Protopterus > Protopterus annectens. The sequence goes on along the minus strand of NC_056740.1, from coordinate 110,904,795 downwards.
GGGGGGCACACACTTAACTAACTAAGATTATAATAGATGATATCACATTTATGCTTCAAATTCACATCTCACAGCTAGCAGACGTCTTTAGTTTTGACCATTTCAGGTATTTTTTTTTTTATCTGCAATTGTGACTTCAAAATCATTAAAAAAATCAAATCTTTGAAAGGTAGACAGGTTCAGCTGTTTCTTTCTAAATTTCCTCTGACCATAGAGACATACTGTCAGTTAACTTATTCCAGTTAAGAGTCCGTGAAAATTTCCAGCTTAGATACTCCCCTCAGAAACAATCACAGGCTGCCACCAGTCAGGAAATTTTCCTGACAGTCAGGAAATCAGGGTCTCTTGTCAGGGAATCCAGAAGTCAGGGTGACTCTCAGAAAATTTAGTTATGATGTGCATACCTCTCAAACTTTTAGCACAAGAAATCTGGACAGAGCCTAAAATAATGGGGGAACAAAGGCACAAATATAGGGACAGGTTTTAAATATCGCTATTTTAAACTTAAAAAGTCGTTAGTATAACAGCATTAGCTTTAGCTTGCATTTTCTGAAGGGTATGGAATCTGAAACTCAGTTGTATGTTATTATTTAGTGACTTTAATCCTCAGTGATTTGCCCGAAAATCAAAAATTTTATGAGGAACAGATCAAAAATATGATGCAAAAATCTGGAAACTTGAGAGGTATGATGGTGAGTACTTGAATGGTATTTTGAATTATTCTGAGAACTAACACACACCTGAAGTATGTTTGTTGTTTCTCTTGGATTTCCTACCTGCATTCAAATTCTGTGTAAAAAGAATAGCTGCTGTGGCTTATGTTTGTGTGTATGTGTGTGTGTGTGTGTGTGTGTGTGTGTGTGTGTGTGTGTGTGTGTGTGTGTGTGTGTGTGTGTGGATGGGTGCATAAAAGAGCAACACTTTCCATCTTTCTGTCACTGTCGAGCATCAGCACTGCACACAATAAGTGGTGATTTTGGTGGTCTGGGCAAGATTTGTGGGAAAGAAATCCATTGTTGGTACAGTAGTACAGTGAGTAGTGTTGACATCTCACAGGTCTTCTCTCCTTGTCTGAGTTTTTGGCTGTGGCTCCTTTTGTGTGAAGTCAGCATGTCCTCCCCATTTGTGTATAGATTTTATTCAAGTCCTCTTGTTTTCTTCAACTCCTCAAAGACAGGCCATAGATAAATTGATGTTTTTCCAATCTGCATGTAAAAAGCATGTTATATCTGTGTGTGTGTGTGTGTAAAAATAATGTTGGTGGGTACACATATAAATCTTCCGGGTAGTGAAATAAATGAAGAATAAAATGCATCACATAAGATCTAGAACCTCAGAACTTCTGGGGACCAACATTCCTTGGTATATAACTGGCTTTGTAAGGTCCTCAGCCGTGGGCCTCATCTAGTCTAAAACTGATAACTACTCAGATGTGAACACATAGACTGCTGCAGGCTGGGGATACTGTGGCCATTATTTCTTTAATTTTCTCACAGTCAAAATTCAGAAGTACACAAAAAAGATCACTATAGCTTGTGTGCTGACTGTGGACAGTGTGGTCATTATTTCTTTAACTTTCCTCAAAATCACATTTCATAGTTATATACAGAATGTCTCTATAGCTTGTCTAGGGCCAGTGAACTGTGTAGGAATAAACTGGAATTAATTACTGCAGATGTTATTGTTTCACTTTCTTCACAACTGAAATCAGATGTATACAGATGGATACTTTCTGGGAGTAGGAGAAAGGAGGTATGCTGCATATGTAGAGCTAACAGCAGTAGGTTAAAATACATTGTTGCGTTCTGTTTGTTATTTCAATTTCATCCCAGTTTAACTTTAGAGGGCAGCAGAGAAGGTACCTGTTAGATCTAAGGAGGCATACAGTGTAAGTGTATGACAGCAACAATTTGAAATATGTGACTATGTTCATTTATCCTTTCACGTTCATCCCAATTTAGCACCATAAGGATGCACTGAAAATCAATATCTATTTTTTCGTGGTTGGTAGGAAGGCAGTCATCCTAGATATGACTTGTGTGCCCTTAGAAACATTTTATTCTCAGTTTATGGATAACTAGTACTCAATTTGGGTTCCTATTATATAATCGAAGAAGCAATCCTTCAAATGCATCTTGATCAAACTTGAAAGTACGAAACAGCATATAAGCGGTTTCCTTCCCTGGGAAAGAAATCCCTTGGCAGCCTTCATTACTTTGCCGTTTTCCTCACTGTAGTGCCATCTCAGAGTTGGTATATTTAAGTAGGGGGGTGGGGGGCAGAGCCCCCCACTTTATGTAATGTTTTGAAGTTTTTATTTCTTATATATTTATTTTTTTTATTTTTGTGGAACAGCGATTTTTTTTCCCTGGAGAAAAAAAATCACTGTTCCAAGTGTTCGGGATTCTGAGCTTTCACTTACATGGGGTCGATAAATCAGTGTTCGCTGATTTAATATAGACCTCTCAGTTTTATAGTAACTACAATATCATCAGCCTTGAACATTAAGCCTTGGACATAACATCTTTCTTCCTTGAAAGTCAGTTTCTTTCCTTAGTCATGCTTTTTCTTTTTTTTTTGTTCAGGCCATCATAAGACCAATGTTTGTAGAGAAAAGCTCTAAATGGACTTCAGAGCATTTATAACCCAATAGCGTTTGAAGACTTAGTGACCCCTAGACTCCCACTAAAATTAAATTCTTTTCTACACAGTTGTTACAGTTTAGTCTTGACTGGTTAGGACATGTTGCAAGAAGGTAGGGAAAAGCTGACATTTAAAAGAAAACATGAGAACACAGAAATGCACTTCAGATAGTATGAGAAGGCAAGGATGGGATGAAAATGGGAAGCCTAAGGTGCCAGGGAGACAGACATGGAGGGGTGGGAATGCCTTGGAAAACTTTGTATAGGGATACATATCATCTTTGTCTTCCTATAAAGGCATTGTATATGGCATTTAAAAATTGGTACTTCCAGTTGTAGCTTGCAAAGTAAGGTGTGGCTAGCAAATGGTGTGTTTTCATTATGAAGGGATGGCGTGATTTGTTTGTCAGGAAATGGAAGGATGCAAAGGTGGCAACCCTAATAATAGGTTCAATGGAATAAACACAACCAGTCTATTCAACCTTTTTTTTTTTTTTGCTCTTCCACTGAAGAGCAGGGGAGGTGGGCTGCTACTCCAGGGCAATATAAGAGACCGCTGCATCTCTGACGCAACTTACTGAATTCCAGTTTACATGTTTCACCATCCCTAATGCAAGTTCAGATGCTTTTTATGCAGATGAGTTTTGATCCCACCCACATCATTGTGTAGATCATGAAGTCCCTACTAGAAGCGGACATAATGGAGGACTTAAAAATCAACCACCGTTGTGGTCCACCAGTGTAAATAAGTTCTTTAACATACAACAAAAAATATATAACTATGCATTACTCTTTAATTGTATTGTGAAACTGAGAAATAGCATCTAGCAATGTTCTGAACTAATCTACGTGCAGACAGATTTAGTAATAACATAGTAATTCAGTTTCCATAAATCACCCATACACTGCCTAAGACCATAACAGACTAGGTCCTGACTCTCCTATTAAAAAGTAAAAGCACCTCTTCCATGGGTCTGGACAATTTACCTGGATGTCTAATAAATATAACCAAATATGCCCTCATTGAACTCCGCCTGCAGTTGTTTAACTAAAGCATAACCACAGGGAATGTCCCTAAGGTATAGTAAATAGCTGTTGTAATGCCCTTTCGCAGAGGAGGTCTTACCACAGAAGCTGTGAAATATGGACCATCAGTCTATCTAGCTTAATTTGGTAGGCCATGGACTACATAAACTAGGCCCTTATATGGTCAGATGTATTCCCAATTAGCTGAAAAAAAACCTATGTAGTAAAGGTAGAAGATGTTACTTCAGATAATAAGAAAGTCACCAACAAAGCACACCAAGGGTGAGTGCTGTAACCTGTTATTTTTGCACATACTTTTCTAACCTCCACACCATAAATCCAAACCTATAGCTGAAATTCAACAGTGACTCTAAGGTAGGCATTATCATTTACACCATCCATATATAAAATCACCTGAACAAGAACTAATCTTTAAGGACCAATGGTATACAGAAGAAGGGCTTAAACTGAATGTACAGAAAGTACAGTGTTGTCACATCTTATAAACACTCCACTTCTACAGCTTACAATATAGCCAATATCACACTCCAACCGGACATGATAGACAGGGATCTTGGCACCTGGGTCAAAAAATCCCTTTCCTTGACAACTATGTAGCAAAAGTATTCAGGAAATCCTTACATTTAGAATAATGGTTACCAAAAAGAAAGATTGTTGGTCAGAAAACCTTTAGTTGTCAAGAGGTGCATGAAGCCCTTTCCTTACTCTTCATCTTTTATAGATTCCTATGAAGAGACCTGCCCTGCATTCCATGCCATCAAAGACATTAGACAAATCGCTCCACAGATAACAAACTAAGGATCTAAACCTCCATGAACACATAAAGAAAACATATTGCAGGTACAGATTTCATATCCAGAGATTTGCCCCGTCTCCATCTATGGAAAGAATTGCCTTTAAATGTTAAACAGAGTGACACCCCCATTTCTTTCAAGCAGAACCTGGATAATTGGTTGGGTATCTGCAAATTAGTAGGTTCATAGGTGTACACTGGGCTAACAGTGAGTAGTGCCCTTATACGCCAAGCTGTGCAACAGAAATGCTACCCACAGATGTGATTTATAGAGGCAGTGATTTATTGACTGCCTCTGTCCATCAGAGACATAGGAGCCAGACCAGGGGTGAATTTATGATTACCCATCCATTGGTCCAAGTTGTGTTTAAATAGGGATAGGGAGGAACTCTGCTTCACATGGATCTCTGAGAAACATATCTTTCTGTCCAACATGCCCTATTTATGTCGCAAGCAAAATTTAGGTCTATTAATCTGTTTGTTTGGCAGATGTGCAAAAGGTTTATCAAGACTGGGTCCAGGGATGCCCTGTATGCCAGGCAAGGATTACCTCTCTGTATGATACCCAGTAAAGAGATAGGGTTTTGAGGCAATCACCATAGAATATTGTTTTTACTCCCTGTATTCTTTTTGTAAGGAACCTTTGAGGACATTCCAGTTGCTGCATGTGTATGGCCAGGTGCATACTGAAGGGGGCATTACGGATGAGGGCCTAGTATAGTGGTATGATGACCTGTCTGGACTTGGATGCCATGCCCTCGCTTATAAGCTGAACTACACAGAAGGATTTTTTTACCATGTTGAACACATGCTAGTTGAAGGCTAGTTTACTGTCTACATGAGCTCCAGATTCCTGACTGGTAAATCAGCTTTTAAGGGTGTTTTATTGATGATGACATACTTACTTAGGGTGGTAGGCTTCCCAAAAGGAACTATTTACTTATTTATTTATTTATTTGATATTTGTTTAGAGGGGTGGTCTGACTGGGTGTACAGAACCCGTTTTCAGTAGAGGCCCAGGGGAGAAAAGCTCCACATACAGTACAATACAAGTACAGTATAAGCCAATACAATACAAATGACATTAGAAATATTATATAAAAATAAGTTGAAAGAACATAAACTATGTTAGAAGATATTACAATATATACTACACATCTAGGGCAATTCCATGGAGTTAAAACATTATAGACAATAATAGTCACTCTCACCATATACATAGTCTATGAGTAGATACTGTCTAAAATTGGTATGTATGTAGTTCAGTGTATGACACTGACTGTTATAGTACATGAAAAAATAGAACGTAGGTTTCAGTTAGGAAAATAATAGCCAGAAAGTTAGTGATACAGAAAGACAGTGAGAGAGTTAAGAAGAATAGAGGCATTACAGCGTGGACAGTAGCTTAAGGATATAATATAGAAACAGAGAAGGAGTTAGGAGAGCCTTAGGATCTTGTAGACTATGAGGGAGTGAAATATGACAGAAGAGGAATATGAGGCTAATGTGGAAGAAGAGGAAGAGCCGAGCATTAGGCAGGCTTTATACAGGAGCATATATATACAGGAGCACTATAGTGCATTTCTTGGTATTGAATTTTACTCCATGGTATTGACAGCAGTCATTTGTCTGTAGTAGACCCTCTTGAAGGGTGTTATCATCTTGGGGGATTTAATGACTGCTTCCAGTTTGCAATTATCTGTGAATGTGGTCAAGCAAAGGCTTTTCATCCTTAGCTTGACCTGTTTTTCCCTCCCTGGAAGTGGAAGGTACATACTGAGGGAGGGCATTGGCAAGACACAGATGGTATCTTGACTTACTTGTCTTATGACCCAGTGGTACTATATATATCTGTGGTAAGCCCACTGCAAAATTTCCTGGACTTATTTTTAATAATGATACAATATGCAGAACAAAGTATATTCCATGCACTATTGTATATGATTAGATGGCAAGATTAAAGAACAAGTATGAACAGAAACTGGACAAATATTCATAGCATATCTTCATTTACAGCGCTGTAATAAAGCCCTGGTTCATTATAAATTGTTAATATTTGAAAATTTTGGCATTAATAAGATAAACATATCAAAACTCCATATCTATCCCCTTACCCAACCGTATCCTACTAGCAGTGTCACTCAAACTCTCATCCCCAAAGCCACACTCACCTTTGAAAAGCAATCATAATACTTAACCAAAATTGCATTTGATGATACACCCTTTTGTTAAACTGGATACACAGTTTATTCTGTCAACAAAGTAAACATCTGGCAGAATGTCAGCAACCCACTTATATGTACATTACCTTCATGGATGCACAATTGCAGTGAAGGGAAAATTACTAATGCCAACTAAATGTAAGTTGACTGTAGCACAGAGGAATTGACTGTGTTTTCAATCCTTGCCTCCCTGCAAGTAAGATGGGCACTTATCAGACAGAATGGTAGCAACCTGCACATACACATACACTTGTATATCTATATCTATATCTATATCTATATCTATATCTATATCTATATCTATATCTATATCTGTATCTATATCTTTATCTATATCTATAGCTATGCTTACCCTAGGAAAAAGCTAGCACAGACAAAAGGTAGAGCTTTTTTGATCTAATGTAAAAACAATGGTAATACAAAAAAAACCATCCCTAACAGACAGCATATCATCCATATCCTTTATTCACATAACTCTGTGGGGGATTGACCAGGTTTTAATTCCAGTCTACAGACACTGCTAATCCCCAATTCTGTATCCTAAATCTAATTAATATTGTGTTCCTTACCATGTAACATTAACACCTGCCCTATATCAATGACCCTACCTCTTACATTAAATCCTGTCTAAAATGTGAAAAATCTTTAATACATCACTTTCCTTTCATTCAAATGCCTCACAATAATATCACATAATATATTGGTAGTATTGACAAATATTATTATAAAGCAGATGTGCTTTTTTTGGTGGTGTGAATCTTGTGCCAAATAATTTTGACTTTTGTTTCTACATATTGTGGCTATTTGGCATTCTATTAATTGCATTTCATAAAATATGAAAATTATTTGCAAAAAATGTCATTAATATATGCCACATAAGGCTTTTTGCAAATCATCAAAGCAACAGTATCAAACTTGTATTATGGTTAATTTTAAAACGCATCAGAAGTATTGACCAGGTTTTATTTCCAGTCTGCATTAGTTGCTCTAGACTAGTGTTCATTTCACATCAAGTAATGTATAAAAGTGAAACTGATTTAGCATTTCACTTATCTCCACCAGTGACCCACCATGTAGTACCTGCAACAAAGTACACAGGTACGGCAGTTTTCCTGTACTATCTCATCCCTTCCTTACTGCTGGCTTACTGAAGATTCTTGGGACATGGAAAGCAAGTTGGGAACAGATACAAGGGAAATGGTACTGTACTGTCAGTGATGTGACACTACACTTTAGTGTCAGAGGAATTTACTAGGGGAAGCTATGGATTTTCAATGTATAGCTATAATATCATAGGTTCATAGGTGTGTAGTAGGCTAATGGCCCTGGACCCTTTACAAGCCTAGCCCATAGGATTACCCTGGCATTATGCCACCCGACCTTAGTTCAAAGTGCATCTGTCGAGTAAAGCCACTGGAGTGATACCTGGGGTGAATTTTCTATTTCCCATCCACTCATCTAGATTTCTCTTGAAGAGGGCCAGTGAGGTGCTCTGTTTGACATGTATGGGAAGTCTATTCCATATCACGGGCAGTATCTGGGGTGTGAACCTATCTCTCCAGCATGTACTGTTGATTGTGGTAAAGAGGTTGAGGTCTCTGGAGTGTGTGGTGTGGAGGGATTGGGATTTCTTTAGCTGTAGCATTTCTAACAGAGCTGGGTCAGACATGGCTTTGTAAGTCAAGCAGAGATTGCCTCTAAGTAGGCAATATCAGACAGAGAATAGTTGGAGTTTTTTTAATCTGTCCATATAGGGCAAATGTTTAAGGCCTAGGATCCTCTTTGTGAGGTACTTTTGTGGCCTCTCCAGTTGTTGCAGGTGTTTAGTGAGGTACATGGCAAATGGGGCATTGTACTCGATGATTGGTCTAATGAGGGAAGAGTAGAGGGAGAAAATGACCTCTTCTTCATGGATGCAAAACCCTTAATAATGAGATGTGCCACATAGAAGGACTTTCTGACCACAGTGGCAATGTGGTGGTCAAAAGAGAGGTTGCTGTCAACCTGTGTTCCCAGATCTCTTATAACACCTTCTGTGTTCAGTGGACTACCATGAATGTGGTAATTCATGGGAACCGGGTTTTTCCCAAAGAGGATAATGACACATTTTATGGAATTGAGCTTAAGGCCATGGTTCTGACACCAGTCATTGGTCTCAGTGATTTATAGAACTCTTATATGTTCATTGTGTACTTTATTTTGTTATGTACTTTCCAAAATTCAGCAGTTTATACATCACTTAAGTTGTGTTCAAAGGTGCATAGGTAGTTACTATGCAGACCGTCCAGTAGACTGTTATGGACTCTTGCCCAGTTTGTCCCAGAGCACTTGCTAGCTAAGTGACTTGCTCAGTCACACACCAGGCAAATGGAGGGAGAGGGGAGTGAAGTGCAAACTATAAGAAGCAACTCATTAGAAGCACACAGACTTAATACTCTGCCTCTGCCAGAGGACAAGAAAGCATTTAAAGGCATGAAATAACATTTTTATCATAAATTTTACAAAAGGTGAGATCTTTCTGAACTCAAAGAATATCTTAGAAAGTTATGTTTGCAGACTTAATTATTTATTTGCTTATGTTATGGTTGCTAGACAATGTTGTTTCTTAAGACATGCTTTTGATGTAATCTATACATTCCATTTGTGTTTCTTCAAAACATGTTAGTTCATACACCCTTGGTGTTTTAACTATTAGGAAAAAATAAACTCTTTCAAGTTATAGTGATTAATTCTTTCAATTGCATTTTTTGTCTTGGATACTTCCAATGAAATGTTATTAGAAGACTTAAACAGTGAGAAAATAAAGATGGGCATTATAATGACCTCTTACCTGTCAGGAGGATAAAAGAATAAAGTGTTCCACACTGATGTTTGTCTTCCTGTTGTTTCTTTTCTCTCTTCAGATCTCACCATTACATTACTATATAGGATCAAATAAAGCAGGCAGTCTGTAATTTTCACAAATAAGAAGGATGAACACCTTGCTGCCTTAAGGGCTCACTTATCATAGGCTTAACAGCCCTTGACCTTTTTAATCATATTCTTAGATTTATAAAAGCAAGAACATTGTGTTTTATTGAAAGGCTGCATGAGTCATGTCCCAAGGGGGATTACCCTTGTAGACAGTCAAACGTTTAGTTTAGAGTACCTAGACATGCCTAACTCACAGATTTTTATATTTTAATTTGTCCAACATCTGCCGCACTCAGAATGCCCAGAAGTACAATTTGGCAGCATTACTAACTAACCCATCAGCCGTAATTTCCCATATTTACGTGAGGGACAGTAGTTAAGAAAATAAATATTTTCAGATGTTAAAATTTTTAGTATAGGCTGTAGTTACCTTTTATGCGACTTATTAAAGATGACAAAATACTTCTTACTCAGAAATAATAAATATTCTGCTTCACTTAATATGAATTAATAGCTCCGACTTTAAAAACTCTTTGAAGCTGCTAAAAAAATAAAACAAATGAAACTTCATATCCACTCACCCACCAAGGAAGGAAACATGCATGCACAGAAAGAAGGATAACAGGATTATATCATATTCATTTAACAACTACTATACCAGAGGATAAAAAAATCTTAGCAGAGTGCTTCTATACAAATAAAACTTACATGCATACACAGGAAATGCCTTGTAGACTGTGAAAAACTATTCTCCTAGAGTCTTCATTTCTGTGTTTTTATATTGTGTTAAAAGATGCTTTAGATTGTATTGAATTAAAGGCATAATGCTAGCAAACTCTGATGGAGTTAGGCATGACTGGACTATAAAGTATCTTACCATCACTTCTAATACTCCATAGAGCTCTGTGCAGCCTGTAGTAAAGATAGAAATGCAGTTGCAATTTCAAATATATGATGGAATTACTTACCAAAAAATTGAGCAGAGGCATGCGCTAGTGGAAAACATTTCTCAGTGCATGTTTGATACTTGAGATTGTTGTATTTTAACTGCAAGAACTACTGCTGCCTCCACCATTGTAGTTTCCCAATGGCTACGGGGTATTTTGCATGACTTCATTTCTTCCTATTGCAACGTTGTGCAAGGATACATGGTGCATGGCTCTTCTTTATGAGAGCCCTGGTCTTAACGTGAAGGGATTGGATAGGCATGGATGATGGCAGTGGGTTAAGATAGAACCAGCATAAGTATAGAAAATACAGCTGGAGGGGTAAGAAGTGTTTTAGTTTACTAGAAATGATAACAATAACAGAGACTATTCAAATGGGTTTGAAAACGGAAAGCCATGTGAGGAAGGAATGACAAGGATCAGACGGGAAACTGGTTCAAGTGCTGAGTGAACAAAGGGAACTGGGAAAGGGTTGTGGGTCTTGGAGGCATTCACTGTGTTTAGGTGGGAATACACTTTAACAGAAAACTCTGGACATATAAGTAATGAATGTTAGAAAGGTTGGTGGAGTATGGGATAGATAGATTGAGGGGAAGTAGGCAAAGTAATCAGATTCTATCTGTTGATTTCTCTGGAAATGTGGTCGCTTTATTCTAAAATCTGCATATGTAATATTCTTTCATTTTTTGAGAAATTCAGACATATTTTATATAAAAGTAAATTACATCTATCCACTAAATAAATCCAGCACACCATATGTATTCAGATGTGTAGCGGTCTCACCTAGCACCCTGTGTTAGTCCCAAGAACTTGCTCCCCACCCACTCAGCTCTTCAAGTGAGGAATAAAAAAAAAAAAGTTTATCTTTATTGCAGAAATCTTATTGGTTTCCTATAGTATAGCACCCAATCCATGCGCCCCCAGCTCTTAAAGTTCAGACCAAAAAAGGTCTTCATGTTACTGTAGGAAGGCGATCACATTCTGCAAAATCCATGCATTCCCAGCTCTCAGTAGCAGGGCAAAAAATTATCTTTACACTACTGTAGGAAGCTAATTGGCAGCAATTCAGCCAATCCACAGCCCCCAACTCTTCAATATAGTTCAAGGGATGTGGACACCGGAGGAAGGGAAAGGTCATGTGTAAGTTGCAAGAGTTTGGAAGATTGGTATTCAACATTGGAAAGAATGAACAAAAAGGTAAAGCAAGTTTTGCTTAGAAGGTGATATTTACAATGGAATGATTAATGAGATCAGAGCATTTCGAACTGTCCTGCAATAATAAATACCTGGTTTGTTAGAGATACTCACATATGGATGGAAAATGGTATGGTACATTGGCCCCACATAGATGAGATTCAGGGATTCACAGTCCAGTTAGTATACTCATTAATGAAGACCAAAAGGTATGGAAAATTTGAAACTCTTAATGTTTCAGTTTTTCTCAAAGCAATAAAAAGCAGAAAGGGAAGGCCAAAAGTAAGTAGGCTGGAAAAAACATCTACACTTGGAAATACTTAGAACAAATAGCATAATATAGTGAAATGAAGAGGGAGTGTTATACATACAAGCATGTTGGAAAAAGAAAGATGTGTCAGGTGGCAGCCTGTACAAAAATGCTTTGAACATGTGAAAAGGATCCTTCATAATTTAGACAAATTTAAAGATGCCTCAGAATAGTTAAACAGTGTAAGAAGTGTTTGCTGATTTGAGAACAAGTGTAAAAAATTGTTCATAGATGTCCCAATTCAGCTCGTCTTTATTCTCAGAGTAAAAAAAAGTGACACCAGGTGCCGGAGGTAGAGTGCAGAGCGGTAAATTGTTTCATATTGTTTTAGTCAGTCTGAGAGCCAGAACTATAAAGAGAGCTATATGTAAGGACTAGAAAAGGATTTTTAGCAAAGAGGATATTTTCTCCTAAGAATATTCTATATGGGGAAATGATGACATACATAAATAAATAAATTGCCAATGTTATTAAGTTATGGTCAAATGAAAAAGCATTGCAGAAAAGCATGTTATTCTTTCAAAAGACAGGAAAAGCATTCAGGAATTTTGTGGTTTGTTTGCTTGTTTGTTTTAAATATTGGCTGTGGTTTATGAATTGCTTCTTTTAAGTTGTATTCATGAAAATAAGTCATGTAGATATCCAACGGCTGTAGCTATCCACCCTGATGTCTGTCTTCTAATAACCAATTTAATTCTTCATAGGGTCACAGAGATACCCATGCCAACTCCAGCAGCCAGTGGGAAGAAGACTTTGAAATTTGTTTTGAACAGGGTGCTGGTCTCTTGATGAACATGCACTATCACTCATTCACTCATTACATAATAATAATAATAATAATAATAATTGTATTTGTTTACTAGAAAGGCCTACTGGACACACAGTTCCTTTTCAATGGTAACCCAGGAGTAATGTCTGGTTAAGTGACTTGCCCAAAGTAACACAGGAGGCAAATGAGGGCTAAAGGAATCAAACGTTGTACCACAGGAACTAAAGCTCACAACCTTAGCTTCTGTGCCAACTGTCTGAAATTGCACAGGCAGTATGGAGAACACCGTTTCACCTACTACATGTATTTGGGAGCTGAATGTAAACTGAATACCAAGAGAAAAAAACACATTCATGCAGGGAGGACATTAAACTAAATAGAATGCATCTTAGCCAAAAAATGAACTACCCATTGTATGTAATCTTGACTGAAAATTCTTAGAACAAAAATACTTAAAATAAAAAAAATATATACCAACCTCTTTTTTAACAAAATAATATTTGTCTGTATGCTTTCTTCTTTTTATCTTTGGACACTACATGTCTTGGGCCTGACCTGATCCCAAGTTTTCATTCATCAGAATTTGAAACTGTTTTGAATCATCAATACTACTTTGTTGTAGGTTCAAACTTTCATGAAGACCAACTGACACAATCCAGAAATTGTCACTCCACTGAAGGATTTATGTTTTTTTCTGCCATGTACTGAATTAAGAAGGTGTCCCATATAATGATGGGCAGGAACATAAGACTTACACTCCAAATTATGACCCGGCATTTTCTTTATACGGCACCAGCACAGCAGAGTAGATTATCACTTAACCATAAACCAAGGAGGTGGCATGTACTGGAATAAGGACACCCAAAAGCTGGTTGAACAACAACCAACCAAGCTGATAGCATGAGTTTTCAGTTAAACATTTATTTTTATTGTGAAACCAAAAAGCTTGGTCAGTTATTGTTCAACCAGCTTTTGGGCATCCTTGTTCCAGTACATACCACCTCCTTGGTTTGTGGTTATTAGTTTTGTGTTTTGGAAGTTTTGCAATGTTTCTGTGTTATCATGTAATATTCAGTAAATCCACAATATTTAGACAGGTTCACATAAATATCTATTTGCCATATCATCCCTAACAGATGAGTAGAAATTGATTTATTTAATTATTTTTGTGTTTCTTATGTCTAAGATCATCATGCCATTGCATGATTTCCACTGAAATGTGATACTATGGGAAGGGGAGATATAAATAAATATTAGCCATCATAATTATAATTTTAATGCTTAGTATTTTATGTAAGCTTAGAAAACTCAATATCTCACAGTGAAAATAGGTTTTATTATTGTTTAGTGATATTTTTGTGTATTGGCATCACATGTTGAAACTAAACTCCAGACTGCAAATGCTCCTTCTCCAGTCTTGTGAACAACAACAACAAAAAAAAGACAGCACTTGTGAGTTAAAACTACAAACTTTTAAATTAAAACACAAAAATACTTTTATTTTATCAGCTGAGACACTAGCTTCTAGATTACATGGGATATGTTAAGGTTCACGGAGTTAATTAGTCCAGGGATGGATAATTCTTGCATAAAACAACACTTTTTCCTACTGGTATGGAAAGAGTTTGCCATTTCAAAGTTGATTCCCTTAAATTATTGTTGTGGAATATCTTTTACATAGTTTGGGTTACACTTTCTAGGTAAGCATCATTTATCCACCCAGACCAACTGCTTGGTAATAACCTATGAATCTATGAACTTATGATTGTTTGTAATGGCACAGTTATTAGCTAGTTAAATTGTGGCAGATCCATCCAGAGCCCCTTTTTTCTCATTTCTGCACATTTGGTTGGGGTGTCACTTTAACAGTGACAATCATCTACAGCCAAGAGTTACACTGCTGGGTGGCCAGCCCTGCCATGGTAGTTTATCCACACTACACACTTACATGCACAGCCATACCTATGGCCAATTTAGAGTGCCCAATCCACCTACTGCATGTCTTTGAAATGGAGGAAACCAGAGCACCTGGAGGAAACCCACATTAACACAGGGAAGATATGCTGACTCCACATCGAAAGGACCTCAGACAAGAACCAAACCGGGGAACATCTTGCTGTGAGGCAACAACGCTATGCACTGTGCCACTTTTCCACCCCATGGAGAGAAGATATACGTGTCAACCATAGACTTTAAAACTTTCTTGTATATTCTTGGTAACTAAACATGAATCATAATAGAGTTATGCAGTGGGATACAAGCAATAGCAGACCAATTTAAAAAAATATGTTTCATTTGCTCATGTATAGCTTTCTTGTCAGTGCTTATTTAAACACAGAATCTTTTGACTCTTTGACTCTGGAATATCAAAATGTTACTTTTAATTATGAGTGTATGACATAAAATGAACCTGCTGTTGAGATGTTTTTCTTTTTTTATTAATGTATCACCACTTGCGAAGTATCCAATGAATAAGAATGTCTGTTATTAGTTGCTTGCCAGTCTATTTTTGACCTTTTGTAACAATCCCAGTTTTTCTATGTACTTTAAAACAAAATCCATGGATTTTGTGGTTTGTTATCCATTGGGGAGATTAATTTTTCAGATTGCAGGGTATAAAATATTGACTTTTAAGTACTTTTTCACTAAGAGCCAGAATTATTTTCTCCTTAGAAGCATAATAGATTAATATTAACGGCTCCATTTTAGCTGTGATGCATTTATTTGTATTGGACTGGATGACCTGGCAGTCTTGAGAATAGTTGCTTGACTGTAAATTACAGAAGTTTAATTATAACAGACCATTAACACTGATTAAAGTTGACAGGTCTGGTATAAAAAAGGGAAATGTTCTCTTTCTATT
The DNA here is from genome assembly GCF_019279795.1 of Protopterus annectens. NCBI lineage: Eukaryota > Metazoa > Chordata > Ceratodontiformes > Protopteridae > Protopterus > Protopterus annectens. Next base: position 110,889,095 of record NC_056740.1, on the reverse strand, counting down.
CTGCAAGGCAAAGCTCGAAACAAATTTAATATCATTCAGAGACGAGATGTCAGATATCTAAAGTCTTTTTTCTCTTAAAATCTTCAGGCATGTAATGCTTACTGATATTATTGTATCAAGAGCTGTTCTCCTGATCACTCTTTCCCACAGTTTCTGTTGTTATAATTAAAGTTTGACTGAGATTTTATTTTACCACTGAAATCCACATCAGAAATAACAGCTTCCATTTCTTGTATTTCTGATTGATGTTGACTGAGGTTTTATTTTTTTCCCTTTATTTTCTGTGGCTGGCAGTGTCTGACAGTATTTTATGTACACTGTTAATCCTGTTTTTTTTTCTATGTCACTGTCACATGCTCATTTTATTTTATTTATTTATCTTTGCAGGGAGAAAGTTCATCTATTTGTCATTTTAAGTACTGAAAACTTTTGGAAAAAATCTTTGGAGTCATTTTCAGTACTAGACATTTCCAGGAGAGTAAAAGTATTTTATTAGTGAATCTTACATCAGTCAGTAGTGACAGCCCAGCTGATGATTTTAGGAGAGAGCAAGATGTTTTTTCCTTTGCCATCCAATTAGTATAAATCAAATATAATCTATCTGATAATGCATCCCGTGGTAAACTCTAGCCTTAACCTGCAAACATACACACACCTCACTCCTTCCCTGATGCCCAAACTTTCAGCATATCAAAAGTTTTGGCATTAAAATCTGAAACCCGCACTTATTCTACAGATATAACCTTAATCTTCCATTTTTCAAAATCTCCAACACTCATTAATGACAGCTGTCCGTGAATTTCCAAACTAGTTCACTCTGTAAATGTTACTTTTCAACACAGTGAAATTTATATGTATATAAATATATATGATATGAATACACTATCTAGCTATATATGTTTAGCTGTATCTATCTATACATACACACACATATACATATGTATAAACATATATAAATATAAATATATGGATCTACTTCAAAAGCTCAAAGTTTCAAAACTTAGCACTGCAAATGGTCGAGACCTTAAGATTAGTGTTTTGAAACTTCAAAATTGTAATAAAAAAAAAAAACTTGATATTTTTCCAGGGGCAATCCTCCCTGCACCCCCCACAACCCCCTACTAAATAAATATACCAACTCCGAGATTGCACTACAGTGAAGATAACAGTGAATTTCCCATTCCACATTGTACAGCGACCTCCATTCAAAACTTTCAAAGTTTCAAAACTTCAATCTTATGGTTTTGAACATCTACTGTTCAAAGTTTTGAAACATTGAGCTTGTAAAAGGAAACCATATACATCAATTTCAGTGTATAGTTTATACATTGTTGGAAGCAAGGTTATTGTTAGAATATCTTCTAAATTCACTCTTAAGGAGGAGTATAATTTTTTGTGTTGATAACCAGGTTGGCATCTATTTGGGGTGTGCATATAAATAGTTCTTACTCATGGCTAAATCTTCATGTAAATATGTTAATACTTTTAGCCAGACGTTAATTACAGCATCTGGGCCTGGGGTTTTCAATTAGAACTTTTTTTAATTTTGTTTCAATTTCTCAGGTCATTACTTCATCCCATTTCATATCCTGTACATTTGAACTTCTTATCGTTTACTTATTATCTCCATTCATCATCTTTGTTATGGTTCACAGAATAGATACTCATAGAGATTTCTACAAAATGTGTCCATTTCTTTGTTTTTGGTGGTGTTTCTATTATTCATTTTGCCTTATTTCGCAGTTCTCAATAAAACTTGTGTAGATCATCATTAAATTGCTTATTTTGTATGTTTCCTTTGTATTTATCTGCACATCTTTTAAGTTTTTCTGTCTGTGCTGATATCTTTGGTTTATTATTTTCAATAGTGTATGATGGATCCTGGTCTGTTCTGATACTGCACATTGCTTTTATCGTGTCCATCTTTCTGAGTATTTTTGATGATCTGTTCCCTCTTCTGTACTCTTCTAGCAGCCACACATCTGGTCTTAATTGCTTTATAGATTTCACTATTTGATAATTCCTGATGACATTCAATTTCTTCCCTTCCTTTTCCTTACTTTACTTTATCTGTTATTAATTTAGCTGCACAATAATATATCCTATCTACTTCTGTTATATCCCATGAATTCCTAATAGTCTTAATTACTGTGTTCATTTGTTTTATCAAACTTCTTATTGATTTTGTGTAGTTCATTTCTTTCATTGATCTTAATATATCTACCCATCTCTATTAAATCAAGTAATTCTTCCCTTAGATCATTTTCTGATAACATAAAGGCACATTCTTTGTTCTCCATTTTTTCCCATTCCCCTTCAATTAACACATCACACCGAATGACATTTGACGACCTTTATTACATTTCCATAAACATAATTTGTTAACCAATATTTATTAAGTACAACCAACACATGGTACAGTTGAGCATAACATTCATGTAATGTTAATAAGGAGAGCGTGACCCCACTCATCCTGACCCAGTAAGCAGCATCCATTCCTCCACTCGCTTACGTATGAAGCAACGTACCACCACTCACTTAATTTACCATTTATTGAATTACACATCCAACCAAACAAGCAGCTTACCTCCACTCGCTTATTTTACTTACCAAGCAGTGTCCAACTGCTCACTTTCCTTTTCAAATTCATTGAGTTGAACATCCAACACCAGAGGGGGAACAGAATAGAGCAAGCATGCCCCTCTTCTCCACTATACCCAGACTGTCAAAATAACCACAATCCTTAATATTCCCCCACAAAAAGGGGAGGGAGGGTAGCAAGTTCACACCACAATGTGATTTCTTCCCCCAGTTATGCTTGCCTAAACACCTTAAGCCCCTCCCCACACTTTCCCCATTTCCTCCCATTCATCCCTCATTCCCATTTAACCCTTTCATCCCCACACCCTTTCAGTTCCTACTACTATATTTATCTGACCTCCCCTGAAGATGTCCCTGGACAAATTAGTTTGTTAATAAACTTCAGTTCCTGCTGGCATTCTTCAGAAAGTTCTAGAAAATCTTCCTATGCCATATTCTTTTCAGCTTCACCCTGTGTCATCCATTACTGTTTCATATGGGAACTCACTGCCCTATCACTGCACAATATTCACTGCGTCAGAGTTGCCACAGTTTCCTGTTCCTTCCCTTGCTGTGCAACTCTAACTGACATTTTGTACTGGCTCCAAAGTATCTTGATAATGCAACTGATCAGATGCTTTCCACTCCACTGGCTTCTCTTTAATTTAGGGACTTATTATTCTATCATGTTGTGATGTTATCAGAGGTAGATTTTCTATACTAAATCCTTCACTTCTCAGTTAATGCATAACTTCGGTTTTTATTTCTTTAACTTCCTCATTACTAATCCTCTTCGCTAATTTCTCCCTTTGTTTTCTCATTTTTTTGTACTGTAAAAGTTTCTGCCTGGATGCCCTTACCTTTATTTATCTTCAAATATCTTTGCTGCTGCTTTTTTGTATTGATGTTTTGCTTTCTCCTTTGCATAAATATTGCACCATATTAAATCTTGTTTTCTTTCACGTCTATATTTCTTCTTCAGATATCTCCAGTTCCACATTATTTTCCTTACTCAGGGAATCATTGTTCTATCATCCTATGACATAACATATGTTAGTCTCTCTACACTAAATCCTTCACTTCACAGGTATTCCATAACTTCAGCTTATATTTTTTTAACTTCAACTTTACTAATCTTCTGTTCTATGTCCCCCTCTTTGTGATCTTTTTTTTGTATTGTGAAATGTTCCATATCTGGGTGTCTTTGCCTGTATTTCTCTTTGAATATCTTTGGGGCTGCCTTTTATGTGTTAATTAATTTGGTATTCTCCTTTACATAAATGTAGCACCATATCAGATCTCTCTTTCTTTCCTCTGTCCATATTTTGTTATACCTTTCAAAAATCCCTAGATTTTGTTCTTTATATTTCCGTACTTCCTCAGTTGCTTCTTTTTCCAAAAGGGCTAAGGTTTATTGATCTATATAATGTTTTTCATGAATCTGTTGTATTAATTGGGTCTATATCATATACTTGAAGAGGCATTCCATCAAACGCCTCTTCATCGACACGTAATCAGCGAAGTCACTAAACCGTAAACATTCACATCAGTGATTTCTTTCCCTGGGATAGAAACTGCTTGGCCATCAACATTACTTGGCCATTTTCTCCACTGTAGTGCAATCTTGGAGTTGGTATATTTAGTTAGCGGAGGTGTGGGCGGCACACCCCCCACATTGGGGGGTGTGGGGGCAAAGCCCCCCCCATTGTGTTATGTTTGAAGTGGTTCTTTCCCAGGGAAAGAAATATCTGTGTGAATGCTCGCAGTTTAGTGACTTTGCTGATTACATGTCAATGAAGAGGCGTTTGATGGAACTCTTCTTTGAGGATTTAATATAGACCCATATTAATGGGTTTTTGACAAGTTTTTCTTGTTCAAATATTTTTCTTTCATTTAATTTCTCTCTTAATCTTTTTATATATTTTCTGTCTGGAAATTCTGGCCTTCTTGCATAATAGTAACAATATATAATGTCTTTCTTATCATCAGTAGTCCATTCTATTATGGCACATTTCAGGCCTGTCAGTTTTTGGGAGTTTTGTGGACTGCTAATTCCTTCTACAATGGGTGGGGGGCATCCTCCCCCCTAAGCCTGGACTAACTGCATTGTAGGTATGTTGTTATGTCTTGAGGATTCTACACTGTCATCTCTTTCATCCCTAGCACCAGTGTGCCTACCAGGATTGGGAATTTTTTTTATCCTGGGACTTGTGCACCCAGGATGAGTACTTTTTTGCTTTTTTTTTAACCTACCTCTATCCATGATATATGCTATATAAAATACAGTCTTTATAACAGTGTTGTCTTGGTGAGATTTTGTAAAAAGGGTCCACCTTATGAAGGTACACACCAAGACTTGAGGATGAATTCAGTTCTAGTAATACTACTCTCCTTTGTTTGCTGATTTTATCATCTCTCTACCCCTAATGTATGTAATCATGTGTAATGGATTTATATGCATGTGCCCAGAAATGATGCCTCACTCAGATTTGCTAGCCTATTTTGTATGAATCTTGTTGGATAAGGCAACGTGAATAATTATAGTGGATTTACAATAGATCATCAAAAATTCAGTTCAGCGAACAGCATTTTCGGTGCACTTACATTGAACATGCCTTTTGTTGAACTGTTCATACTGGAGACTGTGGTACAGTGAAGATTGAAAAATGTGCCCTTTCCTCACTGTAGTGTGATTTCAGAGTTGGTATATATAATTAGTGGGAGTGTGGGGGACACAGCCTTCCACAAGAGTGGAATTTGATGAATGGAATATCCAATGAAATGCCATTCGTTGAAGTGGGCTTCCGCTGATTTAATATAGACCAATTATAGTATTATATTGTTTATCCTTCCTATTTTTGTACCAAAATCAGACACTTGAGGTACACACAGTTAGCAAGTGACTAAAATTTCTGTGTACTAGGTGGCTTTCTGTAAATAACAGTAGCTGTCTGTGAGTGAAAGTGACTCATCTTGCTGTCATAATCAAGATAAATGTTCATTATTCTGACTTTGCATAGCTAGTAGATATTTGTACAATGAAGTAAGAATACTTTAATGTGACCATGTTTTTTTTTTAAATTCCAGAGAAACATCTTAGGTGTACACATTAAATAAATTGGCTAATAGGTCTGGGGGCTGTCTATGGTTAAAGGTAACACCACTGTTGTTTGATCACAGTTAAACAGTCACTGATTGACAAGAGTGGTATCACACAATGTATTGTATTTGCTGAAATGTCAAAAAAGATGGAATTATGACTATTAATTTTGAATATGTATCAGGATGGCAGTTGTAATTTATCTAATACTAAAACTTTGCCATAATTTCTTTCACTTTCCTTCACATTTGAACTTTAACATTTTACTCAATAAGTGTCTATCTTTGGAAGTTTGTGAAGGTTGTATATAAAAGCAACAGATGACTGGCACAATGGTGCAGTGAGTAGTGTTGAACTGTGACATTGCTTGGTTCTCTGTTTGAGTTCTTGCTATGACTCCTTCTGTTTGGAGTCTACAGGTTCTTCCCATAGCTGTGTGGGTTTTTAGTCATATGTACTGGTTGTACCAACACCCACAACTGCAGCAGCATTAACCCAGTTTGCCTATATATGAATGTGCTGTGTGAGTGACTATTGTGTGTCTTGTGTATGAGCATGCATCTTATGCTAGACTTGACTTTTCAGGAACAGTGCTATTTTGTGTGTGTGTGTGTGTGTGTGTGTGTGTGTGTGTGTGTGTGTGTGTCTGTGTGTGTGTGTGTGTGTGTGTGTGTGTGTGTGTGTGGTGTGTGTGTGTGTTTGTGTGTCCACGTGTGTGTGTGTGTGTGTGTGTGTGTGTGTGTGTGTGTGTGTGTGTGTGTGTGTGTGTGTGTGTGTGTGTGTGTCTGTGTGTTTGCAAAATATATCACCAACTTAATCTGTAAATCATAGTATTAGCAGTAAAAGTATGGTTAAGCCATTAAACAGTCAAGTAATTGTCCTTCAAAAATAAGAATAATTATCTTTCAAAAATATGGCAGAAAATGCATCATACAGCATCTAGACCATCAGAGCTTTTGGGTGCCTGGCAACTCCCAGCTGTAATAGAAGATTCTGACCCAGGTTTAGTAGCACCATTTTCAAACCTCTGCTCTAGGCTTGGCCTAATCTGCAGCTGGCCTGGTACACAGGAGTTCCTAGAAGGTTGCTATAGCTTTATATGGGGGCTGGGGATAACATGGTTATTATTTGGCTTAGCCTAATCTACAGCTGGCCTGGTACACAAGTGTTCCTAGAAGGCTGATATAGCTTTATATGGGGGCTGGGGATATAGCTTTATATGGAAGCTGGGGATATAGCTTTATATGGGGGCTGGGGATATAGCTTTATATGGGGGTTGGGGATATAGCTTTATATGGGGGTTGGGGATATAGCTTTATATAGGGGTTGGGGATATAGCTTTATATGGGGGCTGGGGATATAGCTTTATATGGGGGCTGGGGATATAGCTTTATATGGGGGCTGGGGATATAGCTTTATATGGGGGCTGGGGATAACATGGTTATTATTTGGCTTGGCCTAATCTACAGCTGGCCTGGTACACAGGTGTTCCTAGAAGGCTGCTATAGCTTTATATGGGGGCTGGGGATTTAGCTTTATATGGAAGCTGGGGATATAGCTTTATATGGGGGCTGGGGATATAGCTTTATATGGGGGTTGGGGATATAGCTTTATATAGGGGCTGGGGATATAGCTTTATATGGGGGCTGGGGATATAACTTTATATGGGGGCTGGGGATATAGCTTTATATGGGGTCTGGGGATATATGTTTATACGAGGGCTGGGGATATAGCTTTATATGGGGGCCGGGGATAACATGGTTATTATTTGGCTTGGCCTAATCTACAGCTGGCCTGGAACACAGGTGTTCCTAGAAGGCTGGTATAGCTTTATATGGGGGCTGGGGATATAGCTTTATATGGAGGCTGGGGATAACATGGTTATTATTTGGCTTGACCTAATCTACAGCTGGCCTGGTACACAGGTGTTTCTAGAAGGTTGCTATAGCTTTGTACTAATCTACAGCTGGCCTGGTACACAGGTGTCCCTAGAAGGCTGCTATACTTTTACATGGGGGCTGGGGATATAGCTTTATATGGGGGCTGGGAATAACATGGTTATTATTTGGCTTGGCCTAATCTACAGCTGGCCTGGTACACAGGTGTTTCTAGATGGTTGCTATAGCTTTATACTAATCTTCAGCTGGCCTGGTACACAGGTGTCCCTAGAAGGCTGCTATAGCTTTATATGGGGGCTGGGGATAACATGGTTATTATTTGGCTTGGCCTAATCTACAGCTGGCCTGGTACACAGGAGTTCCTAGAAGGCTGATATAGCTTTATATGGGGGCTGGGGATAACATGGTTATTATTTGGCTTGGCCTAATCTACAGCTAGCCTGGTAAACAGGTGTTCCTAGAAGGCTGCTATAGCTTTATATGGGGGCTGGGGCTATAGCTTTATATGGGGGCTGGGGATAACATGGTTATTATTTCCTCATTTATCCTCACAATCAGACATCAGAGTTTTGCAAATAAGGTTGACTAATATGTCTGAAGGTGGGGACTATGTAAGAGCAACACATTGCAATTACTGTTCTGTGATTATTTTCTCCTTTACTTTCCTCACGATAAGGCGCCAGACACCAGGCAGGAGACTCCCTCTTCTCCAATTCAGTAGGGAGAATCTGGAACAGGCTTCCCAGCAATTTACAATTACTTTCATCTTTACCAGTCTTCAAGAATCAAATAAAACTACTCCTTAAAACCCAATGGCTTTGCCCATGCACTAACCCAGATTAAAACTAATTGTAGTATTACTGTTTTCACCCTTATTCAATAACCAAACCTAATTACTAATGTTGCTTTTTGGCTTTAATCTTCTCCAGTCTTATAGTGCCTGTAAACTACCCGGTATTACATAAAATAAGAATATTCCCCCTATTCTAAGCACCTGCATTTCAGCCTTATATGTAATTCTTTCTGTTTTTCTAGTGGGTATAATCCTTAACATACCCACTAACCACCTAAATCCATCTTACCTTTCCTACTTTTCTCTAAGACAAATATCTGTCCTTTTACCTAATCATCTGCTTACACTGGGGAAAAAAAAAACACTTTCTGAAATTCAGTCAGTGAAGAAAAGGTATATGAATGTTTAATTGATGTGTTTTTTGTCGTCTGTCTTTATTGTCTATTTCATTTTTTTCATTTATTCTTTGTAATATTGTTACTTAGCATAGTTTGGAGCTTATCTCCCTGGGCCTCCACTGAAAATGGACATGTATCCAGTTGGACTAGCCTGGTCAACAAATGTAAAATAAATAAAAATAAATAAAACATAAACAGTTGGATATTTCTGGAATAGTGTAAGGAGCCAAGCTGTGTAATATAATATATGACTGGAGAAGTTTATTCCTTTACTTTTATCCAATTTAATACCATAAGGGTAAATAGAAAGTGCATATCATTTTTGTAGGGGAGATAAGCTGTTACGCATCATTTCCATATATGATTTTTTTATCTTCATAAGCATTTGTCTTAGGTTATTGGGAAATACTGCTTTTGTGCACTTTAAAAGCCTTGGACAACACTTATTTCTTCTTTGAAAGAAAATATGTTGAATTCCTTTCCTTTGTTAAAATTTTTGTTCAGGCCATCACTGGATCAAAGTATTAGAAAAAGTCTTTAAAATACACCTCAGAGTAGCTAGAACCCCATTGCTGTTGGGGGACCTAGAAGCTGAAACACCTCCCAGCTTACTTCAGTTATTTCAGCACAGTCTTGGCTAATTACAGTGCGTTGAAGGGATGGAGTAAAAACCTGAAGAGTAAGACACGGAGTGGAAATACAAAAAGTAGTCATCCAGATGGAATGGGGAGATTGCTCGTGTCTGTGCAGTGCAAACGAGATTTATTTCCTTGGGCTAAATTTAATGTCCAGTAATTCCTTTTGTGTTTTTAATGTCTTTATGAAATCCACAGGTTTTCTGCAGTTCACTGTTCTTGGATTCATACATGCATTTCTAAATATGCAGATCATGAAAAGAAAATGAGGGGTGAGTTTATCATAAGTGGGACTGTGCAGTACTTAATGACCACTGACATTCATGTTAGCCCATCAGTGGCTCCACTATCCATATCTGTTCTGGATTCACTACTTGAATCATACTGAGAATACTAAATGTTTCAGTGCCCCCATCATGCCTGAGTAGATTGCAGCTAGTAAACACAAGGTCCAGATGTACGAGGTACCATAAGAAATCCACAGGTGTTCAAATCCCCAGTGTATGGGGTGAGCACCTTCCTTAAACTAACTTCTAATTGTTTGGATTGCCTACCAGTAATTCCTTTAGTTCCAATGAGTTTCAATGGGAAAAGGACATAACTCTACCTCATTTTTCTAAGAAGGTCTCAGATCCATTTCTAAAAATTATGAAGGTAAGAGTGTTAACCCAAAGAAATATCTAACATAAGATTCACAAAGTATTGTATGGGAGTACTGTTTTTTTTTTTCTGGGGGGAGGGAGCAACTCTCTGTATTTCCCATAGAGGTGAGTCTTTTTAGCAGCTGGTCTAGGTTGGCTTGGCTGCATGCAGGGACAATCCCCTTTGAATTACTGGTGCTCAACAACTGCCACCAGGTAGAATGAGGTATTTATAGATGTTATGAGTGTGTTGTTGAAGTTGTAGCTTTATTTATTCAATTATTTATTTATTTATCTGTTTATTTACTCAGTTGTGTAATCTGTCGATTGCCATTGTGGATAATTTCTTGATTTATAAAGGTTGATTTTTTTCAGTTAATACAAACAGTTGTAACAATCCTGTTAGAAGACACATTTTAAATCATGGCTTTTGGTTAAACAAACTACATTGTTTTCTACCAGAATCTGAGAGTTATGAGATATCAGCAAATTAGAAAGTTTGTAGTTCAGGCTTATCTCTCAAATGACTGTCTTGAGTTTTCCAGCAGAGATATAGCTTTCCTAATTAATCAATGCTGGGGATAGCATCTGATAGAGCACATAAATGAGATGGATTATAGTCAAGGTAGCCATCTACAAGGCAATATATTTTTAATTACAGTGTTGTCTAAATAAATAATCTCAATTTTTTTCAGTGCTTCCTTCAGTAAATTGCTGGTATTTAACAAGTAGAAACTCCCATTGCTTTTTTATGCAAGGGAGATTTTAATGTGGTGAACACTATTTTGGGAAGGTCTTCTCTCAATTTTGAGAGACATTTTAAGGCTCAGTTGGAAATCAGAGGCTGTATGGGAAGAATTGGTTACATTAATGTACTGATTTATCTACTATTTTAGTTCCATCATTATTAGTGGCATGAGTAAATTCTGCTGTACATTGTTGGCCCAGCTTTGAAAATGTTACTCTATTGAGACCCGTATTGTTTACACATGATCCCATGTTTTATACCACTCTCTACATTTTTCTTACAGTCTTCCCTTTTTGTTGGTATTCTAGTGTATGTGTGTGTGTGTGTGTGTGTGTGTGTGTGTGTGTGTGTGTGTGTGTGTGTGTGTGTGTGTGTGTGTGTGCATGCACGCGCGAGTGCGTACATGCATACGTGTGTGCACATGCCCAAGCAAAATGGATCAGATCATTTCACTCCGTTTCTTACTTTAGAGAGTGCAGTTTTACTTTTATCTATAGTTCCCATTAACCATTACCATTTTAAAATCATCTTTACTAACTGTTGTAACTGTTCTGGTTGTTGTTTGTACAAAGATATTTGCTAATCTTTCATAGGGTAAAAGTGACAGTTTTAGTACCTGTGTGTAGCAGTCTGTTGTCTTGATGTCATTCCATTTTCATGGTGGTATTTTTGTTGCCTTTGGTTTCCATTTTTTGTGGTGGTAGTTTCATTGTCTTTAGTTTGCCAAGGACAAAAAAGACCCCGAAATGTCCAAGGAATTAAAATGCAAATTAGGACTAAAGAATCACCCCCCTGGGCCATTTTTCTAAGTGACTGAAGTACTTGGTGGAAACTAACCTTTTTGAGCAATGCTCTGTTTGCCCCTTCTTTAAGCCATCAATACATAAAGACAAGAGGAACAATTTTGAATTAGAGAATATAAAGTCCTCTGCTGCTTCTCATCCAGACAGGGATTTAATTTTCCCTTTTATTGTGCAAATTCAGCCTAAAAAAATGTTAGATACAGTGGACTCAGATTATCTTCTTTCTAACAGGATGTATAAACCTATGGTGTCTATCCCATCAGGACTTACATTATTTCCACAATTCTCCCCCTTTCCAAATGTCCTTTCCCATCAGAAGTCTGCAACAGGTAAAGAGACTCAAAACCTCTTGCAAAAGAGATCAGTATTAGAAAACCTAATAGACGAGTGAGAAAATTAAGGATGTCAGGCCCATACTAAGTCTTAACAGCCCATATAAGTTTATTCAAAAAGAGCCCTTTCACATGCTTCCAGTACAATCCATCCCTTCCTATCTGCAAGGAGGCTTATTTGTGTGATCCTTTGACTTCCAGGGCATCTACATGCACATCAAAATAACAAGGAAGCCTAGGACATTTCTGTACTTCCACATAGAACCCAATCATAGGGGAGGGGGGGAGGTTGGCATAATGGTTAAATTGTTTACCCTGCAGACGCAAGGTGCAGGGTTTGATTCTCTCATGGGGTAATTGGCTAGGCTTAAAATGGCCCAGAGGGCAGTTAGCCTAGTACTAACCTATGAACCTATGAATCATTGACAGTTATGATTTCTTCCATTTGGTCTCATCTCAATCCCTAAGATCTTCATCATATGAGTGACAGCAGTTATAATGTAAAGCTTACATTTGTTTTTTCAGTTTTAATGTATTTCAGACTGAAAGGGCCATTTTTATGGACAAGAATGACTGTCTCCTGGTAGCTCCCACAGCGGATAGTGTCATATTCTTCAGAGACAAGTTAGCAGTTCTGTTTCAGTTTTTTGAGAAAATGGTGGACATCACAAAGTCCCAGATGATGAGCACAGAGTCCATTACATTCAGTTGTTAAAGAATTGTTGCTGTCATGCTATGCCTTTGTTTCATAGAACAGAATTCAGCCAATACAGGCAACAATCTTAAGCAGTCTACAAAATCAAACTGTGATAGCAGAGCTGTGTATCAATGTGTTAAGTCTCATGGCAGCCTCTGTTTATATACTACCTAATGTCCAGTTGTATGGTGGCCACACAATTTTTATTTTATTTATTTACATTTGTTTACTGGGTAGTGTCCGACTGGACCAGTAACCCATTTTTAGTAGAGACCTGGGGAGAAAAGCTCCACATAAAATAAGACAGATAACAATACAGAATTTACATCAGTAAGAAATCAGGAATAATACCATACATAAATTGTATATAAAATGTAAACTAGATAAAATTATTATATACTAGAAACAACTTAGAAATGAAACCACATAAATTTTGATAACTGAGTGGACACAATAGGGATTATAGAAAGTTTAACAGTGAAATATTGAAAATACACAAAGTAGTTAAAGTCTAATCAGAGGAAACATCAACTTAGAGCTTTGATAAAAAAGAAAAAAATAACATTCAGCTGTAAAAGGTGAGAGAGTGATGGAGAGAAATAATAGGATAGAGTTATCCAGGGGGATTACAGGGACAGAACCAGTTGCTTTTAAGATATTTTTTAAATTTTGTTTTAAAGGAAAAGTAGGAGGGGGTGGTTTGTATGCTTAGGGGAAGAGCACTCCATGACTTAGCTATTTTGTTTGAGTAGAGGGAGTCACCATGGAAGTTCTAGGGGACCTGCTGTTTATCTGTAGTTGGACTAGGGTTGAAATTGCAGGGCAGTTATTGGGGCTGTCTATGATTTTGTGGGTGAGGGTAAGTTGGTTTAATGTTAACAGGTTAGGAAGTTCTAGCCGGTTTAGTTGTTGAAGAGCAGAACAATGATGGGCTTTATAGGGATGACTGGTGGCAAACTTTGCAATTTTGTTATAGCAGAAATCTAGGTTATGAAGGTCGGCCTTGCATAGGTTGGTGAAGTTGTAAAACCAGTACAGAAATGTAGAGAGTAGCTGAGATCTAGCTATGTCTAGCCTGGCTTGGGGTGTTAGGTAAGGTTTGGCTCTGTAGAGATCTCCGAGTTTTGAACAGACTTTTTTGACAGTTAAGAAAATATGTACATCAAATTTGAGATGGTCATCTATCGTAATGCCTAGGAGCTTGGCCTGGTTTGTTGGCTCAGTTTTGGTACCATTTGTGGATTGAATAGAGTGGGGCAGGGAGCAGAGCTTGGTAATTTTGTTTGTAAAAATCATTAACTTAGTCTTATTTGGGTTAATAATTAGTTTGTGGTTTGTTAGGAAAGTTTTGATTTTCTGGAATGCTTTTTGCAGCTTTACTTGTAGTTCTTGTGGGGAAGGGGTGGTGCAAATAATGGATGTATCATCTGTGTGTTGTTGGGTTGCTGTATTAAGGTTATTAGTAAATATGATAAAGAGAAGAAGGCCAAGTATTGAACCTTGGGGTACACCAGTGGATACTGGCAGAAGTGGGGTGAGATCATTCTCTCATTTAGTAGCCTGTTTACAGTTAGATAGATAACTGATAAACTATGTCAGGGATGCTGGACTGAGACTGATCATAGCAAGTTTTTTGAAAAGTAGTTAGTGGGAGATGGTGTCAAAGGCTTGTGACATGTCCAGGAAAATTGCAAAGACTGGTTATCACCAATTATTAGATCCTCTAATCTTCCTGTCATGATATTCAGGATCTACAACAATTGCATCATGTGGGGGAATCAACTTCTTTCTGGAGAGACTGTTCCTACCCTTACCCCAAATTTGATGGTCGACATGAATGCTTCTGTTTTAGGTTGTGGGGGCATTGTCAGAAGTAAACCATCCATGGGACATGGACACAAGCCACCCTGCACATCAGTATTCTGGAAATGAGGGCAGTCCTTCTGACCCTGCAAGCATTCCTAGGCTCTCTTCCCCCTAGGTTTTGTTGCCATCGCACCAACAGCATGGCTTTGATGTAGTATTTCAACAAGCAAAGATGAATCCATTTATATCTCCTCCCATAAGCAAATGAAAATGTGTCTTTTCCACATAGTCCCTTTATTATAGCCATCCACATCCAAGAACAAGTCAAATCATTAGTGACCAAGCTCAGCTGTTGCTTGCTGAGGCCTCAAACATGGTCTGATAGACTGTAGCCATACATTCTGGCATTGAACAAAGCCATTCTGCAACCTGATTGCATCCTCACTCAATAACAAATGTCAAGTACAGTGATGCATTTTCCCTTATTCCTGCCTTGGAAGTATGTTTTGTAGGTGCACTAGTACAGAAGTGGTCATTGCATCTCCTTTACACTTTTTTCCTGTTTCCTGTTATTCCAGAGTTTCACAGCCAAGATGTACCAGGCCAAGGTAATTCAGATAGCTCTGTTTTGGTGTTAACAAGTATGATGTTCTTTGTGTTTCACTGTTGCAGTCATCATATGTGGGTTACCCCTGCCAAGGTAGCCCTCGGCCGGTCCAAATACCAGAGGCTTAGTATTTCTGCGTCGGTTGCCGTCGCTTCAGGACTGATGTTAGGTCATCAGTAGTATAAAGTAAGGCAGCTGACACCATTACATCAGTCTTATTTGCCATGGAGCCCGAAGCAGAAGCAGTTTGCATGAGTACCGGTCAGCCGCTACTTGAGTTTCATCTACCAAATTAAAGCTGAAGTCTTCTAAAGCTAAGTACCCCATTGGGGATCCTTTTTTCTTGCTGTAACTGATGTCAGAGAAAGTTAACAATTGTCTTGCCAGTGGAAAGCAAATACCACATCAAGACTTTCATTGTTACTGCATCACTTGTTTAGGCCCAGACCACAATGTCCCCCTCTGTCACTTTTGTGCTTTCTTCAACACCAGAACTACCCATTGGCTGGGCCCTTATTGTAGCTAGATATTTTTGCTTACAGTCCTTTAATTCCAGTATGGCTTCAGTAAGCCATCTGACAGCAGATCTTCTGAAAAAACATAAAGATAAAGACAGAGACAGACCACATAGGTCCAAACCTACTGACGACACTCCCATTAAGCTAGTCATTAGTTCTCCGGTCCTCAGCAGTCCCTGATGCCCACTTCTGTGGATTCGCAGGGCTCTGCCAAAACCCTTTCAGAGTCCGGTATGCCCCAAAACTCTTCTTCAACTAAGGATCCTGCGATCATCTCTACCTTGGATGGATCTGCAGCTGCTGAGCAGGCACTGGCTTCCGAGGAAGTCCTTTGCACTACCGATTCTCGACACAAACCGACATCTTCTTTCGCGACTACCATTCTTTTGAAAATGAACGAGTTTCTTAGACCCAGGGTATGAACCACACCCAAGAAACCAACGACCCAGTCTCAGGCACCTACTTCCTTGACTCAGTCTCAAATGCTTAAAATGGCATGAGACCTTATCATGCTGATCAGGAAAAGCCAAGCTACGCCTTCCAAAAGGAAAAGAGATCTGTCCCCTATAGTTTTGTCTGAACAAGAGTCAGATGACTCTGATGTATCTGAATATGAAGACATGCAACCCCTCTCTACTTATGAGGATTCTGATACAGAGGATTCCATCCCTTCAGCCTCTCCCCAAGAGGATTTTTCCTTTGGGGAAACCCTTCATACCTTAAGGGAGAATTTCCAATGGCAGAGTCAGGGCTACCCTCAGTCTAAAAAAGAGACTCAGAGAATTCTTAGATCTTCCACAGCACAGAATCTTGGCCATCTCCCCAGTCCTGGATGCTGTGGAGGATGTTTTCCTGGAATCCAGCTTGACTCCTGACACCCTCCCTCCTGCACCCAAAAAAACAGACAGGTACCACAGAGTCCCTGACTCAGACAAAATTCATTTTAAAAATCCTACTGCTGACCCTGAGGTCATTTCTCAAGTGCCTAAAGGGATTAAAGCAACATCTGCTAAGAATACCACCCCTCAGATAGGGATTCCTGAGCACTAGACAGATGGGATAAAAAAGTATACACCTCAGCTACTCTTGCTATCAGTGCACTAAAGTGTCAGTTCCATATGCTAAAACTTCAGCAGCATACCCTGGAACTCCTCAAACAAAAAATGTCTTTCCTGCTTGTGCAGAATCTAAAGAGTTACAAGAGATAATGCATTCTGCAAGTCAAGCAACTAAACACACCTTGCACTGTGGTTTTGATGCCCTAGAAGCTTCTTTCAGGACAGCAGTCACTGGATCTGTCATTAGAAGGCATGCATGGCTTAAGGAACAACCCTTTCCAGACCATGTCAAATCTAAATTGTTGGATGCCCCCTTGCACAAAGACAACTTATTTGGGACTAAGGTGGAAGAGGTCTTAAAAGAGATGGAAGAAAAAGCAAAATCTATGCAGACAGTTAAGGATTTCTTACAGGTCCAGCCACCCAGGTTCAGCAGGCATTGTCCCACCAAGCACTGGTCCTTTCCTGCTCCCACTAAGCCAGTTCAGCCCAGACCCCGGGAACCAGACCCCCACCCCCAGACAGCAGCCACAGAGAATGCAGAGATCTAAGCAGTGTACCAGGGAGTTCTAAGCCACCCCCTTATGGTAAGAACTCACAATGACTAACCTCCCCAACCTGCTCTCTCTGCCCACCTTCACTTACCCCTAGGAGGAAAACTCTCCTTTCACGCAAACACCTGGGCCACCATTACCAATGACCGCTGGGTTCTCAACATAGTGTCCCAGGGATACAGGTTTTCTTTCCACACCTTTCCAACCCCAAAAAGGTTCACAGATCTACCTCCAAACCAGTGGCCAGAAGCACAAACGCAAGTCCTTTCCCTGCTCTCTATGAGGGTAGCAGAGCACATTCCTGCAGAACAGAAAGGCCAAGGTTTCTACTTCAGACTTTTTCTGGTACCCAAAAAAGAGGGCACCTGGCACCCTATCATCGATCTATCCATTCTAAACACCTTCCTGGTGATCTCAAAATTCAAAATGCTCACCCTCCAGCAGCTGTTACCTATGGTCTCCAAGGATGCTTGGCTAGCCACCCTAGATCTAATAAAGGCCTACCTCCACATTCCTATCAGGGAATCATGCAGGAAATATCTCAGTTTCAGGGCAGGATCTCAGCACTTTCAGTTCGCTGTGCTTCCCTTTGGCTTATCTACTGCTCCCAGAGTTTTCACAGAATGTCTGGCTGCAGCCACTTCCTTTTACAGACAAAAGAATATCCAGATTTACCCATACCTAGACAACTGCCTAATTCAGGCAGACAGCCAGGAAAAGCTGCTCAAGAACCTGGCCTTTGTAATGTCCCTACTAACCTCCTAGGGCACACAATCAACAGAAAGAAATCCAAACAGGCACCCACCCAAAGGATAATATTCCTGGGAACAAGCCTGGACACAGCATCCCAGATGGCATTCCTTATACCAAACAAGCACATTTTCCTGGCAGCCTACTTCTCTCAACTAGCCACCAGACTCCAGCTATCTGCAAGGAAAATCCTGCAAGCTCTGGGGTTCATGGCATCTTGCATACTACTCATTCCATATGCCAGACTGCATATGAGGAAACTTCAATGGTACCAAAAAGTCTTTGGTGTGAACACTCTCAAGACCTGGAGACTCTTATACCTTTAATTCCATGTCTCAGAAAAGATTTTCTTTGGTGGGTAACAGCATGCTCCCACAACAAGGGACTACCTTTCTCACCACCTCCCACTGCCCAGACCCTCACCACAGATGCATCAGACTATGCCTGGGGTGCACACCTGGATGGCAGGTGCATGCATGGCATGGAGCCCACAACAAATCCCTCTGCACATCAACCAAAAAGAGATTATGGCTATCCAACATGCCTTGATAGATTTCAAGCCCCTTCTCTCCCCGGGGATTCTCCTGATCAAAACAGACAACACCACTGTAATGTGGTATATCAACAAGCAGGGAGGGACTCACTCCTACCCTCTATGCAGGCTGGTCATGACCCTTTGGCACACAGCCTCTGCCATGCAACTCCACCTGTTAGCACAATTCCTACCAGGTTCTCTCAACTCTGGCAGACCAATTAAGCAGAAATCTTCCGGACCCACCCTAATAACTCAGAAGTGGGGTGCCCCGAAGGTTGACCTCTTTGCCTCCCACAACAACCATCAGCTCAACAATTTCTGCACCAAGGAGTATCACTGCATGGCTTGGAAAGTGGATGCCCTGTCCTTCCCCTGGGCCAATCTATCGGTCTATGCCTTTCCTCCAGTACCACTCATCCCAACAGGGTACTGCTCAAAATAAAGGAGGAAAAAACAAGGACAATTCTTATAGCTCCAGACTGGCCTCACCAGCAACGGTACCCCTTGCTGTGCAGCCTGTTCCCACTGCCACCATGACATCTTCATCAGATTCCAAACTTCCTGACCCAGAGGGAAGGGGAATTCATGCATCCCCAGTTGCAGACACAAAATTTAGCAGCTTGGCTTATTCCCTAACCCTGATCAATCTGCTAACCTCAGTAAACAGGTTCTACATGTTATACGTGAGACCAGACGCCCTAGCACTAGAAAGTCTTATGCTGACAAACGGAAAAGGTTCTGCACCTGGATTCAGGCTAAAGGAGCCAGACCTACTACACAGTGGCCTCTCTTTTTCCTCTATTAAAATTCATGCCTCTGCTATATCTGCTCATTTTCCCACTGATCAGCCCCTTTTCTCACACCCTTTGATCAAACAGTTCCTAAGTAGGGCTAACAACTTGAGGCCACCTAGAAGAACACCAACCCCAGTTTGGGACCTTAACTTTGTGTTGGAAAAGCTCACCCTGCCCTCCTTCGAACCAGCTTCTTCTGCAGAGCTAAAATTTCTCTCCTGGAAAACAGCTTTCCTTCTGGCTATCACTTCAGCCAGAAGGGTCTCTGAGCTGCAAGCACTCATGGCTGTGGAACCCTTAATCATCTGCCATGCTGACAGGATATCCCTCAGGACTAACCCATCCTCCGTGCCCAAGGTGGTGTCCAGTGTGGCTCTCAACCAATCCATTCATTTGCCCACCTTTTTTCTAATCCCCAGAACAAGGGGGAAAGGATGCTGCACTCTCTAGATGTGCACAGACAGCTCAGATTCTATCTAGACAGGACTAAACCCTTCAGAAAGTCTGATCAATTGCTGGTTAGCTTTGCTACAGGGGCAGAAGGCAAAGCCATCTTCAAAAAAAAATTTCTAAATGGATAGCACACTGCATCCATTTCTGCTGCAAACAACATGGAAATCCTCCCCCCAAAGGGTTCAGGACTCACTCCACCAGAGCAGCCTCCACCTCTGCAGCTTTCCTCAGAGGAGTCCCCACCAGGGACATCCTACAGGCTACCATCTGTTCACACTTTTACCAAACATTACCACCTGCCTCTCTTCTCCAAATTTAGGGCAGGGTTTGCCTCTGCAGTCTTGCAGGGCATCCTAGCCAGCTCCTAGTTTCCTTGACTGTCTCCACCCTTTTTCTCAGCTTTGGGAATCAACCCAAATGTGATGACTGCAGCAGTGAAACACGAAGAACATAGTACAGTTGTGTACACTTACCATAAATGTAGATGTTTGAGTGTATTCACTGCTGCAGTCCTGGTTTCCCTCCCACCATCCCCCTTTTTCATCTCTTTCCTTACACTGACATATTGGTATTTACTTTCTACTAATGGAGCTCTTCCACCAAAACCTGGCTCCTACATGGGGGCTCTAGACAGGTTAGGGCAAAGAAAAACTGATGTAATGGTGTCAGCTGCCTTACTTTATACTACTGATAACCTGATGTCAGTCCTGAAGTGATAGCAACCAACACAGAAATACTATGCCTCTGGTATTCAGGCTGGCTGAGGGCTACCCTGGCAGGGATAACCCAAATGTGATGACTGCAACAGTGAAATACACTCGAACATCTACATTTATGGTAAGTGTACACAACTGTACTTTCTGCCTGTTACGGCCTCACCATGTGGACAGGCATCTACTTCTGAGGTAAGAAGATGATTTCTAACTTAACATCATGCATGCCCCATCTGGCCTTCACTCCCTTCATTAACTGTATGGTTTCTCCAGTTTTGATGATGGGCAGGTTCCCTTGTACCAGGATAGGCTAAATGGAATATAAACTTAAAAAATGAACTGGACTTTTTTCCATTTGAATGTGGCCCAATGTTTAGAAAATTTCATAGCTCTGGTTTCTTATGTTATGGACCAATTTTCTCAAAATTCTGGATTAATCTTTTTTTCACTCAATGTTTATCACTTAACCATTTCAGGTTTCTATGGAGGAGCCACGTTTTTGTCTCAGGCATCTTTACAGGTCTGTAAAACTTTCCACATAGACACCCTTTTTCCATCTGTAAATTAAGAATTCTATTCCTCCATGGCATCCTTTTTTGAACCTGCTTCTTTGGCCATACTCAGATTTGTTTCTTGAATGACTTTTTTTCTGACTTATTTGAACCAGCTTCTTTGGCCATACTCAGATTTGTTTCTTGAATTACTTTTTTTTTATGGCTATTGCTTTTGCTAGAATAATTTCTGTACTTCAGAATTTCTCTTTATAGCCTCTATATCTTATGTTCCATAAAGACAGAGTGCCCCTGGAATAAAGCCATTCTTTATGCTAGAAGTTGCAGCAGAAAAAAAATTGAATCAAGTAATTCTACAGTGTTCTTTTCAAAATACTAATGATGGTGAAAACCTTTTATAATATAAGGATGTTCATGGGCAGATCAGACTGTTTAACAATGACTTAGCAATGACGATTATCAGAAGAGACTATGAGCTGATTATGTCTTTTTTAACTCCGAGTTTCAAACCAAAGTATCCAAGTTAAATGTATCTCTTTAAGTGGCTTTCAGTTCACATTAACATTTTGTTATTAGCTAACTGAATCTAAAGGTCATTTGGTCAGGACCCTGGCTGCAGCTCAGATTTTTTTTTATGAGTGCATTTCTTGGATAATATCTTACAGTATCTATGTGAACATCTCTGAATACTTTTAGAAGATGGATGTGATCTCTAGATCTAGGCCCTCCTTTGGTGCCAGTATTATTTGGTGAATTTTTTCATGAAGATCCACTCAGAAAGGTAGCTTAGGATTTGGTTGAGATGGTGTTGGTGAGGAAATTACAATAACAGATATGAAAGTTAAATACTGATAGTAATAATAGATCTGGATTGGCAGTTCCATCACCATCACCACTCCTTTGCTTTCTCCGTTTAATTGGAAATCTTTGTCAGTTTTAGTGGTTGCCTCTATATTGTGTGTACTGTTTTTTGTTAAGTAGGGTTCCTATCTTCAGTGAGCCACTGAGATCTGAAGATGAGATCCTTAGACCTAGAGCATCATGGGTAAACGGGAGAGACTTCAATAAGCTGGGATGATTCTTAACTCTGGTAGTGGCGATGATAATGATTGAATGACCATTCCAAGTCTGTCATTACTTTAAGTATGTAACTTACAATTATGCACTTACAGGAAATAATCTTATCCTCTTCTTCTTCAGGTGGTGTACATCCCACACCATACATAATGTTTGGTTAATCTCAGCTAATTTACTGAATTTTGTCTCTCAATTTCATGAGTGAAAAATCCTTTGTAAGATGAGCCATCTGTTCAATTGTTTCTGCAGCCGACTATTCTTCTAAGGCCAAACAACAGAGATTAATTAGACTTGCATTTATAGAAATACCCAGACGGAGAAAGCAAAGGAGTGGTGATGCTGATGGTGATGGAACTGCCAATCCAGATCTATTATTACTATCAGTATTTAACTTTCACTCTGGAATAAAATCCCAGTCCAGGTTAGGCAGAGTCCCTCATTGACTCTCTTCAAGAGGAATCTTGATGAGTGGATGGGAGATCGTAGGTTTACCCCGGGTATCACTTCTGTGTCACTGTTAGACAGAGGCAAAGTATACTAACCTCGAAAAAGGGCATAGCAAAATTAATTTAAAATGGGTGGCGAAAGCCAAACATACTCTTGCTAGGCTTATAAATGCCCTAGGGCAGATAGCCTAGTATGAACCTATGAACCTATGAACCTATGACTGTTTGTCCTTAATAGCAGTGTAACCAATTACATAAGCCTTAATCATTGAGCAAATTTCCCAGTATATGGTGAAATGATTTTAAGATGCAACTGATAAGTATTGTCAGACTACAAAAATTATGCAGTGAAACAGGTGTCACAATCATGGTCCAAAATTGTGAAAAAGATAAATGTGTTAAACAGTTCTGTAGCACAAGGCCTGATCCTAAAAGAGTTTTGGGATGCTTAACAAAAGTTTGCTAAGGACATCAAAGCGCTGTTAAGATCAGCTATTTTACTAGGAACTAACAGTAGACAATACCAACCAGCAAAGAACAGTGGCAGAAAGTAAAACGGCCTTTAAAATATGTTATAACTTCTCTCTCCTACAATTACAAAAAGAAGTGTGGCAGAATGAAATGTCTTACCAGCTTTTAAACCCATTAGTTCAACAAAACTGTAGTTTATTTCTGCCTGTTGTACATAATTCTCAGCTGTCATTAGTTTTGCAGAATATCTCTGGTTTTGACATGTTATTTCTTCTGTTCCTTATAAAAGTTTTGATTTTCTAGTAAATTCTGGAGAATTGCATTAGCCAATAATACTGGACATTAGAGTGTCATACTTATTGTTTAGAAAATGCATGTAGAAGCAAAACCTGTTGCTCTGTTAATGTTTTAAATGAATTTGAGTAATGACACTGTCCTTAATTGTAATCCTTTGTACCCCCAATATTTTTGGATATGTCTGAAATTCTTAAGAACATTTGTTGAGAGGTATGTTTTCTCTTATCAGGTTGAAATGTACACTTTGCCCATTCTCTAAACAGATTAGCTATATTATCATAGATCAGTGTTGTATGCTGAATGCTCTGCATCACAGCCCCCTACTAATATGCAAATACGCACACAAGCATGTGCATGCACTCAGCTGTTCATGCAAACACACACAAGCAGGTCTAAGGTCTTTTTATACAGGGACTAGTGTGCACATTTGATCAGAATAAAGGAGTGTACTGTAGTTTCTATAATCAAGTGAAACATGTGTCCCTGTTCGACAGGGGCAATAGGTGCTGATCGTGGAAACAAGGGCAGAACTTGGCTAGGCTTGTAATGGCCCTAGGGCCATTAGCCTAGTAACGTCCTATGAACTTATGATCCTACAGAAAGATAAACAAGATATTCATCAGACACCATTCATAAGTGATGCCAAAAACACTCCACACAGAACAGCAAAGGCAGATGGAAGGAGTACTTCCATTAAATTCTGAATGAAGAAAACAGCAGAGAAGCTAAACTGCCTCATACAGAGCCTAAAATGAAAAAGGAAGAAGAACTCACTCTGTACAAATTGAGAAAGCCACCAAGGAACATGAAATCAGTGAAAGCAATAGGGTTCTATCAGGTGATAGCAAAGATGATGGAGATGTTGAATGAGTTTGGTTAAAAATAACTCCTGAGGGTATACATACCAGTATGTAGAGACAAATGCATTCCAGATGGCTGAGAAAAAGCCTTTGAGTGCCAGTGTACAAAATAAAGTCGACTTTCTTAACTGTGGTCAGAACAGAAGTATTAGACTCCTGTCGCATAAAAGTGCTGGAGGGGGTGATTGCAAAAGGATATAGACAAGGATATTGATATTGATAAGGCTATATAAATGACATCAGAAATACTTGATAAAGGAATCTAAACCTCTTCTGCAGCATCAACAGAATAGTGAATGAGGACAGGTATATTTCTCAGAGGATATTGCTGTTGTGGAACAGACTCCTGATCCTCATAAAGTAAAGTTCATCCCTGTCCATTTTCAGGTGCAACTTAGATCTATGGATGGGAAACAGAAAATGTTCCCCAGGACTGCCCACGTACTACTAATGGGCAGAGGCAGCTCCTAAATGCTTTATCCCATGCATAGTTTCCCCTCAGATTATCTGTGGTATCATCTCAGTTATTCTCATTATGGTAATATCCTGACTAATCCCATACTCGTTTACCACCCACATACTATTATCTAAAGGTCTCTTCCCCCCACGCTTCTCCAGATCCCTTCAAACGTATCTCCTCTAAATCATCAAGCCCTTCTCTCTGTATGTTTAGATCCTCTTAGACTGCCCTCTCCGTATATTCCTAGAATTGACCTGTGAAAGAATTTCCATCCTTCTCCTTTGAGATTAAAATCTTAATCCTCTTTACTTCTTAATGTATCTGTATTTCTGGGTACTTACACATCATGTACTTGTGAATTTAATAGAATGTATTTTTTGAGTCTCTCTGTATTTTGTATACTATGAATTTAGCTGGATGTAAGTCTATGTATTGTTTTAAATGTGGAGCTTTTCTCCCCGGGTCTCTGCTGAAAATGGATATGTATCCAGTCAGACTAACCTGGTAAACAAATGTAAAATAAAATAAATAAATAAATAAATAAATAAATAAATAAATAAATACATAAATAATATATAATTATTGACCATGAGATGGGTAAGGCCAATCTATAACCAAATGGGATAGGTTATTTCAAGAACAAAAAGGGAAACTGACTAGGCTTAAAATTTCCAGCATGGTCAGCTAGCCCTTGTACTTACCCATGATCCTATGAATGTAGAGAGTAGTGGAAAGTAAAATGGGGGATAAACAAATTGGATTCGGAGCAGGATGCAGCACAACTGACCCAATGTCTGCAGTGAGAATCTAAAGAAGAGGAAAGAATCCAACTGGGCATTCCTAGTCTTCGACAAAGGTCAAGACAAGATCCCAAGAAAGCTGATTTGGGAGGTCCTGCAATGGTTCAAATCCCTGGAAACAATGGTAGAGTTATCCTGGGGTGTGTACAAGGAACCAATGATACTGGTACAAAGAGTGTTCTGAGATGCAGAGGGGTTCCTAGTGGGAGAGGATGTATATCAGTGTTCAACTCTGAGCCCACTGTTGTTCATACTTGTGGTTAAGTACATTAGCAAACAGGCTGAACGGGGCAGATCAACAAATCTGCTAGATCCAGACAATGTCACATAGTAAGCAGATTCTAAACAGGAACTTCAGCAAATAATAGGCCGAATACAATGCAAGACTGAATGTACATGGGATGAAATTGAGTACAGAAAGACAGCTGGCATGGCAGCTAAAGGGGGAAATTAGTAAAGAAGGGAAACTGCTTCTAGTATTTATTTGGTGACCAGTGTCCTTTTTCACTGGGGGCCTAGGGAGAAAAGCTTCATTGTCCCGGCCCCCCTTTAAATAAACCACACCAAACACATAAAGCCATTTGACGACCTTTATTGAACACTATTGTACAATGAATTTATACACACAAAACAATATCAAGTATCTTTATCAGCAATGATCTCTGGGCAGCGTCACTACTCACCCTGGACGAATTTACCTCAGGGCAGCGTAGCTACTCACCCTGATATCTCCTCCACTGGGGCAGTGTACCTACACACCCAGTACTTAAATAGGCAGCGTACCTGCTCCCCTCAACTTCTGACCAAACAATCATTAACCAATAAATAACCACCTTCCTTAGAGGGGAACAGAAAAGGACAATCCTGTCCCTCTTCTCCACCTTAAACTGCCCAACATCTTACATCCATATCCAAAAAAAAGGAAGGTGAGAGGGCCACCAACTCACACCATATATACTTACTTACCTTAATCCCTACCCCTTAATTCTGTCATAAGTCCCTCCTTCCCCTACATCACCTCCTTTAACCACTTTCTTTCTCTTTAACCCTTTCACCACTACAGTCCCACTATCCTACCTATCTACAAAGACTCCCATTAATTCCTAACTTTTATACCCTCCCCCCCCTTTACCCTTGCACTTATGCCTTCCCCATGGATTAAAATGTGCAACTGCATGACACATTCTTCACCCTTTAGCTGCACTCACATTCAGCCACACACTTCCCTTCAGCTACCAACCCTTTATATAACCAACTGGAAAGAAAAAAACTTTGCATCTATATTCTACCTACCTCCATTGCAACAGCACAGCTACCAGCACCATCCAACCACCAATGATCCTGGAATCCCTTACCTCTTCATGCTGGACAGCAACCCTTGTCCACTGTGCATGCGCAAACAGGAGCCCGGACCAAACGGCTGCAAAAAAAAAGAAAAACGGCAGCAGCTACACACGAACCCAACCAAATAATGGAATAGAAAAGTAGACATTAGGAATATTAGATTAGATTTAACTGTATAAAAAGAAGGAAGTTAAAATTCTAGGAAGACCAGAAGATAACAGGGTTAGAAAAAAAAGCAAGAGAACAGTAAGCTTTGGCTCTAAGGAAGACTATGTGGAGAAATTATGAAATGTCATATGGACTGTGACAATGAAAAATGAATAGACTACATATAGAGAAGATTATAATAACTTTTAAGAAAATAAAAACATTTTGATTAAATAGTATTCAATGGCTGATGTTCACATGGTTATGGATTTGGATTTAGAAAACATTGCAATGGAAGATAGCTGTTGTAATGTGGTAGCATCATGAATAAAAACATCAGTGGCAATAGAAATGCTCTCTTTTAGAATAAAGTAGGCTCCCCGTTCCCTGAGTAATGGCATGCAGTAGGCTTGATAATGAACACTGACTGTTTGGTGTTTTATAGTTCAGTCTCAGAGGTGCACTGCATTTCTAGCTCTGATTTAGAAGTTTCACATCTCTGAATCTTAGAAAAACTAAAGTGATTCCAGTGAGAAAGCCTTAATGGTACAACTTTGGGAGTCCCAAGTTTTCCTAATTCAGTTTATGATAGTACCAAAGCTTAAATCAACAAACCTAAAACACCACACTCTGATGCAGCTCTTCCCATAGAAGAGAAAGGGATTTTTATTCACAAATGATGGCACTCTCACCCGTAGTGGATGTGGAGTGGAAGATGATGTCATAGAAGTGGCAGTCTCTGTGATTCTCTGTGATCAGCACTTTCTTAGATCTGATAAAGTCCTATTCCTTGTTTTTATCTTCATTATCATACTTAAACATAACCATTTGTACTCAAGCACCAGCTATATTTCAACCAGCCTTACCCCCCACCTTTTTTTCTAAGCATGTGATTGTAGGGAAGCTTGACTAGGTTTAGTAAATGCTGGATTTGCAAGTTAAAGTTAATCACTAACTATTCATAGTCATTCTGTTTTTTTATAACCACATGGCTGTGAAATATTTGCATCTTGACTGCAAATCTGCAAGATGTAAATATGTTTGTTGTACTTCTTTTGACCATTTCTCTTGGACTAAATCTTCGTAACATCAGATATATTACATCATGTATTGAAAACCTACATCAAGCATACTTGGCAGTAAATCACTGTTTACAAGAGTAAATACTACGTACTTCTTGGCCTGCATCGCAGATTTCTAAGTAAATATTTGTTGATCTCGCTGTGCACAATTTCACAATGAATTTAAGAATATTGACAGATAAATTGATACAAGTGCCTAGACTGCCAGATGCTAGAAAAAAAACAACCTTCCTGCCATCTTTTACAAAAATAATGTAAACTGAAGTAAACTTGCTAAAGTAAGTCTTATGTTTTAAATGTGTTGCTTACTGAATGCTACTGGGTTCTTGGAACTGTAGCCTAATATGTAAATATACCTTAATTGTATTTTCATCAGTGTCCTAGAGATAAACTAGCATGCTTGTTTAAAGGCTGTTTTCATGCTAAGCTATCACATCTGTAGGCTTAATATTTTCATTTTGCATTCCAGCATGTCTTTTAAACGGTATGGTTTCTTTTTAAAATCAGACATATGTTTTTCTTTGTTCTGACAAAGCAGAACATTTGTAAACATTTTTGTTTAACTGGCATGCCATAAAACATACTTAAATGAAAGAAGGAGTCAGGAGACTGATGATTATTAGCATATGCAGAATACAAAAAAATATCTGGGATAAGGTTCTGTATTTGAATTTTGTTGGAATTATGTTGCAAAAAGTTCTTCAGCATTACTGATATGCATTTATTTTTTTTCCCAAACATCTTTATTAAATTCGCACATGTGACAAAGGCAATCTTACATTTATATAAATGAAAAACATACAAAATGATACCACTTTAGTTACAGTTTACATCACAGACACAATTGAAACAACTTTAGTTGTAAACATTATACATCACTTATAAACCACCCAGTCATTGTCAGTTTAGCGTTATATAGCTCATTCAAATCCTGCCTCTTAAACTTGGTTACTGCTCTGCATATATTGTTCCCACAATTCCCATTTTTTCCTATGTAGTTTGCTCCTTCACTTTTATAAAGATCATTTATTGAGCAAATTACAATCTCTTTGAGCATACCCTATTGATTAATTGACATTGTATACTGTCTTGCCTTCTTTCAACCATAAATTATTAAGCCATAATTCAATATTTATTTACTTATTTATTAATGTCATGATAAAGAGGGGGGCAGTTAGCTTAGTACTAACCTATGAACCTATTACTTTCTCTCTATGAACCTATGTGTATATATAGATATAGATATACTTGTTAAAAGGAGTAACATATTTTGTACATGAAAAGGTTAGTTACACTTAGCATTAATTAGTTTCATATTAAAGTACTGTGTACAAGCCGCGGTGGTGCAGCAGTTAGCGTTGTCACCTCACAGCAAGAGGTTCTCCCGTTCAATTCTCAGCTGGAGAGCCTTCTGTGTGGAGTCTGCATGTCCTCCCCGCGGTCGAGTGACGTTAAAGACACACAGTTAGGTGCGAGCATGAATAGGCGTGCCTTCGTTGAAGGTTGGGGATCGGGCTGGCAACTTGGCACCGTAAAATCCACTGCCAATCATGAGCGGACCAGAGTTCCGCTGTGGCGACCCCTAACTGGGAAAAGCCAAAAGACTTTTTTTATTAAAGTACTGTGTCCACAGATCTTCAATTCTTAAGGCATGAAACTTTGATAGCTTTCAATGGTAACTAGTGTTACTGTAAAATGTTTTTATTGAAATAAATATTTAACTCAAGAAATCCTCATAACATTAGATATATTACATCAATGTATTGAAAACCTACATTAAGCATACTTAGCAAGGACAGATGGTGAGGAAATCGCACTGGAATGATCTTGATGATAGTTCTGTTCTGTGGCCTTCATATTTATATAACTAGCATAACTGACATGCACACACAGTGCCTCTGCTTGTGTGGGCGGGCATTCAGATGTTGAATCCCTTGTCTGTTTGTAAATATATGAGAATGAAGCAGATATACATACATGTACTGAAGGCTTCATCAGCACTGCTTTCAGATTCTGCCATACTGCACTGCAAACTAGAACACCTGATTCAAGTACATGTTGTCTGAGTAGTGGTAAAGTTTTCAAATACTGAAAAAGACCTACCATTATGTTACACTTCCCTTTTTATGATTCTGATGAAAAAGGTGTGCATGCATATATACTGAAAGCATTATATAAGAAGGTTGCATAAATGCATCAAGGAGGAAGCTAGTTTCTCGCTTGGAGGATCATCTGAAGGATCTGAAGGATGACTAGGAGGCATTGATGAGAAACCTATTCAGGTCTATCTTGTAGAGTACAACCTGGTGGAATATGTGCATTCAAAACTGGAAGAGATGCCTTGAAGAGGCTACACCATAGAATTTTGTTTTCAAGATGGCCTCTGTCCTGGAGGAGCTTTGTGGACCGATCACTGTTATGAGAAGTAGCTAAAGTACTGTTTCATTATTTGTTCTTGCAAATCCTGCCTGACTAATAGTTTGTTTTTAAAGTACTGATAAACAGTTTGGTTTATGTAGTGTTGTCTCCGGTCTTTTTTTTTTTTTGGAGTGGCCAGCGACTTTCCTGTCTTATTTCCTTGCAGTACCTGTGCTACCAATTGCTAACCATATTTGGGATAAAACATCCATACAGTTCAAATTCTCATGAACCGATGAACCTATGTGTTCCTGACTTATTCAAGTTATATCTGTGTCTGTGGGGTAATTTACTAAGAAAAGCCTGGAATTGCATATGGGGACTGATGAAAGCTGGTATCACAACAGTAGCTGATTTTACAGGCCAGCATGGTTGCCTGCTCTAAAGTAATGCTACCTCTGAAGAAACTTGCCAGTGTTGATGACATGAATCCTATTTTCTGACATTAGAGAACTGGAGTAGAGCAGATTTGTGGGGATAAACTGTCATCCGAGCTGATAGGAGAGTCACTGAATACAAACATGGACATTGAGGAAACCGATTGAATGAACTATATAATTAGCATAAGAAAGACTATTTAGTCAGGGCCTCAATAAGCACTGAGATAGCTGGAATTTTAATGTAGATAATCTGTAGATCCCTGACTTTAAACATATTTCAAAAGCTCTGGAATGAAACTGATAGGGGCAACAAAGCACATGTTTGCAGTGAATACATAAAAAAATCTTTGATTAGATCACTTGAAAATGGAAACTGCAGATTATCCAAGAATTCAAATAAGCAGAAGGTATGGTGCTTAAAAATTAATTGTCTACTTCCACATTTCAATATATTTATGAATGAATGCTTAAAATTAATTGTCTGCTGTGAAACATAAAGCCTTCTGCTGTGAAACATAAAGCAGCGAGTAATGTTTGAATTTGTTACAAATGTGAAAGGAGGTGTTGCATTGCTAAGTTCTGTGCTATTAACACTGAAGTGAATAAGTCTGACAGAAATGGGAAAAAAGAAATATATGTTTACATAATATTGTTCCAACATTTGGGATAACTGAGTCAGCCCTGTGTCACTATGTTACAATCAAGCTTTTAAAATGTGCTTTATTGTTGGGAGGAAGGGAGGTTACATTTGTCAAGTGTCCCCTCGTGTAAGTATAATATTAACAGCAACCAGAAATTGAAATTAATATGCATTCCTGGTTACAGAAAAGAGTATTCCCTCATACATGTAGAAATTGAAACAGTTCTTTGGGAACTCTTACATCCTATGGCTACAAAACCTGATTTAACTCACTGTGTCATATTAGGAAAAGACTTTCCCCCTTTTAAAGCTTTGTTTAAATTTTAGAGGAGGAATAATTCAGAGAGTCACAATGACAGGTTGGTGTAATTTAAATGAAAGAGGAAGAGAAATATGTGTGTACACTTATTTGGTATAGGAACAGGGAAAAGGGCAAGGCAATGACTTGCACAGATAAATTCAGAATCAAAGCTACAAGAAGGAAGTGAGTATGAAAACTACAGAGGGTGGCAAAATTTGGGTATGGTTAGACAGTAAAAATGGTCTGTTCTGATACTGAAATAATACTCAATGAAATAGTAACAGAAAATCAAATCTGTGAGATATGCCAGCTTAGGGAACTGAAAGTGAGCTGATAAGAAAGTCTCTGAAATAAACATCAGTACAAGACAGAAGTATACACAGAGACCTGCTGAAGGAGGATCCTTAGAACAATGCGAGTGCAGAAAGTGAAATGAGTAGAAGGCAGACTTCTGTGTCTATTTATGCTTGTGTAAAGCAATGAATCCAAGTCAAGGGAAACTGTAAACAATAGGAATATGTGAAACAGGAATAAAGTGAAGTTGTTTTTTTTCACATACTCTTTGTAGTTATGGGGCAACATTGAAAAGGAAATAGGAAATGAGAAGCTGGTAGCTGCTTCCACTAGGTCAAAGGATGAGCAACATATAAGAGAAGACAGTAATCAAGAGACCTGTGCTAATAGAGCAAGATGTCGAGCAGAAGGTGTTTTTTGGATTAAAACAAATACAGCGGTGCAACAAATAATTTGGTCTGACACAGAAATATGGGCAGTGAAGGCAGAGCAGTTGAGAAAACTTGAAGTGATAGAATTATAATGCCTGAGTTGAGTGGTAGGATGCACACTGTGAGAGAGATGATGAAATGATGACATCACAGCAAAAGGTAAAATTATTCCATTTTGTAGAGTAGGTTAGGGAGAGCAGATTATGATGGTTAATTCACATGCAGGAAAGTAAAGACAATTTGGCAACTAAGACTTGCAAGCGACAAGAAGAAGGAAGGAGAAAACGAGGATGTGTAGCCAGGAAGAGATGGATAAGTTGCTTGAGAGAAGACCTGCATCAGTCAGGAATAAAGGTCAAAGAAAATAAGAGAGTTGCACTGACCTGAGAGAGCTCGTAACAGCTGACTCAACAATCTGACTTCATGTAGAAAGAAAAGTGTGAAAAAAAGGGGTTGATTAAAATGATATTGATATATTCACATTAAACATCAGTGTATAGCAGAGCAATGCACATATGCGGTGCTTTCTTATGAATTACATAAGCTTTGATCTTTACCAGCATAACACTAGATATCAGCATTTGAAAAAACATTATTAAATACCTAAGCATAATGAGTTTTAATGGTTATGGACTGAGAGGTATGACTTAGACACTCTTTAAATGCATATTTTTCAAAATTAAACTGCTTTGTACTGTCATGTGTTCTGGCATTGTGGACTCCTCTGTCACTGTGTCTTGGGACACCTCTTTAGACATTCCTGCAAATGTTACATAGATATTACAACACGCTGAGAACAATCTGTGACAAAGTTATTTGCCTGCTGTAGTCAGTTTGAGATGTAAAGTTCCTTAGCAGATGTCTCCCTTTTCTTCTCAGCACTTTACTTTCTATAGTCCAGACAAAAAAAAAAATGATTGCTCACATTTCTTCAGATCAGTTTCTTCTGATTGTTTCTCAAAGAAGCTGTGCTTAATTCTCATCTTATCTTGTTCAGTCAATCAGACAGAGACCTACTGTATTTAATATAGTAATATACTTTGTCTTGACTTGTCTTGAAATGGATTTTAATTTTCACGATTCAACAAAGAAGATTTGTAAATTCATTTTATTCTCCAACATACAAAGAACTAAGCAGACTGCAAACTAAGCACATTACAACAGAGTATTTTATATACAAATAATGATAAGAAAAAAGCTATTCAATAGTCACTGCATTGTTTTTGAGTTAGATAGGGGGTTACTTCTGGAAATCCCATGGTCTCTCATTCTGGCTCCGTTGTCACTGCTCCTTCAGTCTCTCTCTCTTTGACCATTGCTTAGGCCGCTTGCCCTTCCCATATGGGTGGGTTAGCCAGCTAAGGCAATGAAGCTGGTAGTGGGTAATGTTCCTTCAGTCTCTTTCTCTCTTTGACCATTGCTTAGGTTGCTTGCCCTTCCCATATGGGTGGGTTAGTCAGCTAAGGCAATGAAGTTGACAGTGGGTAATGTTCCTTCAGTCTCTCTCTTTGACCATTGCTTAGGTTGCTTGCCCTTCCCATATGGGTGGGTTAGTCAGCTAAGGCAATGAAGCTGGTGGTGGCAAGGAGAAAAAGAGTGCAGCATCATTGACGCTGCCTCTGGGAAACTGAAATTGTGTTATAAGTTGTAAATTAGAGCCCTGCTTTGCCTGCATGCAAGGAACATCATGTGATGGGACATGCAATGGTTGTTCTGCTAGTGGAAGTTCTCTACAAGGACCACTCAGTTGCCTCACTCAACGTTTCATGTACGCTGACACCTTCCTCATTGATCTTCAGTATGCTTTAAGAATTGTGATTTCAGTATATGCCCCATCATACTTCTGCATACTCCCACCCTGAAAGTGATGAACAGACATGCACCTTGTCATTCCTTCCTTCCTTCCTCCACCCACTATCTCCTTCAGTGCCTAAGTTGCCAATCGATCTCAAGCTATCTGGCTTACAATAGTGGATTTATCCCTGTATGCTACTGAGCGTGTAATATTCATTGTTAGTGCTTTGCAACTTCTTCACTAAATGCCCAGCAGCCTTTACTGCTGTCTCTGAATGATCATCAGAGTCTGCAGAGTTGACGCTGGGTATAATATGATGACATTTCCATTACTGTTAATGTCTTTAAAACTCAGCACTAGCATACTGTTGGCCATTATATGATGCAACCACATATGGAACACCCAAATCGATTTAGGTTATTTCGAGCAAGAAAAAAAGGGAAATTAGCTAGGCTTAAAATGACCATCAAGGGCAGCTATTCTGATACTTACTGGGATAAGCATCATACACAGTAGATATCTGAGCATTTTTCTCTGTCTGTCAGTGCAACTGCTCCATGCAAGAGTAATAGACTTTTTCCTTTACATTTGACCATAACCAAGTGAAATGTATATATTCTTATCAACATTTCTCTCCTTAAAGCTGCTCTGGTAGCATAGAGGGATAAAGCCCTGAGTATGCCTCAGGTGATCCAGGTTCAATTAGCAGTTCAAACAACTGATACAGAGGCAGGGAGGGATGGGCTTGCCAGTCTTGAGTGGGATGGCACTCAGTGATGTTACTCGTTAAGTGGAGTTTTGGTACACAGAAGGGACTTTCCCTCATATGTGGTTGACAAGCAGGAGGAGGGTGTTTGGTAACCACCACGATTTATGCTGTAAACATTATGACTGCTCAGTAGATAAAACTTTCGCAGGCTGTCAGTCACACCTCACCTCTCCATCATATACCAAGCATCCTTCTCTGTTCATTTCTTTCATGTTTCATAACAGCAGCAGCTGAGTAAGAAGTGGACACAGACTGCCTGACATGAGAAAATTATTTTTTTCATTCACAAACTCAGTGTTTTTTCTTTCTGTCTTCTTTCATTCTTTCTTTTCTTCAGGGACTGTATGCTATGCCCCCTTTTACTCATTTGAGGGAGTTTTTTTCAGTTTATTCTTCCATGCATGGGTTGTAGCCCACTTTTACAAGTAATTGCAATGCTATCTCCTTTATTTTAGAAACTGCTTGGGCCAGGCCTGTTCCTGTTGCTGATGGGAAAATTAGATCCCCATACTTCTTGGATATGTATGACAACACCTGGAGATATTCAGTATACAAATTATTAAGTGGTTCATTAGACTAAAATGTTTTTGCACACCTTCAAAAAAAAAAAGTTAAAAAAGCAATATCTTCCCCTTTTTCATGCTCCCTTCACTTCATCAGCATCACTTTCTTAACCCAAAAGGGAATTTTAACACTGATTTCTTGGGACAGTGTAAGAGTATTACTTTTTCAAAGGTCCTTCTGATCACGCAGCCCAAGAGCCTTTCTCTCTGGAGCATCTGTTCTCCAAACCTTTGTCAGATTCTGGTGGTATTGCATAGGTGCTTACTTAACTTCCTAATTTTAGTCTTTAGCTAATTTATCTCTAAAGGTATTGATTTCTAAAACTATTATTCCTCTTTCTTGCAGGAGTCTCCATACTTTCTGCCCATTGACTATTATCAGTTGGCTACTGCAATGAGACTTTGATGCCAAATAATCAAAAACAAATTGTATCACTGTCTGCATGGTCCTATGGGAAAGGAATTTCTCTCTGTCATGCCAGCACAGTTTTTTTTACACTGCCTGTATTTATGGCAACTGTTGCATTATTACCAATTTTGGCATAATTTTATATGGCATGTTTATCTTTTACAGGGATCAGTCTTCTATTGTTTAATTTTCCAGTGCCAGCTGAGGTACCACTTCTGATGCCATACTAGACCTAATTAGTTCATCTTTTGACATATTTAGCTTTGGTGACTCTCTTTCCTTCTTACTATTGCCCTGTTTGATGACAGCACTACTAGAATCAATCCCTTCAGTGTTAACTTTTCAGACACAGTGGCTCAGATCTGGACTTAAAGTCAGGACCCATGTCTCAAACATCAGCACTGCCTTCTCAGGACAATATCTGTAAGCCTGTTTTCAGGCCTTACTATATTCTCTGAAAGATCTCCAGTTTCCAGTCATTGTCTCTGCCTAGATTATATACCCTTAACCAGTCTGCTGATCACCTGTATTCTCCTCTCCAATTTAGTTTTCGCTGGCAGCAGCCTCCTGACAAAAGCTTCAGGACATGTCTGTCTAAATTCAAGTACCTAGTGATAATGAAAGAGGGGAAAACTCTTTCCTTTCTTTCTTATGACCTATGTTTTGGAGAGATACAACACTCAATGCAGTAGCATCATAATAGCATCATAATTAGAAGATATCACCTAAAAAGAATTTAAAAAAAGCATTAGTTTTTTTTCCCACAAGCCTCTTTGGTGATTCCTCCTTTTATAGATATACTGCAGGATGCTACCGATATTGCACTGAGAAAAAGTACTACAATTTCTGTCCTTAAGTGAACATACAGGATCTTCTGACTTCTCCAAGAGTGCTAATCAGATGAAGGTCAGAGTCAGTAACTACCAGTTCCAGCCTCTTATGTTTGACCTCATGTCTGTCAACAGAGTGTACATCACATATTCACAGCTTCTTACCACCTATAACATTATCCAGCATTCATCTGCTTGTCTGACACTAAATAACATTCTACATGATTATGTTCCCATTCGATCATTATGATCCAGTGATCAAAAACTCCTACCTACCCACAAAACTACCAAATCTGCAGGGCATTGTCTATACTCATACTATGTTGCTAAGGCCTGGAATTCCTTTCATGTATTTATCAGGTCAATACCCTCCCTCCAGTCCTTCACAACCATTCTGAAAGACTTCCTAGCCAAAACGTTTGCTCTTTTTCTGCTCAACACCAGGATAAACTATATCAATAAATGTGAACAAGTACCTCTTCATAACTTACATCTCCCTTCTTCAAATACTTCTTTACTTTTGTCAATTTCTCTCCCCTGACTTTCTCTCTAAATATACCATAAGCCTGTTGTCCTCTCACTTCATATTATAATTCCTGTTTTTATTATACTAACTTACCTTTTATTGTCTATAAACTGGCAAAAAATTCTCTAAATATTATATTATTGTCATACAACTTGTATCTATTCTTAAACAATGTTTTCATATTATGTCTAATTTGGTATAATTATTTAAACTGTAGTTGCTTTTTTGGATTATTTTTGAAGACTGTAAAATAATTGATTGAAATTACTGTTGTAGTATTCATATCAGAAGGGATGTCGTCCACTGACATCCAGGCAGGGTACCAACGCTTTACATTCCTGAGGGTGTACGTTCGGAGAGTGACCTCAGTTCATCAGCAGGGGAGTACATAAAAGGACGTATGCATGAGATCCCCAGACTACCTCACCACCAGCCCAAAAGCAGGTTATGCACCCAATGGACTGATTCTCATATGATCGTTTGGTATTGTAGCTTCACTTGTAAGTGTCAGATAAGTGCCCTGTTGCGGAGCCTTCTTTTTTTACCTTTTGACTTTATATAAATTGTTGAAAATATTATAGCCATGGAGTACCAATAAGTGCTCCAACACCATTAGATAATAAGTCACAAAGTTCGTAACAAAAAGTTTGTAACAAAAACCGCTCCTTGCAGAATAAACCAAAACTGTTACTCACACCACTATAGAATTGCTTTCGCTAAGTCCTTGATAACACTATGTATTTGTTAGTGTAAATGGACAAAAGCCAACTAGTTATGATATTCAATACAAGGACTTGAGAATATTGTAGCCACGGAGTACCAAGGTGTACTCCTACACCATTGAATAATACAGTCACAAAGTGCGTAGCAAAAACCGCTCCTTGCAGAATAAACCAAACTATTACTCACACCGCTGTGGAATTGCTTTCGCTAAGTCCTTGATAACACTGTGCAATTGATCAGAAATACTGCTCACAGAAAGATTACAGCTCGATACTGCTAGAACAATGTCGTTAGTTCCATTTGATGCCAAACAGCTACTGATAACAACGTACATTCATTTCAAAATGCCAATCACGGATTTAGAATAAAACCAACAAATTTATTTGACATAAAACTCTAACAGCTGAATGGACCACTGCGTACTCAAGCTAAATATAAACTTTTAACACGCTTGACTTGTGGTCCAAACTGAAAACATTACAAAAATTGAATGCACACTGAAAATACAACGGACTGAATTGACAATAGGTTAAGCGCTTTCACCCATTACCTATGGGCTTCTTCAGAACACCGGTAAATTCAAAAGTCCATCTTTTAAAATTTCAAAGGCGCCAAAATGATAAATACCATTTCAAAAATTAAAGGCACAGTGTACATGCTGTCAAATCATTACAAAATTCGAAATTCAGCTACCCAAACTGTGTTTAATCTAAAACAAAATACTATATGAGTGATAGTTGAAAAACAGTCTTATGTAAATTGTAAAATATTTAAATATAATATTGAAATATTAAAATATAAAATAACCCATTGAATGGCTGTATATACGTACTCAGCCATTTAACAACCTTATAAAATAATCAGCGAGTGTTATTACATGACCTAACTAAAGAATACATGAATGCACTGCGACTACAAGAATTAACTCTAATAGAATACTGCTAAACTACCATTGTATTTTATTACAAAATATAGTAAGATTTATGTAGTAAAAATTGAAAACCATATCTCAATCACGATCTTACTATGTGTATTGTATTCTACATATTGACCTCAAGGATAGCCTTCATAGAAATGCTATCATTAAGTCCCGGAGGTGTGGTGGCATCAGTGTATAGCTGCCACCACACCTCATGATAACTTAAAAATGTTTTTAACATTTCTACCTCTGGGATCAGTCCTAACAATATCTAATAAGACAAATTTAAATAGGTGTTTAGGGTCATTTATTTCAATGTGCTTGTACAAAGCACTTTTCTGATCTTTCCTTCTAATATTGTAAGTGTGTTCATAGATGCGTTTTTTTAAACTTCTTTCCGTTTTTCCAACGTAGTAACTTGAACACTCTTGACAAATAGCTATATACACAACCATCTTGGAATTACAATTCCCCTTAATTGATCTGATTTTTGGCCAAAATATGTTGTGTAAAATAATTTCCTTTTTATCAAAACTGTGACAACATTGACTGCAAGATCCACATTTGGTGGTATGTTGGTCTATATCTTTTACATTTGCTTCTCTTGATGTACTACTTTTCTCTAAATATCTCTTAATATTAGCTCCCATCTTGTATACTATTCCAGGTTTATCTCATAATGTTTTCCTTATAGTTTCATCTAATTAGACATTGTTTTGGATAACAATTTTATATACTATGAAGGGGAACATTTCAGGCAGATCAGGGGGGTTGCAAAGGGAGCAACTTGTGCCCCTATCTACGCCAACCTGGTCATGCTTGATTGGGAAGACAAAACCCTTTTCCCAAGTGTGTTCTTCCAACATATTGTCCATTATGTGAGATTTATGGACGACATCTACATTATCTGGAATTCTTGTGAGGAAAAATTATTAGACGTTATTCAGTTTTTAAACACAAGTAGTGATTATTTGAAATTTACTCACTCATACAACAAGGGTGGTATGGCTTATCTTGATACATTAGTATATTCACAAATGGGTACGCTGCAATCGAAAATTTATAGAAAAGAGACATTTTCCAATGATTATTTGGTGTATGGAAGTTGTCATCCCAAGAAGTTAAAACAAAATATATATAAGGGTCAATGCATAAGGGCTATGAGAATCACATCTGAGTATGGTATACTATTAGACGAAATAGGACACATCCATACCATGTTTTATGAGAGAGGTTATCCCCAGAAATTATTGGATGAAGTAGACAAATATGTATTAGGTTTATGGGGTACAACGTATAAACCCTTGTTAGGTTTGGGTAACGAAGTGAACCAAGTTAATGGACTTAATGTTAATCAGCCATCGAGTGACAAATTTGAAGGACATCATCAAAGAGCTTTAATAATTTTATATAGTCCGTGAACAGATGATGTGATACAAATTATTAAAAACTATTGGTATATTTTGTCCAGTGATGAAACTATAAGGAAAACATTATGAGATAAACCTGGAATAGTATACAAGATGGGAGCTAATATTAAGAGATATTTAGAGAAAAGTAGTACATCAAGAGAAGCAAATGTAAAAGATATAGACCAACATACCACCAAATGTGGATCTTGCAGTCAATGTTGTCAATGTTTTCAGTTTGGACCACAAGTCACTTATGACACAGTGTTATCAAGGACTTAGTGAAAATCTTCTGTGAGCAGATTCACGGTGTAGGGAGTACTTGGTTAATTTGGCTACAATACATTTAAACCATAATGTATAGTGTTATCAACTTACAGCTAAACTCTATATAGTGGTGTGTGAGAGCGTAAGTTTTTTATTTCTGCAAGGAGAGGTTTTTGGGTTTAACTTTGTGACTTATTATCTAATGGTGTTGGAGCACAAGTCTTTGTATTGAAAATCATTACTAAGTTTATATAAATTGTTATTAGATGTCAGCTAGGAGGGGAAAGTGCAAGTAAGGTAGGTAGATGCTGAACAAGGAATTGCATGCTAAGTGACTTTTCTGTTTAGGCCTCAAACAAGACTACAAATCTTGTTCTGTTTGCCAGTTATTTGTTCCTAAAACCCTCAGGTTGTGGTTTTCAAATGGTAATATTTTTCCTGAGACTCAGAGCTTAAAATGCTTAGCCCATTCTACCATATTGGAATACCTGGCTTCAGACATAGGCTTTCTTCATAACAAAAAAACTTATGAAGCCTAGAGAGGATTTGCATTCCATCATCTCAGAATTGCACATATCCACTGAGGTTGTTCAACCTGCTGTACGTCAGAGTTTATCTCAAGAGCCCACTACCGTAATCCCATCACAGGCTGCCTCGAAGATGACTAAATTGTCTGACAAATCACATCTCATTTTTTCAGAGGGCCCATATAGACTCTCTCAGATCTTAGTACAGCAGGAGGTTCCAGGAGCATATATCAAAATACTCCAGGGGGTTATGAACCTCCTGAACTCATACAGGCAGATGCCATGCCTAAAAACAAAAAGAAACAAAAATGTAAGCATGTGACATTCCCTACATCTTCTAGGGGAAAAGAATGGATAGATTTTCTTTCTCAAGGATTATTTAAAGCCATTGTTTCTTCTTCTACTGTGGCCTAGCCTATACAAGCCACTCCACAAAAATAGGCTTTGGATTTCTCCTCCTTTGAAGAGGAACTAGTTGCTGATTCTAACCTTTCTTTGGACTACTCCTCACAACTCCAGTCACTAGACCAGCTCTCTTCTGACTAAGGGGATTTCTCTCTCCTGGTTCTCCCTTGAAAGAGGATCCCTTCAGGGAAACATTACAAAGCATGATGAAGCATTTTGAATAGCAATCTAAGCAGGTGTCATGTTCAAAAAAGAGATACTACATCCTATTGGAAATGGACAGTTCTGCCCCACCTCCAGTCACCCTGTGCTGTAGGCATACTTGATCACCTTTAAAGTCACTTCCCCGACTCCTGATTCTCAATATACAAATCCAAGAAGAACAGACAGGTTCTATAAAGTCCTTGATGAGCTAAAATGCCTTACAGAAATCTTGTGCTGATCTGGCTGCAGACTCCCTAAAAATAAGTCCTCTAAGCTGTTTCCTAGTACCAATGTACTTCCCACTGACAAGGTAGATGAGCAGTTAATAGGTGGATAAAAAAGTGTACACATCCCCCATTTTAGCTTTTAGAGCCATTAACTATTAAATACAAATGACTAAATACTTACTCTCTGTGCTACAGTCCTTGACTAAGCTCTTCCAAGAGCCTCAGACTGCAGAATCTAAACAGCTCAAGCTAACCCTAGTGACCCAGGCTGCCTAACTAGCCAGGAACAGCATTAAATGCAGATGCAATGCTGTGTATGCCTGTTCTAAGGCAGCTGTACTGGCAGTGAGGGTTATCTATTCCTGAAGATTTCAAGTCAAAACTTTTAGACTCTCCTTTAGACAATGACCTCCTGTTTGACCCATAGGCTGCCAGTCGTTTCAAGGTACTACTGGAACAAGTCAAGACAATGAAAGACTGCAGTCAGATTCTTCTTTTCACAGTTCTGAGGTACCACACAAATTATCCAGCCAAATCTACTTCCTTTGCTATAAGAGACTCAAGGTCCTCTCACAAACAAAGGCAAACTCCAAGAAAGAGGTTTTCAAACAAACCTCAGTGGAAGACCACCTCGAGGAGGCCTCAGTTTGGTAGCAGACTACTGTGACTATCTTCCTTTCTTCTCTACCCCATCTCCAGCCCCTTCACCCCCCCCCCAAAAAGACTCTCTGTATTTCTCTCCCCCATTCTGGAAAACAGTGACATTAGACAAATGGGTCCTGACTGTCATCAAGGAAAGTTATGCCATGACATGATGAAATATTCCTTCTCAAAGAGGACTGCCTCCTCACAATGATATTCAGCTTCTGGACCCTAACATCTAACTAGCACTGGGTACCATAGATAAGGTTCCCATACCCTTCATAGGAAAAGGTTTCTTTTCAAGAATCTTTCTTTTTCCAAGAAAGGAGGGACAATGGAGGGCCACTCTGAACCTCTCCTTAATAATCATGCTATCATTGCACACACTCTTGCCCTTCCTTCTTCCTCAG
Organism: Protopterus annectens; assembly: GCF_019279795.1. Classification (NCBI taxonomy): domain Eukaryota; kingdom Metazoa; phylum Chordata; order Ceratodontiformes; family Protopteridae; genus Protopterus; species Protopterus annectens. The sequence goes on along the minus strand of NC_056740.1, from coordinate 110,846,097 downwards.
GCTTTTCTGGTTTCCCAAGACCCGAAAGATGCCTATCTGCACATTCTCATGCACCCATCTTGCAGGAGGTTCTTTACTGGATCATCACATTTACATTTTACTACTTTATCCTTTGGTCTCTCTACAGCTCCAAAGGTTTACAATAATTGACTGAATAAGTATTAGTGATTGTAGTAAAATAGGGTGGCATAGTTTGTTAGATAAAAAAGAATGCAACTGGATAATTAAACCTGGTGCATTGTTTTCTCCTGGCCTCAATGACATATACTAATTGTTTTATTGGAGGGGAATTTTATATAAAAATATGAAGGAATGTGTGTATTTGTGTAACCAGCACTGAAGAAGGCTTTGCCAAAACTGGTATGCTGGTGTTTTTGTTTGTCTTGCATTATTCTCATTAAATAAAAGGGTTTTCACCCTGATGCTTGCGCTGGCTGTTTCTTCTTTTTTGAGTTTACTATTTTGGCTGGGCACAGTTGCCATACTTCCGTGCTTCTTTGGTTTGGGAGTTAACTGTAACGTGCATGCTGTTGGCATTGTTGGCTGCAATCCCTCTTTTTTATTTGGCATCTCCTACCTTTGGCGGCTTTTGATATTTGCATTAGATCCATTTTTAGATCCATTTTTCTGGTTGTTTGGGATGGATAATACACAAAATGCTGATTTACAGACAGTCCTTTCAGATCTGGTTTTGGGCAAGGATGATTTGCGCATTTTTGAAACTGTTTCTTCTACAACAGACTTTTCAGATACTGATTGTATAACAGCTTCCAGTTGTGTGGTGACCTTTGAACAATTAACTATTTTGGTTAAGAAATTGTGAGCCTGTGTATGGCACCTGAAGCTGTTAAAAGCATATGATGTTAAAAATTTTGTCCGCGAGGTCTAACAGTGTATGTGCAGCCAATGGTTCATGAATCGGACAAGATTTTAATGTAGTAATGGGCTAAGGCTCAACAGACAGTGTCTATGATGTTTATACATATAGTGGCTGCATTTTATGAATGTCAGGTTACTAAAATGTTCACCAGGGTCATGCAGGAGGTGGAGCAAGTAAAATCTTTTTGGGGGCACGGCGACTGTGTCAAACAATTTGAGTTGTTTTCTTCTGTGGTGACTTCTTATGAACGTGACTTACAGGCCAGAAAAGTTAGAAAATTTAAACAGGACTCTGGGGATTATATGCAGGGCAAAGCTTTTTCTGTTCATAAGACAGTTAAATTTGCTCGAAGGTGTAATATGTCATCTGGAGATTGGAGCTTGACTAAAGAACAATATAACACAAAAAAAAAAGACCTAGATCTATATTGAAACAATCTGGGGGTCACTTGGAATCTTCAGCAGAAGAATCTTCCTCTGCTATTGATACTCATACTGAAGTTGCTGGCGATTCACCTATGACAAAAAAGAAATACCCTTTAAGAAGAACCGGAGAGCCGGAAGAAAGCATGCAAAAAGATGGATCGACACTGGAAACATTATATTGGCTGATTATGCCAAACTAAATTTTGAATCTGTTCATAATTTTTCACCTATTAAATTGACTGCTGCTGAAACAGAGGTGCTGAATAAGGGATTGGGGTTTGCTTCGACATATGCAGTGTCTGAGGAAACATTAATGAATGATGTGTTAAAGTTTTGTCGGTTTTGTAGGAAATTTAATTTGTTATTATATTTTGGGAATGTTGCAATGACTGAAAAAGAATTTGTATTCAACCCCCACCCCAATGAATAAACATGTTTTGTTTTTTCAACAGTATATGTTTGGAGATTTACATTTTAGTTTCTATTATAGGAACAGTAATAATAATTTTACTCAGGAACAATGTTGTGCGTTGAAATCTTTAAAAGGGATACATGATGCAGTTATGACGAATGCTGACAAATGGGGGGCAGTGATTATTTGGAATTATGGTCTATATATTCAGGAGCCTGTTAACCAACTGATGGATGCAGAGTTTTATCAGAAGATTGTGTTAGATCCTACATTAAAATTTAAGAAAGAGATTGATGATTTTTTGGTTTTGGCCCTGGAAGAGGGCATTATTACCAAAAGTACATTATACCATCTTACTGTCGCTGATCCTTTACCTCAGCATTTTTATATGTTACCACAAATACACAAAATGCTTTACATTCCCTGGGTAGACCCATAGTCACGGGACATGGATCATTGACTGAACTCCTTTCTGTTTTCCTCACTAAGTATTTAAAACCACTATTAGTACGGGCCTGGATTCAAGATACCACACAGTTTCTTAACATTGTGAATGATGTGCAGCTTGAAGCTACATGATATATGTGTACATTGCATATCAAGGCATTATATACTAATATTCCCTACTGGGTTGGATTGCTGGCAGTTGAATTTTAGTTGAACAGGGCCAATTTATATAGCCCTGGGTTTAATACGTTTATACTATGTTTAACTGATCATGTGTTAACCAAGAATGTCTTCTATTTCATTGGTGACTTTTTTTAACAAACTATTGCATCCTGGATTTCAAAGTCTATCTCCTTCTGCTATTTACATCCTGGAAAAACTTTGCCCTCCTGCCTGAAAGCACATTCCACTTCGACAGTGACCTCATCTAATGCTTTCTTCAAGGGTGTGGATACCAGGTCCATTTTTGAAACTGATATCTGGACATAAAGTACAAGACAGATATTTCTGTAGGTCTAATGCTGCTTTTGCCAGATCTGTCCTGTCTGGCATTCGGGAATCTACTGCCTCTCTTTAGTCTTCCACCCCCCCCCCTTTTCTATATAGGTCTGGGAATCACCCATCTGTTATCAGTACTGCAACAATGATTTCAGTCAGGACAAAGTATAGTTGTGTGAGAACTCAGCATAACAGTAGATGTCCTACTAATCACTCTTGCAGTATTCCTTCCCGAATTCCTTTTCCCCCTTTTCTTCTCTTTCTTTCACACACACACACACACACACACACACACACACACACACACACACACACACACACACACACACACATTTTTGTGCCTTTCTCTTGGGGGAGTTAACTTACCTGTTTGCACTATACCCCTCGTATCTGACCCATCTTCTCTCTTAGTTGTCTTCAGACCACTGCCTTGGAGATAGTCTGAGGATCTTGCATGTGCATCAGTTTATTTACCCATACACTGATGAGCTGAGGTCACTCTCTGGACATATTTCCTCTGGAAGGTAAAGTACCCCGGACAGACATTAGCATATGACAACCCACCTAGTGTGAATACTGCAACAATGATTCAGCAGGACATCTACTGTTATGGTAAGTTCGTACGTAGCTGTACTAAAAATGTTCTGTAATACTTTGAAGATTTTCTTCTCAAGCCTTCACTGAAAATGAACTTTTAACTGGTCAGACTTTCCACTTAATCGAATGTCAATGAATGAATAAATAAATAAATAAATAAATGAATAAATAGAAATTTGTTTACAGATGTTCCTGTGAGGAAATACATGCTGAAAATGCAATTCAGTCCCAGGAAATAATGCCACACAGTGTGGTATAAGATGAAAGAAATTAAACAACATATATCATAGGTTCATAGGTACCAGGCTATCGGCCCTAGGGCCCATACAAGCCTAGCCAAAAAATGTACCCTGGCTTTCGCCACCCAAGAAAATTCTTTTCCTGTGCCCCTGTCGAGCAGAGCCACAGAAGTGTTCCCCGGGGTGAATTTCCCATTTCCCATCCAATCATCAAGATTTTTCTTGAAGAGTGCTAATGAGGAGCTCTGTTTGACATAGATAGGTAGTCTATTCCAGAGTATGGGAAGTCTCTGGGACAGGAATCTATCCCTCCAGCATGTTCTGTTTATTGTGGTGACAAGGTTAAGGTCCCTAGAGCGTGTAGCTTGGAGGGATTGGGATTTCTTTAAGTGGAGCATGTCCAACAGCTCTGGGTTTGACATAGTTTTGTATGTTAGGCAGAGATCACCCCTGAGTAGGCGATATGCGATGGAGTAAAGCTGTAGTTTTTTGAGATGGTCTGCATAGGGCATCTGTTTGAGGCCAATAATCCTCTTTGTGAGGTATTTCTGTGGTCTTTCCAGTTGTTGTAGATGTCTTGTGAGGTACATACCAAAAGGGGCATTGTACTCTATAATGGGTCTAATGAGTGATGAGTAGAGGGGAACAATGACCTCTTTTTTTCTGGATGAGAATCCTTTTGTGATGAGATGAGCCATGTAGAAGGATTTCCTGACCACTGTGGCGATGTGATTATCAAAGGAGAGACTACTATCCACCTGTGTCCCAAGGTCTCTTATCACATTTTCGGCATTAAGTAGACTACCAGCTATGTGGTAGTTCATGGGTACAGAGTTTTTACCAAAGGGGATGACAATACACTTTTTGGCATTGAGCTTCAGGCCATGGCTTCGACACCAGGTATCTGTCTCAGTGAGGCCCTTTTGTAGTTTGTCCACATCGTTAGGAGTTTCGATTATGGCTCCTAGTTTGCAGTCATCTGCAAACTTTGTTAGCCAAAGACCTTCTGTGTTGGCCTGCACTTCAGAGAAGTAGATACCAAACAGGGGAGGACCCAGGTCTGAACCATGTGGTACTCCACTTGTCACTGGTCTGATGTCGGATTTAGAATCCGCTACTTTCACAGTGTGGGTTCTGTCCGTGAGCCAGTTGGAAACCCGTCTTGTGACATAAGGATTTATATCTAGTTTGGTGAGCTTATCTATAATTCCAGAGTGGGGGGGGGGTGGTGTCGAAAGCCTTGGCGAGATCTAGATAAGATGTGTGAACCATTTTACCCTCATCTATGGCTTTGGTGACTGCTTCAAAGAAGTCAGTCAGGTTTAGGAGACATGATCTGCCTTTTACAAATCCAAACTGAGTAGGGTCCAGAGTTTGGAGATTACCAGTGTCTTTGTTTATGAGTTCCATGATGATATGTTCCATGGCCTTGTAGACCAGGCTCGTCAGGCTAATAGGGCGGTAGTTCCCGGGGTCCATTGTGGCTCCCCCTTTGTGGAGTGGGATAACTGTCGCGTTGCGCCATTCAGTGGGTACAAAGCCTGAGGTGAGGCTATGATTGAACATGGTACTTAGGTAGGGTGCCAGTTCATTCTGTAGTTCGTGTAGAATGCAGCCTGGGATATTGTCAGGTCCCATGGATGCTGTGTTCTTGGCTTTGGAGAGTGTGCTTTTTACCTGTGCAGCCGTGATTATAGGAACTTTGCATTCTTCCGGTATAGAGATAGGGGGTGAGAGGGGGGTAAAGTTAGCACTGAACCTATCTGCTAGGATGTTTGCAATATCAGTTGGTTCTGTATATTTAGTGCCATTATGCTGTAACTCAGAGCAGATCTGAGTGTTCCCATTTAGATTCTTGACATAGCTATAGAATGCTTTGTGGTTGTCTTTAGAGTCAGTGGCAATTTTGTTTTCGTAACTAGCTTTGGAGGATTTTATGAGGGATCTCAGCTTCTTATTGAGGTTGACCAGGGAGTTCCTCCAGTGATGGGATTTTGCTCTTTTTTGCAACTGTTTCTTTCTTCTGTTGTAGAGTTTGTTTATGGCAGAGGACCACCAGATTGGCTTCCTTTTTTTGGAGGATAACATCTTGGTTCTATTAGGGATAGCATGATCCATGCACTCGTGTAAGTGTTTATAAAGTGCATTTGTGTAGGATTCGGCAGTCATACCTCTATTGTCCATCTGCATGGGTGTCATGAGGTTTGCCACTTCTGTCTTAAGAAGTGTGAAGTTGGCTTTTGAGAAGTTTTTTATGATGGTTTCCCTAATTGGGGATGGGGGTGGGATGTGGATGTCTAGGCTGATTAGCTTGTGGTTGGATCTGACCAATGAGGAATTGACCTCTGTTGTGGAACACCGGTTTCCCATGTTGGTAATGACCAGGTCTAGGATATTGCTGCCCCTGGTGGGGGTGTGAATAAGTTGATCCAAGGTGTTGGAATTTATGAATTCTAGAAAACGTTGAGCAAAAGAGTTGGTACAAGAGTAGTTTTCCCAGTTAATGGTGGGGTAGTTGAAATTGCCCATTATTAGGGTGTTGGGTTGTACCCTAATACTTTCCAGTGTATCAAGAAATGAGGAGTGTGAATCCTGAGGTATGGTGGGGACATGGACATCATGAGTAATAACAGTAATGTAGCTAGTGGATATTATAAATAGAGGTAATACATGATAAAAGTATCTTTTCTGCTATCATAAGACTGTTTTAAGACACATAGTGCTGCCTTATTAATATTAATTAGGTTTTTGCTGTGACAAAATAGCAGGTTAAAAGCTAGGGGAAAATAAAAACTGAACATATTGTCCAAAATAACATATACAGTATTAAAATTCTTGATGCATTTTTCTTGTAAAGCAAAGTGAAGCTGTTAAGGAAAAGTAATTTTGAAACATTTAGTGCATATGCGTTGAGACATACCATATAAGGTCTAGAACAAGTATCCCTGTCAGTTCTAATTAGTAGAACTAAGCAACATTTCGTTTGCAGCTCGTTACCATTCATTTCAATCTAACAGTGCCTATCTGCTGTAGTTTTTCCCCTATCAGATTATGCACTGTGGTTGCACAGGTACCTTCAAACATGCACGCACGCACGCACACACACACACACACACACACACACACACACACACACACACACACACACACACACACATGCACACATGCACACACACGCACACACACATGCATACACACACACACACACACACACACACACACACACACACACACACACACACACACACACACACACACACACACACACACACACACACACACATACACACAAAGGATGAGTTTATGGTGCCTACTCCATGTCATGCTAATAACCCCAATCCATCCATAAGAGTGAACATGTAAACATGTTCAAAAGACAGCATATGCTTTTTTTCCTTAAGACCAAAATAACATGGCAGAGCAAGTCTCTGAATCTCTCTACCATATTTTTCTGATGCTATTGCCATTCTAGGGGAGAGCTCTTCACTAGTTTGCATTAGCTGCATCCATGGATTTACTGTATTTCAACAAATGTAAAATAAATAAATAAAAATAAATAAATATTTGCATGTAGGTTCACCAGCAAATAATGCTTCTATAAAGGTAGTTAAATAAAACAAATATTATCAAAGAAATTAAACTTGTTGCAAGAAATACTAAAATCAAAATGGAATAATAAAAAATAAGTTCAAAAGATTACTTGGAAGGAGTGACATTTATTCTTTATGTTATGCCAAGTTCTTTTCAAAACTGTGTGAGTGGTGATGTGTGCAGCTCTTGTTAATTTAAATAGTGTTCATATCCAAGTGTCTTCAGATGGGGCTGCAATTAGTACATACTGTACTGTGTGATTTGTGCACCATGAGTTGTGCATTAGAAGCAGTCCAAGAGATGCCACAGCCTTTCTTCCATGACAGTGCAAAACTAGTGATAGAACACTAATGTTATGGTATGTGGAGGCTTGACATCATGCACACGTGGAAGCTCAGTTGTTAAGATATCTGTCTCACACAGATGGGATTCGGTCAAGGCCTCTGGTCACTGTCTACATGGAGTTTACATTTTTCCCTCTGTCTGCAGCAGTTTTTTCTAAGTAGTCTGGTCTTGTCTCACATCCCAAAAATGCGCTTGTTGATTGGCTATTTGGAAGTATCCTTATGTATAGTATATAATCTGGCCCTTGGGGTCTGGGTTGTGGTTAGCAAATAAATAAAGGAAGATATCTGTTTATGTACGTATTGGTTGTATGGGGTCTGTATCACATCATTGAATGTATTATTTAGGGAAGGCTTATTAGTCAAATACTAGTAAGCGGAAACAGTAAATAGCGAATGTTCATTTAAGTGAAACGTTTCACTGGGTTAAAAACCAGGGGCCAACCTAGCGAACAAAAGAAAAACATCACCAAACAAAACCCATCGTAGTGGGGGAATATGCCCCCCACATCCCCCAATGTGGAGAGATGCACCCCCCACACCACCCTAACTAAATATACCAATTCCGAGTTCGCACTACAGTGGGGAAGAGGGCAAATCTTCAATGATGGCTGACCAGTTGTTTTCCCCATTCACTTAAATGAACATTCGCTTTTTAGTGTTCGATAAATGAGCATTTGCCATATAGTATATTCAATGACATGATATAGGCCCTGGTTGGATGTTAGTATATCAGTTTTGTAAGTGCACAAGGGGTGGGTTTATACATATTCTTAGTTTCCTCAGCTTGTTAAATAGTCAGAATGATGTAGCCAAAATATGTAACATCCATTTTCATAAAGACATACTATAAACGTGGAAAGAATCACTTTATGTACCTGAATTTGACGTACTTTATCGCCGCAGTTTCTTTCACTAGTAAAAATAATCTGCAAACACTACTATTAAATAATCCAGAAGCCAAAGAATGGCTCAAGGTTATGATAAGCAGTTTTGTTTCTTTTTATTTCATCATGGAACTTAAGTGCTTTTCTGATTGGTTGCTTT